>NC_139149.1:47579626-47971493 GCF_964270905.1 Leucopleurus acutus
TTCACATTTCTGAGTTACTACTCTTCTTAGAGGAGCTATACAATACATATGTAACTTTAAAACTATTTAATTATTTAATTCTTATTCTTCCTGTAACTATAGGATGGGCATGCCACAAGAATGAGTGGTATGACCTCTACATGTTTAGTTCCTCATCCAGAACTTCCGGACTGACTCATTCCAGCCAGACATTCTTAGACATGGGATTTCTTGGTTAAGAAATGTAAATGGTCACCATAAATACCACCGCTACCACCAACAAACATTGCCTAACTGCTATAAACTAAGTAGGAGGAAGAAATGCTTTCGAAATGTACAGCATTCTTTTTTCTAAATCGATACCCTTCCCATTTGGCTTTCTTGCTCCATTCTTGGTCTGCACATTCCCTATGATGATTTTCTTCTGTGACACAGTGCAGTGTTAGATCAGTCAGCCACTCACCCATAATACTGACAGGGCATTCTTTATTAATATGGTCATAGGTTAGGTAATAATGTTGCCATATAAGACACTACAAGGTTTGTCTGGTTTGAGATCACTAGATCTAGTCCTCAACTAGATCATGGCAATGGCTATGCCTTTTCAAATGTCTAAGCCTGTGGGGTTTTACTCTTCCCTTCAATGGGAGGTATTAACTCTGCCATTTCCACTGACTTCCCAACAACCAAAGACTGGGAGAGTGAATTAAGGGAAAGGTTAAGAGAGAAGACCTGCAGAGGTTCCTAAAAGAGCTAAGCTCTGCTGGAACGATCAAAGAAGCCCTTTACTGTGCATATCTGAGACATAGCTGACAGCCATCTTTGGGGGAGGGATTTTATTTTATTTTATTTATTTATTTAAAAAAGTTGAGGTATAGTTGTTTTACAATATTATATTAGTTTCAGCTATACAACATAGTGATTCAAAACTTTTATAGATTATACCCCATTTAAAGTTATTATAAAATAATGGCTATATTTGCCTATGCTGTACAGTATATCCTTGTAGCTTATTTATTTTATACATAGTAGGTTATATCTCTTAATCCTCTACCCCTATCTTGTCCTCCTTTTCTCTCCCCACTGATAACCACTAGTTTGTTTTCTGTATCAGTGAGTTTGTTTCTGTTCCATTATATTAATCATTTGTTTTGTTTTTTAGCTTCCACGTATAAGTGATAACGTACAGTATTTATCTTTCTCTGTCTGACATTTCACGAAGCATGATACCCTCTAGGTCCATATACGTGTTGCAAATGGCAAAATTTCATTCTTTTTTATGACTAATATTCCATTGTATATATGTGCCACATCTTCTTTATCCATTCCTCTGTTGATAGGCATTTAGGTTGCTTCCATGTCCTGGCTACTGTAAATAGTGCTGCTATGAACATTGGGGTGCATGTATCTTTTCGAATTAGTGTTTTCATTTTTCTTTCACATATATACCCAGGAGTGGAATTGCTGGATTTAGTTCTTTGAGGAACCTCCATACTATTTTCTGTAGAGGTTGCACCAACTTACATTCCCACCAACAATGAACAAGGGTTTCCTTTTTTTGGATGGATTTTAGAACTAGCATTTTAATGTAATGAATATGCTGTTCTGCTGCCTGCGGCCATTTTTTAAAATGACCTTGTAAGTCAGATGACCTGAGATCACTTCCAAATTCCACTACTTAGCTGCTGTGTAACAAAGTTCCTTCACCTCTTTGGAGTCTTAGCTTCTTCATCTGTAAATTATGCTGACGATAGAACTTCCCACAGAGAGTTCTTAGAAAGATTAAATGCCATTAAATGTTAGTACTTAGCCGTGCTTGACACTGTTACAGTAAGTATTGGCCAAATATCAGCTCCTCTTGGGACGTGCACTTTGCATGTCCATGGATTCCTTTTTAGCCATTCACATGATCTCGTTATTGCCACCAGGGGTGAGGAGTCTGCTGTCTAGCTAAAGAAACAAATGTATTTTCCGAGGTCATGATATGTAATTTGTTGATACTTAATATTACAGTTTTGGCTTGAGTGTTCCATTTGTAGGAGATGAAGAGAAGTAAAACAATGCATGAACCAATAATACTGGGGAACATCCAGTTCTCATGGTTGGTCTGCCACTGAGTCTCTGTAAGGCCGTGCAGTTGTCACCTAACTCCTCTGGTTCTTGACTTTTCCATCAAAATGCAGTAGTAGTCCCAACCTGCATGCACTTCACAGGCTGTATGTGTATCAAACAGAGTTATAGAAACAGGAAAGCCCAATGAGGTGTGAGGGGAGACATTTCTCTTACAAGTCAAGGATGCTTTAATCCAGAGCTTCATTTTAACAGTCAGCTTACAAGCATAGGAAAAGATGATAGAGCAACCAAGGCTTCCTGCAGAGCATGAACTAATGTTAAATTATGGGAAAAGAAAAAAGGCTCTTTCTTATCTTCAACAATTTCCTAGGGAAAATTGGGAATGAGGTTTTTCCTCCCTGGTGCCCCCTTGGTAATTTGTACATACTGCTCCCTTTTCCCTTATTACATCATGTTATTTCCAGCTTTTTAAAGACACTGACTGTATTTTATTTTTGTGTCCTTGACAAATACCACAATGTCTGAGACATACCTAATGCTCAATAAATGCTTGCTGAAGAAATACACTGAAAACCAACACTATTCCTTGGCAGTCTATTCATTGTTGAATGGATTTTGCATGCTGCTTTCTAACAAGCCTAGCTTCTCAAAGGATTTCTCTATCTGAAGTTGAAATGGAGAACCACTCCTTACCATTTTCTGCATAGAGTCTAAAAAAATATTGTACTCTTATAAGTCAAATTTGAAACATTAAAATAGCCATGCACCTCCCAGTACTCTTTGTCGCTCATTTGTGCTTTATTTTCCTCCATGGCATTTATCCATTTATCTTTTTCTAAAATATTATGTAATTCTATTTATTTATATTGATTACAGTCTTCCTTCCCAGACTAGACTAAAAACTCCAGGTGGGCAGGAATTTTGGTCTATTTTAATCACTGATAGAGCCTCAGCCCCTAGAAGAGTAGACTCATTCAATATGCATTGAATGATGGAATGAACCTCACAAAAACAATAAAATGCTATTTACTCATCCTTTGTTGCTAAAAAAGCATGAGGAGAAGTGAAATGACTGACCAGCATCGTAAACCTGTGTTTCCATTATTTGCTCTAAATCTCTGTGACAGGAAGAAAAACAGTTCTTAAAAATCTAAGACTTTTAATGAAACAGATAAATGTCTGAAGTAATATAAAAACAAAATCCCTCAAGGACAGAAGAAGGAGTTAAGCTCTGAGTTTCTCATATTTAATCATATTTAAGTACCGCTCTTATTTTGCCGTGGATGAATTCTTGTTCACGTGCAGAATGAATAGTGAGAATATCACTGCGCAGCCAGCCACAGACAAACTCAAAGGAGGACCATTCCGTGGCAGAGGTATGAAAAAGGTACTCTGCATCCTGATAAAAGAGCCAGGGTGCATCTGAAAGAAAAATAAGCAACACAGGTGAGGCAACAATTATTGAGCAATGTAATACAGACTTAAACAGGGTATACTATGATTGACCCCAAATGTGTAATTTGGTCACTCAGCATTAAGAAAATGTGTGTGTATACACCCACTCCCACACATAAATAAGTATACAATTTACTTATTCTCCTTGGTCTATTTCATATAAGAAACATTCACGTATATTCAAAAGTCTGGGATAGATACATATTTTTAAATCATGTGTCATGGAAATGGAGTTAAGCTATGATATGTCTTCAGTAATATTTAGTGACATTTATTAGTTTGATTATTTATTAATGATGAATTTGTTAATTTGAAAAAATTAGTTCTCAATTGACACAAGAAAAGAGAAACTCGATTGGAGCTACGTAATAACACAGTAATGCTACAAAACAGCACAGAATTAGAAATTCAAGAACTGCCAGGATAGTTCTTACCATACTGGTACCAGGGTGGAATCTTGGGTCTCACATCTGCAGAGTGAAAGCAAACCGGTTTGAGTGAACTTTACTTACAGGTATACTATCTCTGAATTACTTTAGGTCTAAACACAATATTTTGGACTTTGCTTTTTAAAAGATCATTTAAGAACCAGGTGTTGTTTGGAAAGTGGTAAGTTCTCAAACTTGAAGAGGAAGCTCAAGAGAGACCTCTGGTTAAAGAGAAAAGGATGTGAATACTTGAGAGCCTACTGTGTGTCACACACTGTGCCAGGTGCTTTCACTTACTCATTTGATAAGTAATTTTGTTTGCCTGTAATGTCACAGTGACATTTCTTCCAGGTTGTACTTGCAAAATACAGTATTCCACAACATAGGCAGTTATTTTCATTTCCTACTAAGTTAGCGTACTGCACTGGTGTCCCCTTTTCTCATTCCCCCATGATACGTTATTTGCTAAAAGAGTACAATTTGGTTCATCATGAAGGCTGTTGGTACTGTGCTCCAGGGTGCTTAAATTTTAGACCTCTGTAACTGTTCACTTGGGAAAATGCTATAGATTATTAGAACGCAAACAAATAGTAAAGATCTTATTAATATTTTTACCTCTTGGAATTTTGCATATCCATTCACGTTTGGAACCACAGTATGAGGGGAGCAACGTTTTATTCGCCTTATAAACAGCACAGTTTCTTGCATCTTCTCCAAAATAATTATTGTCTAAAAATGAAGAGACAACCTGCAGCAGATGAAGTTCATTATTCCTTAATAACGATCCCCCGCAAAAAGTTTCAAAAGATCAAAAAGACATCCCTGTAAATAAATCACAATAGACTTCTGGAGGAAGTAGGTTATGATGCCAGTTAAAGGTGGTTCCACATTTGTGAAAAGCAAGCTGATCAAAGCTTTATCATTTTTTTCTTGAAGATGCCTTTTTTTTTTTTTCTTTCTTTAAGAGGCATTCTACTCTTTTCTCCAGAAGGAACAAGTCAGATGAACTTGCACTGTTTTCTCACTGGCAAGATTAGGCTAGCCCTGGGATCCTGGGTAAACTGTTTAGAGGCTCAAGGATCTTTCAGAATCGAGTCTCACCTTTGATGTAGATTCTTTTGCATAAATACTAGGCTTTTAGTCTCTAATCACTGACTTCTAAGTCAACCCTAGCTTTAATCAGGAAACTATCCAATGTTTTCCAGGAATGATCACGTAACGGGGTAGCGACTAGAGATTCAACCTTCTCAATGATTTGATGACTACTTGACAGAAGAGGGGATGGACCGTGAGTAAAACTGAGGTACAAAATTTGAAAAAAAGAGGGTTTTGAAACCATTTATACTCCTCAAACATCTACACGGTCATGCAACCATTCATCTAACTTAAATATATATAAGCTCAGATTCAGAGAATGGCATGAGTTTGATATTCATTTTGTCCAGAGGGAAGTGGCAAGGGACTCAGTCCACTGCTTCATCGCTTAATCTCATTGATTCTGAACCAAATTGTCTATTCCTCTCCTATTACTGATGAGTTTTTGTTTGTTTGTTTGTTTTACTAAAACGCATTCTCAGCCTCTATGTACCACGTCTTATTCTCCAAGTGCCGTATTAATGTTAACCACCCAACTGTGCCATGTGGTGGCTGCCATTTATGGGGTAGGTCGACCCTGCTATGCCCCTTCCACTCTCTGGGCCTTGGTTTCTTCATCAGCAAAACAGTTGGGTGGGGCTGGGTGATCTCTAAGATCTCTTCCTGTTCTCTGGTCCTGATGCCCTTTTCAAAGAAGCAGTACTGGGGTAGAATCGTTATTTTTTTAAACTAGCACACTCTTACTATTTTTGTTCCCACTATAAGCATGTAGCTTTTCCGCAAACCCCTTCCTTGCTACAGATTTGAACACCATCTATGTAGCAGGCCTAGAGATAGATCCCTTTTCTCTATTGATCTTTACTATTTCAAAGTTTGGCTGCCGCTGTTTTGCCAACGAGGAGACATTATGATATTGTGGCTTTGGAGGCAGACAACCTGTGTACAAATACTGTCTCTCTTATGTATTATTTTAGGCAAACTCTTTAATCATTTTAATACCCACTGTATTGAATCACTGTAAGGATGAAATGAGATCATGCAGGAGTGCACTCAGCTCAGTGCTCAGAACATAATTAGGGCTCAATGAACAGGAGCTGCATTAAATGCTCACTGCAGGCTGTTGCTAACCCCAGTTCACAGGTGAAACTGAATCACTTGATTTTGCATGTGCCTAACTTGATTTTGCATGTGGCTTCAGATGGATCTCATTTTAATCTGGGATACTGCTACTGTTTTTTTCCCTATTATGAGGAAAATCTGAGAAATCCTCATTGCACCTGAAAAAAAAAAAACCCAAAACGTAATTGTGAGTTCCCTCTTTCCTTCATAGAGGTTTTTTTACACGTGAGGCTGAATGAAAAGCAAGTCTTTTTTTTCCCTTCCAAATAACTTGGTTTGTCTGGGAAGGAGGAGCTGTTTCTAAGGCTGGCATTTCTGTTCTTTTAGAGTGAGAGAAACTGAAAATGTTTCTTTTCACTGTGACACAGACAAGGGTCCCACACTCACACAATCAGGTGCTATGCAGCAGAGGTGTGGGGGGGGGGGTGCTGGTGCAAAGGAAGCCTGGTATTATTTTAGAGAACAGTTGCTTCTCTGCTGGAGATTCTTCACATGGGAGATGGTTTTGGGGGCTTTTTCAGAGAATTTGATTCCTTTTGGGGATGAGATCTTATAGCTGGCTTTAGAACTATCTGGCTAGCAAAGGTTTCTCAAGACCTTGCTGAAATAACTCTTTTGGTACCAAGGTCTGGTGCAGTTTTTGATTTAGGTTTGGGTCATGGAGAAGATGATCATTCTTTCCAGGTTCTCTTGGTTGGTTTACCAAGTGGTTCCAGGGCCACCTGCTTTGAATTCATTTTCTTTTCTCTAGCTTGGAAAGACTTACAGGAGTTCCATCAGACCACTCCCAAGAGCCAGCATTCAGTGGGTTTCTTTTGTTAAATCCAATCCAGAACTGCCTTTCTTCTGTCCTATGAAGAGAGGAAACAAAAACTTGGCTCTTCCCGTTGAATTCACAACATTATGTAAAATGTTCAAGAAATATTTTAAAGTATTTAGTTGTGTAGGGAACAGCTGATGCTACTGGCAAAACTGGTCAAGTCAGCAAGCATTTATTGAACATTTCCTGTAAGCAAAACCTGAGCTATAAAATGAACTGAGAGAAGATTAATCTCACTTCCCATTTCTCTTGGTTTGTATGGTGTGCTCATTGGTGATGGGCAGCTGGGGGAACAGTCAGCCCGTATTGAGAACATGGCTTTCGCATGTTCATTAGGAATGGCAATATCTTTCAATTAAGACAAGAACACATGAAAGCAAGTTGGTAAGAACTTTTGGAACATCTTTTCCCTAGAGGACTATTTATTTGCTAATTTACTATACTATTTATACTACTTTACTCTTCTAATTTGTTGTTCTTTTGTCAAATGTTCATGTATTCTCTGAAGGTTAATCACCACCACCCCATTTAATAAAAGGTACACAGCAGATTTGTTTTTTTGGTTTTTTTTTTTTTTAAATGTCCCAATGTAAATCCACAGCAAACCAGTCTGAGGCACGGTAGATTAACTTCAGCCGTCACCACTGGTTAGACTTGGTGAGAAGCCCCACAGAGAACCATCTTCCCTCCTATTAGGCTGAGGACGAATGCGTCAAACCAGAGAGCACTCAATAAATCAAGCAATAAAGCCTAATTATACAAGGAATCATCTGACTAAGATAATTTTCTGAGAATAATTTTGAAGAATTAAAGAGTTAAAAGATCCAGAAGTCATGACAGATGCTTTATTTTCCTTAGTGCACAGAAGAAAGCCTGTTCTGAAGCATCCCCTTCTCAGATATTTGAGCTCCTTTGCCTGAACGATACAAATGAAAGTAAAGTGTGACTTAGAAAAGGTCAGAATCACTGAGGTGCATTGGTCACTGCCATGATAATAACTTACATTTAAGGTTGTGGGAAGGTGAGAATGCTGCCTTAAGGTTAAACCAGGCATATTAATCTTAATGGCCAGGCTGAAAACTCACGTCACTCTCCCTGCCTTGAGAGCTTTTTATTCCTTTCCTGACTGAATTTAGAATTTTACATGTTTCCTGCTGTATATTGGCTCCTAAACGATGAACTGGTACTTATTTTCTCTTCCTCATTTTCCTAAAATTATGTAACTTTAATTAATATAATATAATATGAATATAATAAAATAGAAAAGCAGCGCCATAAGAAGGAGAAGAAGCATGTATGCTAACTATGAGAATTGGTTTATTTGGTATAATTAAGCATGAGATTTGACTGAACTCCCTGGCAGTCTGGACAAAAAGTAAAACATACGTTATATAGCTTTCGTGATTAAGTGCCGAAGATCAATAATTTGATAGATACTTGACACGAAATTCACTAAATTCTTGACATTCCAAGTGTGAGAATTTATATAAATACAAGTGTTATAATGAAATTTGATGTTACAGCAAACTTGGAAGCAGTTTTCATGTGTTGTTTCATATAGCAAACCTCACAATATGCAAGTATGAAAGGATGTTTTGCAAGGGGCTGAAGTCATGAAGCCAAGTTACAACTTAGAAAAGTGGAGACGATCACATCTCCATTGGATCTGAGGCCCCACACCAGACTAGCAAACCAATCGACAAGGAAGCTTCTTGAACTTTTCTTCAGCCTCAGAGAATCTGACTCAGCGGCTCTGGCGTGAGACCAGAGGGCACTGTGTGAAAAAGTCTCCCAAGTGAGTGTGAGAATCAGCCAGATTTGGGAAGTATGGTCTCAGGCCAGCATTTCCTGCAGGGACTAGAAGTTCCATGGGATGTTGGTAAGTGGTCTCAAAAAAAAAAAAAAAGGGTTTTGCAGTCAAAGAAATTGCTTCCTTCTAGAAGCCTTTACAATGCTAAAGTATATGGCAAATTTCCAAGATCGTGCCTTGTTTTGCAAACATATTTGACCACAAAATCCCCTATTTCCCCTGGAGTACTTCATGAGACACACACTGGGAGATATTCCCACCTTTGAGGTCATTTTTGTAGATACTGGAGATGAATAATTTGATAGATGTTACATATTAACCTTCTTAGGGGAGGGTCCTAAAG
Organism: Leucopleurus acutus; assembly: GCF_964270905.1. NCBI lineage: Eukaryota > Metazoa > Chordata > Mammalia > Artiodactyla > Delphinidae > Leucopleurus > Leucopleurus acutus. The sequence goes on from NC_139149.1 coordinate 47,588,749, forward strand.
GAAACTTGTGGGGAAGGCCAGGATTTTCCTCAAAAAGTAGTTCTGGATTTTCTCTGAGATTCAGGTAAGTGTTTCATTGAGACTTCAGATTTCCAGAGCTTGGAACAGAGTACCTGGTATTATATTTGTGTTACATATATATGGGGCATGCCCCCGCCCCCAGACCATGACATCCTCAGGGGCAGGATTTTGTCTGTCATATCTATTGCATTCTCCAGCCACCCATGCATATAATAGGGTCCCTTCCATAGAAGATATTCTCAAAATACATGCTAACCAACAAGAACATTCTAGAGAAAGAGGCCAAGGGATGAGAAGACTTACTAAAAGAGAACATGATGGCTATTTTCAAATATTTGAAAATAGAGTAGACTTGACCTGGCTTACTAGAAAGTTGATCTTTGAAACTAGCCTCCAACGATGGAATGGGTTTTATCCCAAGTAAAGAGCACTTTGAAACTGAAAGGAATTATGTAGACCAGTGGTCCCCAGCATTTTTGCACCAGCGATTGGTTTCGTGGAAGACAATTTTTCCACTACCGGGGGTGGGGGGATTGGCGGGACGGTTCAGGCGGTAATGCCAGCAATGGGTAGCGGCAGGTGAAGCTTTAGCTCGCTCTTCTGCTCGCTTCCTGCTGTGTGGCCCAGTTCCTAATACACTGCGGACCAGTATTGGTCTGCGGCCCGGAGGTTGGGGACCCCTGATGAAGACAGTAGATGACCACGGGAATGTAAGTAGAAGAAATTCCCGTATTGGGTCAGAGGTAGCACAAGACCTCCTATGTTTCTTCAAATTTAAATTTGATTGATTTTCCAACTTCGTTAAATTCAATATTCTGTAAACTTGCAAAATGGATGCAGACAAGTGAATGCTTGTTTCCTCAGAGGTAAAATTAGAAGGTTGGATTGGAATTTTTTAAAAAAATTAGTGGGACTTTCTTTTTTTCAAACCAAATCTCACATGGACTCCTGTTATATACAAAACAACTAGAAGGGGAGTTGGCTGGACCTGCTGAGTCAGTGAGCAGGGAACCAGGAGCTCTGCCCACTTGGCCTCTCCTGCTCTGGGGGCTCAGGACCCTCCGGACCCTCAGACAGCACTTTGAAAACCACTGGGCTAGATAATTTCTGAACTTGGCAGAAAAGCTCTAAAATTCTGATTTGAGGTACACAGAAAAGATTTCAAATATCAAAACAATCTTCACTTTGTTCTTTGTTTTATGGAATGAGTAGTGAGTGCAATATAAATATAAAACTGTAAGTATGTATTTTTCTTTCCCAACTAGTGTTTAGTTGGTTTTAGACTTAAATACTTGAGATTTTGAATATCCAAAATACCCCCCGATATTGGGATACTCATGCCTAAGAAGCCATTACTTGGAGACAAAATATGCGACTGAAATTTTTCAAAATTAACAAGTATTTACCGATTAAATTTTGAATGTAAAAGCTCATTCACAAAATTCTCTTCCTCGATGTGGGCAAAGCTTGCAAGATGAGCTCCAAATTCTTCACAAAATTCTTCAGCTTCTCTCCATGTTCTTTTCGTCAGAACTTTTTCACTATGAAATACCTGTGTAGTAAAAGGAAAAAAAAAGTTGACACGGTCATGAATAAGGTGAGGCTGTTTAATTCTGGACAAGAAGATGACAATAATATAATTGTTGTCATTGTTCTACTTTAAAAGCTTGACCGAGTAGGGAGAAATAACATTTATTGAACTAAAGTGTGTCTAGTTTTTGTAATACCATTACCTCATTTGATTCTCATGACAAAGTCATGCGGAGGATATGATAGGCTCTGTTTAACAGATGAGGACTCTTTTCCTCCTTGAGAACGCTTTTTTTTCCCCCTCCTAAATTTCCTGTGACTGGGATATGCTTGTCCCTTAATAAAATGTTTGTCAAGAGATGAGGACAGTCAGGATAAGAGAGGTTACAAATTTCAGGTCACACAGCCACAAACTAGCAGAGCTAGGATTAGACCTAGTATTCCATAGCTGAATGAATCTGGCTAACCCAGGCAAAGAAATGAGAAATGAGACCTGGGACCTAGGGCGGGTATATTTCTAGGGTCTTTGGGTCTTAGCTGTGACTAAATTCTTTCCTGTTTCTCAGCTGTCCTCACAGTAGCAGGAAGAAGTCAGTCAAATGGCGGGCATACTTTTGACTTTATTTAAGGTCAAGGGTGAGGAACTGAAGACCTGGAGCTTCAGATTCTGGCCTCTGCGCCCTTCTCATTTTTAACTGCCTGACACTATGCTGAGTCTCTAATGCCCGGCAGGCACCCTGCGGCCAGGCTTCACCAGGCTCTGATTTGCTGAGACCAGGATGAATAACCTTCCCAGTCCCATGGACCACAGCACAGCATTTCCATATTTTAAATTATATGTCAAAACCCACCTCCGCTGGGAACCTTTTCTCGAATCACTTTAAATTCATAAGCCCTACTGCTATGCCCATCAAACACACCATGTATTTGTTGACATATCAGGGTGATGTGTAGTAGAAAAAGCACTGGACTGGGAGTCCCAAGACCGCAGTTTATTCCAACTCTGTCAATAAATAATTTTGATCTTGGGCAAATCACTTCATCTCACTTCATGCCGCAGTTTACTCATTTCTAAGGTTTAACTTATTGCTCTGTGTGGTCACTTCTGGGCCTATTATTCCATGAATTTAATGTAGGATTATACCTGTGTACATTTAAATTTAGTATATTACAGGTGTTTCAGGCCATCTATGAGACTGCAGTATTTCTAGAGGTAGAGGCTGTCTCCATTCTGCGCTTCATGTGCCCAGGTGCTGGAGAAGAACTTTCTCCCAGGATTTTGGAAATCTCTATTTGTACAATGAACCAAAGACAAAACCACCAAACAAAAACATCATATTTCAAAAATGTATTTCCGAGAAGAAGATTGTAGATACTGATTTAAATCTAGGATCTAAAGATGATTTGCAAAAAGACATTTCTAACACGCACACACATATGTGTATATATCTATATCTGTATCTCTCTCTACATCTATATATCTCACTCTATATCTATCTCTCTGTAAATCTGTATGAATAATGTTGGTCCCATTGAGAATGCCCATGTAACCTTCGTATTACCTTGAAGCAACTGGCCAGGCCAGGCTCTGACTCCCAATCCAAATAGCAGGAGGAAAAGGGCCATCTCTCTTCTTGCTCAGGTTTCTCCTGATTTTCCACTGGTTGCTTGCACAGGGACATTGCCTTAAAGTGTCTACAGTCCTTCACTTCCCAGCGACCAGGGGGACTCCTTCCTCGAATGACAACACAGCCACCACTGTAGCCTAAAAGCAGAAAACAACACTTTAATACCAGATGACTAGAACGTTTTGTGCTTGGAAGACAGCTCATTAGAGTGTTGAATAATTGACATCTCATAATGAAGCATCCAGACAAGAACAATAAAGATGAAAAAGGATGTTTTATTGGCGTGATCGTCTCATTTCTCTTCATCTCTGGAGAAGAGAATAGTAGATGGCAAAGTGAGAGAAGAGAGAATATGAAGCCTAAAATTGGGGCATTTTGAGCTCAGATGGCAAATTATGGGAAATTAGGTGCTGTTCCAACTTGGGACTGAAATATCCCCCATATCTCATCAAATGCCAACATCCCTCTACTTTGAATGATTGAGCTTTTTAACTGTGCAGAGGAAAATTTAACTCACCATTTATTGAATACCTACCCTGTACACTGTGCTTTGAAACCCTACTGTGAAAAATTAACAATGAAAAATGCATGGTGTTGATCCTCTGGGAAATAGATTCAACAGGAAAAAAATACATAAATGATGGAGTAAAGCAGACTGCAAGGTACACAACAGAAAACCAAACTGTACACCATGGAAGAGTGGAGAGAATGAGGTATATTCTAAAAGGGGTGAAATTCTGGGGGCAGGAATGGGGCAGACATCAGGGAAAAGGGAAAGACCATTTAGTTATGGACAAATTCCATTTTATTCTTTTGCATATGTTTGAACATTTTGGAAGATGAAACATATTTTTCCATAGAAGCAATTTCTATGTTAAGATTCTCAAGTTTGTCATCAAATGTGTACAACTCATAAGACAGCTAAAAAATGCACTTCAAATTTCAGTGACTAGTAGAAAACAATCCCATTCCAAAAATAGAATAAAAATGGAGTAAAAATGAGCTTCTTTTTTCATCAATCCAGAGCAATCATTCAATTAACTAAATCAACATTCAACAACAACAATAAAATTATGCATCTGTATCTATGTACCAGACTAGGCTTTATATTACTAGCTGCTTGAGATAGAAGGACAAAAAACATTTAGTTTAGTGTGAGACACAAACAAATAAACGATTAATGGCAGCAAACATGATGGATTAAGTGCTATGGTAACAGTGTGTTAAAATTTCTGTGGGGAGACTTCAGAAGGAGTGATGGAGTCTCAGGATGTCAATAAAGGATTTGCAGGAACTGACATTTGAGCTGAAGTTTGAAAAGGAGAGAAAAGTTTTCAAGGAGTGCTTTTAAAAAAGCAAGCGATTATAGATGAAGCATCTAAAGACTTGTGACGATTCTGGACCTAAAGGCACTTTAAAAAATGTAGTCACTTGGTACTAGATATTTGTCTTGCTTAATTTCCCTTCAGAAGTAATGGCTTCAATTTCTGTAGATACAGGGTAATTGACATTATCCTTGCCAGCCATGTTTTGGTTGTTTAATGCTGATAGAAAGACTAAAGAGAGAGATAATGAGGAGTGGAATGAGGAGGAAGAAGACAGAGGAAGATGTACAAAGATTTACATTCCTCCTGAAGGAATGGAAAAGAGTTTTTGAAGAAGGAGAAAGAATAATGAAGCTGCAACACGAGTGTTTGTGTCTTCAACAATCCTGGTTGCACACCCCGTGTTAGACACCTGCAGGAAGCTCACAGTCGTATGTGTGTGTGCACGCTGATGGTCAAAGAGACCCACGGAGATGAAAATGACCAGTGGTAAACAAGAAAACATGATTGTGTGACATGCAGAAGGAATGGAAGTCAACAGAGAGAGTTGGTCCACACAAAGGCCATCAGTTGGCTCCACTGGCCAGAAGAGCTAGTTAGAGTTCAAGGTGGAGTCTGGGGGGCCCAGCAGGGGAGAGAGTATAGCATGCCACTGCCCCTGCTGTGATGGAGCACTGCAGGCCTGCTGAGTGTAATTGTGGAACGCAGCTCACAATCTAGCTGGGTCATGAACAACAGAGGAGATGCTGCCTGCTCTGTGTAATGAAATTCGAATGAAATTGAACTGTGGAAATCCATGTGGAATCCGAAAACCTAATATGTATATGGATGGAATTGCTCTAGTTGAAAGAGCAGGAAAAAACACACACTCCCACCTGACTCTTCCATCCTTCCTTCCCAGCAGCCTTTGACTTGGGGTCTGAACTCTGGGGTTCTAGTCCCAGCATAAATACTTAGTAACTTGAAACTCAAGGTTCATAAATCACAAAAAGCCTTGTCTAAAACATAGGGGCAATAATTCCTTTTCTTCTTATGGATTTTCATGAAGATCTGATAAAATAATATATTAAAAAGCTCCCTGAAAGCTATGAAGGGCTAAAACCATCACTAAGATGTTGCTTCTATTCTTATTTTGACTGTTTTCATTACAAAAGCTGGGATTTTGTGGCACAGGTTCTGCCTGCATGTTCAAAGAATTTTTAAAAAGCTCAAATCAGCAAGTTTAAAATGCAATATACTTTTTTGTTGGTCTTGCATTTTGTCTTACTTTCCCACATCAGACAATGATTAAATAGCTTTGGTTTTAGACACTAGATATTCAACTCATCTTCATTAGTGAAGAAGATGTTTGTGAACTGCTCTGAAGATAAAAAGTGTGCGGTAGTGTTATTGGTATTCGAAAATGGTTAACTTAATGGAACATTTGACCTAAATTTTAGAGTCTCAGCCTCAAAGAAGCAGTAAAGTGGTATAATAAAGGGAGACTGGGCTAAGGGAGATATAAACCAAATTTATAATTTTATGTTGTGGGGATGCCTGAAAAGCCAGATAATAAGGGTAGGGTGTGGAAAAGAGCAGAGGTGTTTCTTCTCCCAGAGAAATTGTTCTCCAATTTGATTAACTCATTTCCCACTGGAAAAGAGCAACTGTCATCCTATCCCTTAGCGGTGAATCTCACATTTGAACTGATTCTCCTCACCTGCCTTAGCCTCCCTCTATCCCCGCCCCTTTACCCTCTCCATCAAACACAAATGGGAACACTTTCAGTTAATTAAGAAATTCCAATTCACTAGTCTAGTCTCTTCAGTTTGGTAAAGCTATCTAGCCTTATAGTAAATTGAACCAACTAGTCTAGTCTCTTCAATTTGGTAAAGCTATCTAGCCTTGTAGTAAATTGAACCAACCTGGGAAAGCCTCCATCTTTCACTTCTCTGGCCGTATACCTGAAAATAAACAAAATCTATTTGTGGCCTCAGGGCAGGAGGGAATCATAACTGGGCCTTTAGACAATTATTTTACTTGAGCCTGTCTACTCATTTCCCTTTCCCTGCAACAACTTTCACATCCTTAATCTCAGGCCCTCTGCCCCAGCCACCTTCCATCTCTCTCCTCTCCTTCTCTGTGGAGAAAAGTGAAGCTTTGGGTCAGGGAAGGTGAGGTTTCATGGAGTTCTGCTTATCTGCCTGATACCATGTTAGGCATTTTATATGGTCTTTTTCCTATTTAACTTCAAAACCTCTTTGAGGTGGATATTAGCATCTACAGTTCACTAATGGAAAAACCAAGGCACAGAGGTGTAGTAACTTGTCTTAGGGCCATGTAGTTCTTGAGGGTTTGATCTGGAATTTGAAACCATATTTAACTGAGTCTACCATGAGACAATGTCAAGGTACAGAGGAGGTGGACACTCAATAAATAGCTGTTGAATGAATGCTTGAAGCTTCCCCTCTAACTATGCTTCTCCATTTCTATGGAGCTCCCTCTCTTTCCCCTGGTCATGCTTCTCTCCTTTGTGAGACCATAGCATTTCATTGAAGATCTACTACCACATCTTTAGTGTGTATGACAGTTACCTATATATTTATAAAAAGATATGGGAAATACCCAAAGGGTGCTCAGAAATGAGGCTGTTTGTCCTCATTTATGTGTTGGTTCATTTCAGTACTCTGATGCGACCTAAAATGGATAACTAGCTATCTGGATAACTATCTATCTGCTGGCTAGATACGGTTCTCCTTTCCATGTGTAGGGCAGTTTCAAGAAAACAGATCTGACTAAGCAATCCCATTTTCCTTGTCACTGAGAGAAGATTTCCACTGACTTGAGACAATTAGGGTAAATACTCTGGAGTTATCCCATGAGTGAAACATACCTTTTTCACAGTGCTATCTAGATCTAGAAACACAAACCTTTTGTCACAGAGCCTGAGTTATGGATGGATGCAAAATTTTCTCTATGAAATAACTGTGAAACTCTAATATAACTTGGAAGAGTATTTTTGAATGTCTTAAAGGATGGACTAACCTGTTTTCTTTCACCATAGAGCAGCCTCCATTTATACTGAATCCTTAATCTAAGTACAAAGTACATTTAGGTTTCTAATGCATTAGCTTCTCCCTAAATGAGAAAGGCCCTATTTGCCATCTTTCCCTTTAATCAGTGGCACTAGTTAGTATGGATCAAAACTGTTTTTCCTGTTTTACCTGAATGGTTACTTCTCTTAAAATACCAAGTACCATAGTCTCTTTGTTGTTGTTTTAGTAAGGATAGCAGGAAATTATCTCTTTATAGAAATATCCCAGCTATGAAGCTATGAAGAAATCCCTAATGAATCCGTGGATCTAGGCATCGATCATTAATGGCTTCTAACATTGCAAATAGTAAGAGAACTGGACATTATATGCCTCCATATGGAGCATACAACTATCTATGAAATGGTCTTTCCAAAAAAATAAGAGTCTGATTCAGATCAGGCCTCTGGTTCCAACTTTTTAAAAATATCAATTTTATGAAAAATAAAAAGAATAGAGTAACTTTTTTTTATATTAAAGACTTCCATTTATTAGCACTGTGACACTCAGTGCAAAGAATACTCAAATGTTTGCTTTTTATACCAAAGGTAGTATATTGTTATTCTTCCAGCTCAACAAGCAGTATATACTCTTTAGTGAACTGTTATTTCCTAGAATAGCAGGCGGGCCTCTTCCAGAAGAGTAACACATTTTTAATGTGTTGCGGGGATACAGTAAAAAAACCTAGGGGCTTCCCTGGTGGCGCAGTGGTTGAGAGTCCACCTGACGATGCAGGGGACACGGGTTCGTGCCTCGGTCCGCAAAGATCCCACATGCTGCGGAGCGGCTGGGCCCGTGAGCCATGGCCCCTGGGCCTGCGCATCCGGAGCCTGTGCTCCGCAACGGGAGAGACCACAACAGTGAGAGGTCCGCGTACCACAAAAAAAAAATAATAATAAAACCTAGACTGAAGGAAGCTCTACAGGACAAACACATTTGCATCAACAAATAAAAATTTTAAAAAACGACAGTGGGCAAGGAAGAGGAAAACCCAGATTAAAACAGACTTTAGGAGATATACCAACCAATTACAGTGCATGCACCTTTTCTTGATCTTGATTCAAATGAAGAACTCTAAAATACATTATATAATGGTTATGAATCATTTAGGAATTTGAGCATTAACTGAAGATTTATGATGCTATGGAATTATAGTTAATTACTTTTAGTTGTGATAATTGTATTATAGTCATGTTTCTAAAAAGGAGTCTTTATCTTTTAGAGATAACACTGAAATATTTATGGATGAAATGATATGATATCTGGGATTTTCTATGAAAAAATATGGGAAATGGGAGGAGTGGGTGGGAGTATAGATGAAACAAGATTGACCATGGGTTGATTATTGATGACACTGGGTGATGGGTATATATGGTGGTTCATTATGCTATTTGGTGAACATAATATAAGGTTGAAAAAATGGCAGGACTATGATTCCACCACAGATTGAATATTTTGATGATATGACATAAAGACAGAGTCTTCACTGAGTTTATAAAAAGCTGCAGGCTTCCTGTTCAGTGGTCAATTTATGTAGTCAGTCTGGGCTGGATTAAGGTTCTGACATGGGAACCAAGCTATTGGATTCTTTTGTGACAGGCAGGAAAAAAAAAATGTCATTTAGGATGGTGTTTCTGCAAACTGCAATTTAAAAGAAAAAAAGGAAACACAGGGGTTTTTATATTGCTATTTTCTTCAAAAAAAGATTTACATTTTCAGAGACAATTTACTCAATGTCAGTCAGCCTGAGCAGCCAAACTGAGCATCACGGTATTATTTTTGCTTCAGGGAAAAGAGAAAAAGAGTAGTGCCACTCAAATAAATTACAGCAGAAACTTATGAATGACAAGGAGTTCTGCTTCAATTCCAAATTTTAGACATTCAAATATGCCCCAAGGAAGATAACATTAAAAACTAAGAACTTTGTCTACTCAAAATATATTAATTTATTTTGACAGGTATAGACACTCCTAACAAAATTACAAAGTATATTAGAAATGATACCTGGGTTTTTTTTCCAGTAATAGTGTGACATGGAACTTTACTATTCTCTGCATTTTAATAACATTCATAAATTTGTAGAATGAGAAGGTTGTTTATTGAGTGAATTGTGATGTTTCTTGTTTAGAGCTATGCAGTCGCCGGTTTATATACAAATTTCCTAAACCGATGGTTATACACAAAGAATCTAATTTGTCTTACTTCACCTTGCATGCATCCTTTAAAAGTATAGATTTTAAAATAAATACATAAATAAACAATATATTTTAGAGCATTTTAGGTTCACAGAAAAATTTAGCAGAAGGTACAGACTTCCCTTATACCCTGTGCCCCACGTACCTTACTACTGACATCCCATACAAGAATGGTACATTTGTTAAAACCTATATTGACACATCATTATCACCCCAAGCCCATGGTTTACATTAGGGGCCGCGCTTGATGTTGTACATTCTATGGGTTTGGACAAATGTACAATGACATATATCCACCATTGTGGTATCATATAGAATGGTTTCACCGCCCTCCAAATCCTCTGTGCTCTGCCTATAAACTCCTCCCTCCCCCAGCCCCTGGAAACCACTAATCTTTTTACTGTCTCCATAGTTTTGACTTTTCCAGAATGTCATATGGTTGGAGTTACACAGTATGCAGCCTTTTCAGATTGGCTTCTTTCACTTAGTAATACACATTTAAGTTTCCTCCATGTCTTTTCACGACTTGATAGCTCATTTCTTTTTAGCGCTGAATAATATTCCATTGTCTGCATGTAACACAGTTTAGTCACTCATCTACTAAAGGAAATCTTGATTGCTTGTAAGTTTTGGCAAGTATGAATAAAGCTTCTATAAAAAAAATCCGTATGCATGTCTTTGTGTGGACATGTTTTCAATTCGTTTGGGTAAACACCAAGGAGTGTAAGTGTTGGATTGTATGGTAAGAGTATGTTTACTTCTGTAAGCAAATGCCAACCTGTCATTGAAAGTGGCTATACCATTTTGCATTCCTGCCAGCAATGTATGAGCACTCCTGTTGCTCCAAATCATTGCCAGCATTTGGTGTTGTCAGTGTTTTGGATTTTGGTCATTCTAATAAGTGTGTGGCAGTATCTCGTTGTTTTAATTTGCAATTTCCTAATGACATATGATGTTCGACATATTTTCATATGCTTACTTTTCATCTATATATCTTCTTTAAGATTTTTGTCCATTTTTAGATTGAGTTTTTTGTTTACTTGTTGAGTTTTAAGAGTTCCTTGTATATTTTGTATAACAGTTCTTTATCAGATATGATTTTTACAAATATTTTCTCCCATTCTGTGGCTTGTCTTCTTATTCTCTTGACATTATCTTTCTCAGAGCACAAGTTTTAATGAAGTTTTAGTTTTAATGAAATCTAGCTCATCAATTATTTATTTCATGGATTTTGCTTTTGGTGTTGTATCTAAAAAGTCATCACCATACCCAAGGTCATGTAGGTTTTCTATTATCTTTTCTTCTGGGAATATCAAAGCTTTGTGTTTTACATTTAGGGCTATGATCCATTTTGAGTTAATTTTGTTAAGGGTGTAAACCCTGTGTCTAGTTTTTTTTTTTTTTTTTTGGCATGTGGATGTGCAATTGGCCACGCATCATTTGTCAAAAAGTTTTTTCTATTGTATTGTTTTTGCTTCTTTTTCAGTGATCAGCTGACTATTTTTGTGTCAGTCTATTTCTAGGCTCTTTATACTTTTTTATTGATTTATTTGTCTTTTTTTTTTTTCTTGCCAAAACCATATTGTCTTAATTGCTGTAGATTTATAATAACTCTTGAAGTCAGGTAGTATCAATCCTCTGACTTTGTTCTTCTCCTTCAGTACTGAGTTGGTTATCCTGGGTCTTTTGCTTCTCATTATAAGCTTTAGAACCAGTTTGTCAATATCCACAAAATAATTTGCTGGTGTTTTGATTGGGATAGCATTGAGTCTGTAGGTCAATTTGTGTAGTAGTAACATTTTGACAATACTGAGTCTACCTATGAACATGAAATCTCTCTCTATTTATTTAGTTCTTCTTGATTTCTGCCATTAAAGGTTATAGCTTTCCTCTATAGATCTTATATATATTGTTAGATTTATATCTAAAAATTTCATTTTGAGGGGTGTTAATGTAATATGTTTTTAATTTAAAGTTCCCCTTTTCATTGCTGGTATACAGAAAAGCAATTGACTTTTGAGCATTAATCTTGTATCCTGCAATCTTGCTATAATTGCTTATTAATTCCAGGAATTGTTTTTGATTCTTTCTAATTTTCTACATAAACAATCATGTCATCTGTGAACAAAGTTTTACTTTTTTCTTCCAATCTGTACCTTTTAATTGCTTTTCTTGTCTTATTGCATTAGCTAGGACTTCTAGTACAATGTTTAAAAGAGTGTTGAAAAGGAACATCCTTGCCTTGTTCCTGATCTTAGTGGGGAAGCTGCTAGTTTTTCACCATTAAGTATGATAACTGTGGGTTTTCTGTAGACGTTCTTTATCAAGTTGAGGAAGTTCCCCTCTATTCCTTGTTTGCTAACAGTTTTTAACATGAATGGGTGTTGAATTTTGTCAGATGCTTTTTTCTGCATCTATTGATACGATCATGTGATTTTGCTTTTTTAGCCTATTGATGTCATGGATAACATCAATAAGTTTTCAAATGTTGAACCAGCCTTGCATACTTGGGGTAAATTCCACTTGACTGAGGTGTGTAACCCTCTTTATACATTGTTGGATTCAATTTGTTAATATTTTGTTAAAGATTTTTTGTGCCTATGTTCATGAGAGATAGTGGTCTGTAGTTTTCTTTTCTTGTAATGTCCTTGTCTGACTTTGGTATTAGGGTAATGTTGCCCTCATAGAACGAGTTACAAAGTATCCCTCTGCTTCTAACTTCTGGAAGAAGTTGTAGAAAGCTGGTATAATTTCTTCCTTAAATGTTTGGTAGAATTCACCAGTTGAACCCATATGAGCCTGCTGCTTTCTGTTTTGGAAAGTTATGAATTACTGATTCAATTTCTTAATAGATGTAGGCTTATTCAGAGGGTCTATTTCTTCTTGTGTGAGTTTTGGTAGATTGTGTCTTTCAAAGAATTGGTCAATTTCACCTAGGTTGTCAAAGTTATGGATATAGAGTTGCTCATAATATTCCTTTTTTATCCTTTTAATGTCCATGGGATCTGTAGTGATGTCCCTTTTTTTCATTTATGATATTAGTAACTTGTGTCTCCTCTCTTTTTTCTTAGTGAGCCTGGCTAGAGGCTTATCAATTTCATTGATATTTTCAAAGAACCAGCTTTTAGTTTCATTGATTTTCTTTATTGATTTCCTGTCTTCAATTTCATTGATTTCTGCTCTAATTCTTATTACTTCTTTTCTTCTACTTACTTTGAATTTAATATGCTCTTCTTTTTCTAGTTTCCTAAGGTGGAAGCTTAGATTACTGATTTTAAATATTTCTTCTTTTCTATTATGTGCATTCAGTGCTATAAATTTCCCTCTAAGCCCTGCTTTCTCTTCATCTCATAAATGTATTTTCATTTTCATTTAATTTAAAATGTTAAAAAATTTTCTCTTGAGATTTCTTCTTTGACCCATGTGTTATTTAGAAGTGTACTGCTTAATCTCCAAATATTTTGGAATTTTCTCAGCTATCTTTCTGTTCTTTATTTCTATTTAATTTCATGTGATCTGAGAGCAGACATTGTATGACTTGTTTTAAATTTGTTAAGTGTGTTTTATGGCCTAGAATGTAGTCTATCTCAGTGGATGTTCCACATGAGCTTGAGAAGAATGTGTAATCTGCTGTTGCTGTTGTTGGATGAAGTAGTCTAGATGTCAATCATATCCAGTTGATTGATAGTGCTGTTGAGTTCAGTTTTGTCCTTACTGATTTTCTGTCTGCTGGATCTGTCCATTTCTGTCATAGGGGTGTTAAGAGTCTCTAACTATAACAGTAGATTCATCTATTTCTCCTTGGAGTTCTATCAGTTTTTCCCTCATATATTTTGATACTCTGTTGTTAGGTACATGCACATTAAGGATTGTTATGTCTTCTTTAGAGCTGACTTTTTTATCTTTATGTAATGTCCATTTTTATCCCTGGAAATTTTTCTTATTCTGAAGTCTGCTCTGTGTCAAATTAATATAGCTATTCCTGCTTTCTTTTGATTAATGTTAACATGGATATCTTTCTCTATCCCTTTACTTTTAATCTATAGGTGTCTGTATTTAAAGTGGGGTTTTTTTAGACAACATATACTTGGGTCTTATTTTTTGAACCACTCTAAAAATATATTTTAATTGGTGTTTAGTTCTCTAATTATTGTTATATATGTGATATATGATAACAATTATTATAATATTATAATAATAGTTATCTTTCCTCAGGGAGGAGCTTGAGGCCTCTAACCCATTTCCTCTAGATACAAATTTAAAGATAACCTATTGCCTATTGTCTATTGGGGTAGCCCTGATTGAGATCCCCAGGCAAGAAAGGGACCAAGGGCTTCCCTGGCAGTGCAGTGGTTAAGAATCTGCCTGCCAATGCAGGGGACATGGGTTCGAGCCCTGGTCCGGGAAGATCCCACATGCCACAGAGCAACTAAGCCTGTGAACCACAACTACTGAGCCTGTGCTCCAGAGCCCACAAGCCACAACGAAGAGTAGCCCCCACTTGCTGCAAGTAGAAAAATCCCGTGCATAGCAGCAAATACCCAAAGCAGCCAAAAATAAATAAATAAAATAAATAAATTTATTTTTTTTTAAAAAAATAAAGGGATCCAGGCATCCAAACAGGGTTCACACTGAGGTAAAGGTGTGTTGGATCTAGGTTGGTGACCTAAGATTAACACAAGGGCCTAAAGCTTGGTCCACAGGGCCTGGTTTTAGTGTAGATTATGGCTGAAACCATTAGCTTCTCCGGCACAGTTTCATGCTTTGGGATCCAGAGCTGAGCACAGGATGGTGAATTAATAGACCTGTAACTCTGAAATTCTGGCTAAGGTACCACAGAAGTCCATGGAGGAGATGGACTAGCAAGAATGTTACCTAAGTAACATTCCACAGCAAAGTCACATGGCAGTGACTGTGAACTGATTAGGTATGCTCAAATGTGCCCATTCACTCTGCTTTGAAGTATGACAGAGTATTCTGGACTGAGTAAGCCCCTGAGATTCTTGGACAATGAGGGCGGATGAGGAAAAGACTTTAGGAGGGAGAAACTGGACTTCTGCTAACAAAGGCATGTGTGGTCTTGAGCAATGAATTTATACCTTGAACTCGTCAAATGACTCATATGAATTATACTTTAAAAAATGGCTAGCCATATATCACCGCTGAGAACCGGTGGTAATTGTTTTAGTTGATTTATGCATTAAGAAAACACTAAGGAAGAATCAGAGGAGGTGGACCATGAGGTTGATAGAATTTGGGGGCAAAGAAAACAGGAGGGAGAAGTGGTGTGACAGTGCCCTCTACTCACGGGGCTGACGTGCATTCCAGTGTGTGTACTTCACCGGCTCTGACTTCTGCCCTGCCGTCTTCCAAGTGTATTCTCCTGTATCATTTTGATCTTGAAGAGCTATCCAAAAATAAGTGTCCTTCGTTTTTACCACACTACTGATCAAACTGGTAATAAAAGCCTGTTCAAACCTGAAAAAGGGAAAAAGGAAATGATTATAGTAAGTTTCTGGGCAATAAAGAAATGTCGTTAAAACATAACAAGGTGCACAGAATGGCACCCGTGTAAGCATTTCTCATGAATTCTTTAGAACATGGGACAGAAAAATACTCAAAGACCCTGAATGTTACTAATAAATGCCAAACATCAGTGCAATTTCCAGAAATATATGAGTGAGGAAAATTTGATCCTCAAAGGTGGTGCTCAATTCTTTCAAGGAACAGAGTCCGGTTCCAGTTTCGGAGTGTAGGTAGTAAAGTCCAGAAAGCTAGCAATACATTTCTTGGCGCAACATATGCCCTATTGTGTAATTAGGCCACACAGCACACACATGCTGTAATGTGCATGTGGTGGGGAGGTGGCGGTGGGGGAGGTGGAGAAGAGAGAGGAGGAGGGACCCTATGCTTTTCTGAATGAGCATCTGCCGGACACAGGGTTCACATGCGCCCACCCACCACACTTGCCTGGTGAGAATGGAACAGAAATTGGAGTAGCAATTTTATGTCTCCCAGAGCAGTTTGTTCACAGGCACATGGAGTCACTGGCTTATTCAAATGCGTTCAGATGTGCATATTCACTGAAGATAAATTTAAAACCTTAGGAACTAATCCAAAGAAGTACACCCACTATATTCCCCAAATGGCTGAATGAATTAGTGTTCATTGACTGCTGGCAATGCTCCCTCTTCAACATGAATGCATTGAAAGCAGAATCTAGAAAATTTGTATACATGTTTCCACATGAATACCTAACAGAACCGTGTATTAAACTTTAACCAGCATTGAAATTTTAAGCTAAATTGGAAACTATCTTGAAAAATTTACTTTCAATACATGTAAAGTTTTGAAGAAACACCTTTCAAACAGTGGTAACTTTTGGCCAGACCCGCTGAGTCATTAAGAAAGGAAACGCCTGATGAAATTATCCAGGAAACGTAAGGAGAAAGCAAATTAGACTTTTTCATCTGATTTTGGATTTTTTTTCATTACCATGCATCTTTAACTTGCTAAAGGAAGCAGAAGAAATGGGGTCATTCAAGAATAGAGGCGTCTCAAAGGAAATAGGGGAGAGAAAGAGAAAAGAACACAAAGAGGCAAACTTTTTAACTGCCTTATGAACATCACTAGCAACAGTTAGTTTTATGAGGCACCCATGATACTCATCTTTGCAGAGCATATGCTTTAGTGAATATTTTCTGCAGATAGTCTATTGATAATCTAAATAGCACACATTTGAAATTAGAAAAGTTCTTTTTAAATCAGATTGCAGTGGCAGAACCTTACATAAACATGCTTCAGAAAGAAGGTATATATAAAAAAAGAAGGTATATAAAAGTAAATACTCTCTAGATGCTCTGTAAGTTTCCTTACACTTCCACTGGTCCGTGCTCTTATAACATAGGATCTATTTTTCCTTCTCCCCTCTGAGGCAGAGTAGCATCATTATCATGCATAGCTGGTGCCTGAAACTACAATGCTAGGAGGCCAGCAAGGCACTGCACCATGGAGGCTACGGTCAGGACCACTAGGCACTGTGCTGGTTCTAAACCCAGGGGACATCACTGGTTCTTCCATTACCTTGTACTATGGCATTTATTGGATAATGGAGAGAGAACGTTGTCTGTGAGCTTGGCTTCTGGTATCATTATTCATGACAACACTTTGCTTTTGTCCCCTGTTGGTTTTAGATTTATTTAGTCCACTCTGATTTGCTATTTTATAACCATTTATCATTGCTCAAAACAATACAAATCTGCTTTTTGAATTGGCAAGTATATCTTTTAAGCAGTTACATATAATACTAATACATTAAATCCTATAACCTTCAGATAAAAACAGGACTCTAGTTTTTCCTGGTCCAGTTTAGAAGACGGCATTGTTAATAACAAAATTCAGCAACTATATCTTTTTTCTAAACCATGTACTCTAAGAAATTAACTCTGGATAACAGCATGCAGTCTCTTGAGTGTCTGTTTCCAACTGATAAAGAAACAAGAGATCTTTTTATATTCTTTATCACTCACTGTTTGGCTTCAAACACTTAAAGAGTTGTGAAAACTCTGGCTTAACAGTAATAGAGCAGATGACCTCTTAAAGTCTTTTCTGGCCCTGTGTTTTAGAATTCTTCATTTGAGAATATTCCAGAGTTTCATATCTGGATTTTTTGTCTGGTTTCACTGATGTTGTTTAATTTAAATGTTATTATGATTTAAGAAACAAACAATAACCATATGTACATATTTTTATGTATTTTTTGAGGAATTCAGTAAAGTAAAAATTGTTATTCTTCAGAAAAACAAAGGATAAAATATTTTGCCTATAACCTACTTATAAAATCAAAGTCTGTAGGTGAATACTTCTTAAAAATCAGAAAAAAAAATTTCCCATCAATCCTTTAAAAAGGCAAGCGATCAAATGTTTATTTTCAATGTAAACCAGAAAAAAACAAGTGTATCTTGAACTTCTATCAGTTTGAGAAGAATCTGTTGCTTATGGTGCTAAACATTAAATTTTAATTTAAAAAAATGCAATTTGAAGATAGCAATGCATTTTTTGGCATACTTGACACATTTTTTCATTTCAAAGTAAATATTTTATATTTCAAAAATGCACACTTTGAAAAAGGTATTTTATGCTTAAATCTCTAATTGAACATTATATTTCTTCATCAGTTTAGCCAGTGATATAAGTAGCTGAAAAAAAAAAGATGTTTCTTGTCTGTGAATAACACAGTAGTTAGCAGAAATCAGTAATTAATGACTGTGTTTGCGGTACCTAAAACCAGAGACTGAAAAAACGTAATGCATTGGAAGTAGCTTCACTAGAGAGCCATTTCAACTTAAACAATATGTGTATGTATGTATGTGTATATATATATACATATATATATATGTATATATATATATACATACATGATTTGGTTAGGAGGGACTCAGCTTTGAGCTGAGTAATTGCAATTGTATTTCTCCCAATAAAACACTTGTTAGCACTTTTGATACCATTTTCAAATAACTAACTCTATTGCTGAACTAATATTAAAGTGATAAATTGCTTTCTTTTAAATGAAGAATGGCAGTAGAATATCAGTAGTTTTCAAATGGGAGGCGTGTCATGACCACTACTGCAAGAAGTTTCTGACGGTATTCCTCAAGAACTAGAAATGTTAAGTTTTTTGGATATTGTTTCTTTCAAAAGACTAGAAGAAAAATATAGAATTAGAAAATACATCTAATATGTACACAAGAAATAAACCTGGAAGAGCAATGCAAACTTTTAGTGGCAGTTACCTTTGGGAAGGGAAGAGAGATTGGCTGGGAGGGGGCAAGAGTATAGGTAAGGGGGCACTTTCACTTTTTAATCGATATTCTTCTGGCTTGCTTGAATTTATACCTATGAGAATGTTTCTATTGTGTAATTTTAAAAAGGGTAACCAAAATGTGTGTGTGTGTGGTTTTTTTTTTTTCGGTACGCGGGCCTCTCACCGTTGTGGCCTCTCCCGTTGCGGAGCACAGGCTCCGGACGCGCAGGCTCAGCGGCCATGGCTCACGGGCCCAGCCGCTCCGCGGCATGTGGGATCCTCCCGGACCGGGGGCACGAACCCATGTTCCCTGCATCGGCAGGCGGACTCTCAACCACTGCGCCACCAGGGAAGCCCCAAAGTGTGTTTTTAAAAAGTAAGTTAACTGCATTCTACCAAAAAATTAAAAACTGTTAGAATTAATAAATGAATTCAGCAAGTGGAGGATACAAAGTCAACACGCAAAAATCAGTTGCATTTTTATATACTAACAATGAACAATCTGCAAAGGAAAATAATTCCATTTACAATGGCATCAAAAATAATAAAGTACTGGGGAACGAACTTGAGGCAAAGGAGGCAAAAGACTTGTACACTGAAAACTAGAAAACATTGCTGAAGGAAATTAAAGAAGACACAAAGAGTCCATCAACAGATGAATGGATAAAGAAGATATGGCACATATATACAATGGAATATTACTCAGCCATAAAAAGAAACGAAATTGAGTTATTTGTAGTGATGTGGATGGACCTAGAGTCTGTCATACAGAGTGAAGTAAGTCAGAAAGAGAATAACAAATACCATATGCTAACACATATATATGGAATCAAAAAAAAAGCTTCTGATGAACCTGGGGCAAGACAGGAATAAAGACACAGATGTAGAGAATGGACTTGAGGACACGGGGAGGGGGAAGGGTAAGCTGGGACAAAGTGAAAGAATAGCATTGACATATATACACCACCAAATGTAAAATAGATAGCTAGTGGGAAGCAGCTGCATAGCACAGGGAGATCAACTCTGTGCTCTGTGACCACCTAGAGGGGTGGGATAGGGAGGGTGGGAGTGAGACGCAAGAGGGAGGGGACATGGGGATATATGTAGACATACAGCTGATTCACTTTGTTATACAGCAGAAACTAACACAAGTTTGTAAAGCAACTATACTCCAATAAAGATGTTAAAAAAATAAAATTAAAGAAGCCACAAATAAATGGAAAGACATCCCATATTCATGGATTGGAAGATTTATTGTTAAAATGTCCATACTACCCAAAGTGATCGACAGATTGAATGCAATCTCTGTAAAAATCGCAGTGATTTTTTTTTGGCAGAAGTAGAAAAATTCATATTAAAATTCATACGGAATTTCAAGACATCCTGAGTAGCAAAAACAAGCATGAAAAAGCAGAACGAAGTTGGAGGTCTCACACTTCTTGATTTCAAAACTTACTAAAAAGTACAGTAATCTAAACAGTGTGATACTGGCATAAAGACAGACATATAGACCAATGGAATAGAATAGAGAACTCAGAAATAAATCATTGCATATATGGTCAAATGATTTTCCACAAGGGTGCCAAGACCATTCAATGAGGAAAGGACAGTCTTTTCAATAATAACGTTGTGAAAAGTGAGTATCCACCTACAAAAGAATGCAGCTGGACTCTTACCCTACATCATTTACAAAAATTAACACGAAGTGGATCAAAGACCTAAACATATGAGCTAAAACTGTAACACTCTTAGAAGAAAACATAGGGGAAATTTTTCATGGCGTTGAATGTGGCAGTGATTTCTTGGATAAAACACCAAAAGCACCGGCAAAAAAATAAGAAAGGATAAATTGGACTTAATCAAAATTAAAAACTTTTGCACATCAAAGGACACTATCAACAGAGTGAAAGGCAACCCACGAATAGGAGATAGTATTTGCAAATTATGTATCTGATAAACAATTAATATCCGGAATATACAAATACTCCTACAATTCAATGACAGAAAACAAACACTTCTGTTCAAAAATGGGAAAAAGACTTGAATAGACGTTTCTCCAAAGGAGATATAAAGATGCCAATAAGCACATGAAAAGATGCTCAGCTCACTAATCATTAGGAAAATGCAAATCAAAACCACAATGAGATACCACATCACATCCATAGGATGGCTAATATGTAAAAACAGAAAATAAGCAAGCGTTGGCTAGGAGGTGGAGGAATTGGAGCCCTTGTGCACTACTGGTGGGAATGTAAAATGTTGTAGCTCCTATGGAAACCAGTATGGTTTTTCCTCAAAAAGTTAAAAATAGAATTATTATATGATCCAGAAATTCCACTTCTGGGTATAGTACCCAGAATAATTGAAAGCAGGAACTTGAAAGTTATTTGGATATTCATATTCATAGCAGCATTATTCACAATATCCAAAAGGCAGAAGTATCTTGTGTCTATCAATAGATGAATGGATAAACAAAATGTAGTATATCCATGCTATGGAATATTATTCAGCCTTAAAAAGGAAGGACAGGGCTTCCCTGGTGGCGCAGTGGTTGAGAGTCTGCCTGCCAATGCAGGGGACATGGGTTCAAGCCCTGGTCTGGGAGGATCCCACATGCCATGGAGCAACTAGGCCTGTGAGCCACAACTACTGAGCCTGCGCGTCTGGAGCCTGTGCTCCGCAACAAGAGAGGCCACGATAGTGAGAGGCCCGCACACTGCGATGAAGAGTGGCCCCCGCTTACCACAACTAGAGAAAGCCCTCGTAGAGAAACGAAGACCCAACACAGCAAAAATAAATTAATTAATTAATAAAAACTCCTACCCCCAACATCTTCTTTAAAAAAAAAAAAAAGGAAGGACATTCTGACACATGCTACAACATGGATTAACCTAGAGGACATCAGGATAAGTGAAATAAACTAGGCACAATAGACAACTACTGTATGATCCTAGTTATAAGGTAACCGTAGTAGTCAACTTCACAGACACAGAAAGTAGAATGGTGGTTGCCAAAAGCTGGGAGCAAGGGAAATGGGGAGTTAGTGTTTAGTGGATACAGAATTTCAGTTTGGGAAGATGAAAAATAGTTTGGAGCTGGATGGTGGTGATGTTTGTACAATAATATGAATGTACTTAATGCCACTGGACTGTACACTTAAAATGGTTAAAATGATAATTTTGTTATGTATTATATTTTTCCACAATATTAAAAAGTTAACTGTAAAAGTGTTTAGGGGATATGGTTGCAAGAAAACGGCAGAGCTATAAAAATGCTTGCAAATAATGCACGTTTAAACTTAGGAAAAAATGAGATATTGCAGCATTTCTCATTTGGGGCAAAATTCTCAAAATCGAATGTCATTTGGATTATTTTGTACAAATATTCCAAGGCTGATTGATCGAAGGTTTAGATATACATGCATTTAGACAATTATCCATAGTAACTTTGGAACTCAAGTTTTGCATTCCTGCTCTGTCTGAAAGCAGGTGGCCAGGCCTAACAAAATTTTCTAACAGCAAGCAAATAAAATTCTGTTATTTGGGAATAAGGGTTTGTTTTTCTTCCCCTCTCTCTTCCACGAAGTGTTAAAAGTCCTAGGCCAGGAGCAGTTGCCCCATAACAAAAGAAGGACGTAATTTGTAGCAGGTGGTTCTAATTGTGCCCATAAAATCTGTTGCTCAGTTGTGCAGAAGAGCAGAAAATCAATTAGCAGCTACAAGCTTGGGTACTGGTGAGTGACAGGGGTGTCTTAACTCAAACAGGAAATCAGTAATGGAAGAAAATGATTACCAAGGTTGCTAGTGGATACTCCTGGATCTGAGGAGACTGTCCATCTACTGCCCAACCTTCTCAGACAAAAGATACTATTGAAAAATACTCGAATGTGAATTGTCACTCAAAGAACAGTATGCCGTGGGTCTTTGTTTCTTATAAGGTCCGAATGAATAAAAATCAAGAGCTTAGGACACTTCCTGTCTTCAACTTGTATGTCTCAGTTTTGAGTCATTGCTCTGGATGCAGACATGTTTGCAAGGCAGTGTTGATGCATGTTAACTGCCTGGGAGAGATGCCTCACTGGGACTAACATGTAGTACTCGGGGGCTTGACTGGTGACTGAGTAGCATGCCAGCAAAAGGTCACCTGGGGGGCCTAGGAGGTCGAGGAGGGGATGAAAACAAATTTACCCAAGCTATAGATCTGTTTTAGAGTTGGACTACACATCAGCTTTGGCTACTGAATACAGTTTATAAAAAAATGTATAGTATTCACAGCACACACTCTTATTCAGTTTTGGGGGAAATGAAACATAGTAGGTTGTTTTCTAGACACTTGCTATCATTTGCATGAGGTCCCCAAAGGATTCTTAGAAAATGAAGTGTTTGAACTCTAACAGGTTTCTGCCTTACCTGGGTCACTTTGGCACTATGAGTTATCTGTAATGTCACTTTGAGTTTGTCCATTTATTGTGTTATTCCACTTTCTTCACTTGTTTCATGCGTTTATGTTCTATCTCTTTTGCTGCTGGCCTGCAAGTGGTACCTGGGCAACTGCACTATGCCTTTTATTTATTTTTTTGTACAGCATGCCAGTGTTTAATATGATGCCTCTCACAGTATAGATATTCAATAAATAATTCTCTAATAAACTTTTTTTTTTAATTTATTTTTTGGCTGTGTTGGGTCTTCGTTGCTGTGCGCAGGCTTTCTCTAGTTGCGGTGAGCGGGGGTTAGTCTTCCTTACAGTGCGCGGGCTTCTCATTGCGGTGGCTTCTCTTGTTGTGGAGCATGGGCCCTAGAGTGCACAGGCTTCAGTAGTTGTGGTGCGTGGGCTCAGTAGTTGTGGCTCGTGGGCTCTAGAGTGCAGGCTCAGTAGTTGTGGCACACGGGCTTAGTTGCTCCGTGGCATGTGGGATCTTCCCGGGCCAGGGCTCAAACCTGTGTCCCCTGCATTGGCAGGCAGATTCTTAACCACTGTGCCACCAGGCAAGTCCCTCTAATAAACTCTTGACTGTTGATTTTTGCATAGTCAGATAACATATGAAAAGTAGTTAACACAGTGCCAGGTATGTGATAGACACTCAATGAATATTACACACAAAAAAAGAAAGAATAAGATGTAAAAACAGGTGAAATAATTAGACCTTCTTCTTCAGTGAAAAACATTATAATTAACGAAAGAGCATATCTTCATTGATCAAGATCCTGAATAAAGTCCAATGCTGACTCACTGACTGGAGGACTTCTAGCCCAAGGTACTCTCGAAAGCTTGTGGGTGGGTGAACAAGGCTGAGGATAAAGGCTTTCTTCTGCCTGGTAGCTATTCTGGGAAGGAGAAGGGAGAACTAAAAACAACACTGAGATACATCAGAAGTAGTGCTGTGCCCCGAAGAAAGGGTTTCTTGAGCATAAAATATTTCACCCGGCAATTTATTTTGCCAAATGCGGTCAATCTGTCCCTCTGTGTGTGTGTATGTGTGTGTGTATATGTGTGCATTCCTGTGCATTGTTTGGAGGAAAGACTGAGACAGAAGGTAAGAGGTAAGAGGAGGAAGGAAACACTGGCAGCTTTGACGTTGACGTCCCATGTGGGGAGAGCAGAGAAAGCACACAGAATTCCTCCTACAGGTTAGACCTGCATGTGAAGGGGTCTCTAGATAAAACCATAGCACCAGTTGTCCTGATTCCTGGTCTTCAACAGATTTTTTTTAAAGGCAATGACCTCGGTAAAAAAGCAAGCGACTTGCTTTGTGGGTATAATTTTCCACGGAACCACTGAAGACTTCTACCTTGATTCTGTCTTCAGCCCGGAGGAGTCTGTCTCCCAGCTCTCACCGTCCTCCTGGCATTGATAATGACACTGAGGTCTCTTCTGATGTTGGTACTTTTATCCCTTGCTACACATCTGTAACATGTTGCAAATTGTATGGAGTGTGAAAAGGGCACAGTTTCTCTGTTTGTATGGTAAAGATACCTGTGCATAGAGAAATCTAAATCTAAACAAACGTAGACCTAAGAAGCAATGGGGAAGCATTTGAAAATCCTCCACAGTTTAGTTTTACTTACTTTTGTTCTAAAAAAACTCCACATGACTCATACACATTACATTTAAAAAATACTTCATATTTAAATAACATATTTCTTTTCTATTACAAGCACTTAGATAAAATATCATTACAACTGAATATATTAGCAAAGCTAGGTAATTAAGAAATCTTTATGGAAAATAAAAGACATCTTAAATTTTACTATTTGTTACTCAAAAATCAATTTAAAATTAACATTGTAGGGGCTTCCCTGGTGGCGCAGTGGTTGAGAGTCTGCCTGCCGATGCAGGGGACACGGGTTCGTGCCCCGGTCCGGGAAGATCCCACATGCTGCGCAGCGGCTGGGCCCGTGAGCCATGGCCGCTGAGCCTGCGCGTCCGGAGCCTGTGCTCCGCAACGGGAGAGGCCACAACAGTGAGAGGCCCGCGTACCGCAAAAAAAAAGAAAAAAAAAAAAAAAAATTAACATTGTATGGTTTAAATTCATCTAAATCAATAATTTAAATAACTTAATACTCTGTTGTACAGTACACTTTAGATTTTCACTAGTTACTGATTGTGGCTAGATTTTATCATCCCAAGAACCCTCACGGCCAAAAAGCACTGCATGTTTCTGATAGAAAATTTCTATTTTACCTGTTTGTAATGGTTACAAGTGCAGGAGGACAGTAGTAACCACTGGAGGCGTGGTCAAAGCTTCGAAGGACGGTGTCAATTTTGTAACAGAATCTACCATGTCTCTCCCATCCCTTAAACAAGGAAAATGAAAATTAAGGACACAATCTGATTTAGTTAAACAGTAAAATATATATATTTTTGGTGTATTCTCATTTACCAGTTTCTTCTCTGACCCACTCAAAACTTGAATGTTTGTCTTGATATATTTATATTTATTCTATCTGCCATTAGCTACAGCCACTTCTACATTTGTTTAATTAATTCTTAAAACCTAAATGTTTTAACTAATTTAAAATCTTTAAGCCCAAAACCTTAAAAGCAAATTAAAGAAAAGGGACATTCACTCAAGATCTCTCCTTCTCTCCTTTCCTCTTTCTCTCTCTCTCTCTCTCTCTCTGTCTGTCTCTCTCCTTCTCTCTCTCTCTGTTCAGACTTATAAGATTTACTGTAAATGGTTCCTATGGGATGGTAAAAATCGAACATGTTGGCTTTAAGGACAGAATGCATGGGTTTGAATCCTGGCTCCACCATCATGTGACCTTATTTAATCGCTATGTGTCTTAGTTTTCTCCTCTGTAAATATGGATAATAATAGTATTCATGGGGTTGTTCTGGGAATCAAGGGGAGAAAATGCAGGCAGAGACCCCAGAATAGAGCCAGGAACTCGGTATGAGCAAAGAGGACATAAGTATCTAGATAACACTGTACTGTTGTTGTTGTTGTTGTTTTTTAAGGGTCTTTCATACTGCTTATTTCATGTTATCCCACTGAGATTAGGGACTTAGATAATCTAAGTGAGAGACTAGTGGATATACTGGCCTGGAACCTAATTTTGGTGCAATCCAGAATGGTTTTGTCTGGATCGTCAAGCTTCCAAATAGAAATTGGCTAAAATATATATATATACTTTTTGGTAAAGATTACTCCTTAGTCAACTGGCTAGCCTTTTAGAGAGAAAGCAAACAAGCTTTGGCACCTAGACAAAAAATGACAAACGTGTATGGCTAAGCCCTGGGAGCAAAGAAGGGTGGCTCTATTCTTTAAAATCATACAGTACAGGAGACATGGGTTCATTAGTCTTCTATATTTCGACTTAGTTATTTTAGTTCTTTCTCTTCCAATATTATAAAATCATATCACTTCTATCAGTCTATTTTTATGTATTCACCAGTTTTAAAATACACTTCATTTTGTGTCATGCCAATACTTGCCAGATTTTGATCAGATATAAAATGATTTCTGCTATACTACTCAGAAAATGTCTCAACCTTGCAGTAAATTAGAGAAAAATCTTATTTTAGAAATAAGCTATTTTAGTTCAAAACATTATTAAATGAGGCATGGATCACAGGAGCACCACATCCAGCCCGCCAGGATGTGCTCTGAATTCACTCCCTTAACTTCTCTCCCCAGCCTTATCTGTGTGAGTAATTGACAGTGTCAGCCAGAACCCCTCCGTGGGTCACTCCAGAGGGGGCAGGGAGGTTAGACTGCTTTTGTATTTGGAAGGACAGGAGGAGGAAGGCTGACAATTTGACCTTTCTGACAAAGTACTCCTTCTTCATTAGTGGTTTTTAGATCATAGGCTGCTTAGCAAAACAAAAAACCCAAGAACTTGAACAGGCTCAAGGAAAGAGGGGGAAATGTGGCATAGTAATAACCGGAAAACAAAGACTCTACTATAAGCCTTTGTCCGCACAATGAAAGCGGGAAGAATAATTGATTGTATTTGTGAATATCCTTTGTACATGAGATGCCATTTCATTTTACATGAAATCATGATGGTGACAGTACTGAAACGTTGCTCATATTATCTAGTCCCCCAAAAGTGACTCAGATGGAAATAAAATTTTAAAAAATTTCTGCTTTGAAATTATCCAGACTTATTTTGTAAGTTGGTTTTGCATGTGCAGACTGTTTAGAGAATTGCACTGAAGCAGATGGCTAAAAGAAAGGAAACTTTCGAAACCATATTCATAGATGCATAAAGAAATTAATGGAATTTCGCCATAAGAGTAAAGAACTGGCTCTGAACCCAGAATCCTTAAATATTGATAAGGCTGGTCAGAAAGAGGGAAGCAGTATACAAAAGTTTAGATAGAACATCAGTTGTTTCTGCTGTGTAAGAAGTTAATTACTCTTTTGACATAAATAAAACATGTTGAGTTGCCTTGAAAGCCACTGTAGGATGGATTTTTTTCAATATTTCTGAGCAGATAGAGATTAGATCAGTGATCAGTAATAACTAATTCAGGAAATGTAATCATTAGGTAAGACGTCTGGTCACGTGTCAGCTATGGCACATGTATTGTTCAGCTAAAGTGTGAAGAGTAACTAATATGCTTACACGTGGATGAATGAATCAAATGCAGTTTCTGAAGAGAGGGGTTATCGTTTAATTGGAACATAAGTAACTGGATTAGAAGAGAAAATAATTAAAAGAGAATTGCATAAAAACCAGATTTGTGAACATTTTGAGACTCACACAGCATAAAAATCTCCAATAGTTAAATCCAAAATTTTTAGGCGTGTGTGTGTGTGTGTGTGTGTGTGTGTGTGGGTGTGTGTGATGAGACAGAGAGGGAATGCATGTGCTAAGGACACTGATAGATAAATTTTTTGTAACACAGCAGAATATTGAATGTATTTTAAGAAATTTAAGACAGATTATTTTCTACCTTTAAAGTTTAAACCTAAAGTATGTTTTTTTAATTATTTTTAGTACTGAAAATAGTACTTTAAGTACCAAAAATAGTTTATTACTTAAAATACAAAGTATTTTTATTATCCCTTTCCTAAATAACAAATGTGTTGCAAACATGCACTTCTCTTTGTTATTGTATTTTATTCAAATATTCAAGTTTAAGAAAAGTGAAAAGGAAAACAAGACTCTGGGTACAGAAGGTCACTCTCTGACTCAAAGGAATGCATTTGCTTTCACTCTGACAGTCTTCATTGGAAGACAATGAAAACCGCGTGTGAGACAGTGTATCACATGATAGGCATTGTTTATACAGATGGTATAACAGGATCATTTACATTTCTTATCTCAAAAGAAAACTAGTCTTGGGTGGAAATAGATGGTAAGACAACAATCCTTCCAAGAGCTGTAAATCTTTCATGTGCCCCTAGCTGATAATTGTTTGGTTTGTTACAAGAGCCCACTCAGAAAAAAAAGAAGGGAAGGAAAGAAGAAAGGAAGGGAAGGAGGGGAAAGAGAGAGAGGAGGAAGCCAAGGCAGGAAAGAGACGGGGAGAGATTCACTTTAATTTGATGGTGGATAAATCAGTCTGGTTATGAAGTCCCTGCAGTGTTCACAGCTCTTACCTTTTGGCAACCTGATTCAGTGTCAGAAAGGACACGGCCTGTTTTCTTACAAACGTAAAAAAGTGTTTCTTGGCAATTTTTAACTTTCCAGTGTCCCTCCTAAGAGGAAAAATATTACAAGATGAATGAATACACTCCATTATTGATGCTGATAATCAAAGTCAATAATTCTGAATTAAAATATGATTAATAATGCATGTTTCAAGGGGGCGTAATGTGTCAGGATCCTGTGTTAGAAAAGGTTGATTCTCTACATACGAGTGGGAGGTCTGGCTTTACATTAAACTGCTCTCAGTATTTCGTTAAAGATGGGATAAGTAGTGATTCTCAATCTTCTGTGTGCACTGGAATCACCTGGAGGGGTTACTAAAACACAGTTGATTGGGATCCGTGTGTCTCATTCAGTAAGTCAGGTGGGACCTGAGAATTTGTGTTTCTAACAAGCTTTTAGCTGATGTGAATGCTGCTGGTCTGGGGGCCTCACTTTGAGAACCACTTATATGAAACTATTCCCCTGACCAAATGAGAATGCTGCTGCTTCTCTCCAATCACTTCTAGGTGTTAAATTGAATGCTTTGCTGCTTACCTGATGCTGTATAAACCTGATGCTGGGGAAATGCCTGGAAAGCACCATGAATCACCCGAGATAACATTATCATAGCTGAACTTCATGTTCAACCCCCAGTACCCTTCTTCATCACGAATTCTCCAAAGCCCCACTCCATTTCCTCTTTATATGACGGGCAGATACCTTCATGTCTTCTCCTAGTTCTAATGAAGGCTGTTCTCATATCCTTCGTTGATGATGAAATACAATAACTGCTAACTGATTAAAATTTTATCCTCCCAAAGGATTTTTTATTTTAACACAAACCAGACCTTTAGGCTAAAACCAACACAATTTAAATTTTCACACAATTCAAATTCAAAATTTAGGTATCTCGGGCATGCAGGGTTTTAGGTGAGTAGAGAGCTCTTCCATGACCCTCAGAAACATACTATGTAGGAGGCTGACGCCTTCACCTGTAAGAGCAGCCTTGTAGCCCATCCCCATGGAGTCTCCAGCAAACCATCCAGTTATAGGATATTGTCAGGCACACTGTAGTTGCTTAGTAACTATTGGATGGACAGATGAATGGTTACCAACCTCTCAGATTCAAATTGAGGTATCGACCATGTTTAGGTAACTAGTTAATTATAATAATTACATTCATATTGAGTTCAACTTTAAGGGAATAAGTGTTACTTTTTATGCATCTACTGTTTAAGGAGCTACTGAGTTGCTAAAAAGGGGCCACAAAATACCACATTTACAGCAGCATCATCCTAACACATCCAATAATATTAATACCTATCCTCACTCTCTTAAAAACAACTTCTCCATCCAAATGTTGGCTCCTGCTTTGTGAATATGCTAAGTGAGATACCCATGTCTGTCAAATAAAAAAGGAGAATGTCAATAGGAAACGAAGATCACCTTAATTATATCAAAACTAATGAACCAATAAAGCATCAAATACTGTAGAATAAACTACAGTGGTTTTCAGCAGAGTAACACCCAAAACAAACATTTGGAGAGGTCATTGTTCCCCCTCAAGTGTGACTCTGAGACACTGCCTGAGCACCATCATTGTAACTGCATGGATTTGTGACAGCCTTGAAAGATAAAACAATGAAATGTGTCATAAAAGTAAGGGCTTAAAAAAAAAAAGTAAGTGCTTAGACATTTCCCGTGTTTGGCTGGCACAATCACTTTGTCAAGCTACTTAAGTAACATTTAATAAACTGCTTCTTGGGGGAACTTGATATGGTATCCCGGTGTCTTAAAAGAGTAAGCATGCCTACCAAATCCCAATAACCTCCTAAAACCTCACCAGTGAGCTCAGTAGCTATCTGATCAAAGAGATTGTCTATTCTAAACATATAAAAAACCCTTCAAATGGCTTGGGATGAAACAAATTCTGTATAATCAGAGGTTTTAGATAAATGAGAGACTAGCACATAAAGGTAAGTGTAATGTTAAGGTCACTGGGACCATCACATTCATGTGAAGAAAACAGCAAGGTTTTCCATTGATTTGCAGTTTTCAAAGAGGTTACATGCAGTGTTGAAATCCTTTTATGTTAAGAAGATAATGGAGCTTAAAAACCATCACCTTCCAGAGTAATTTCCGAACTCCTTGGTTCTTCCCCTCATCTTCACCAGGGTGGTCAGTGGCACCCCCATCCACCAAAATGGTGGTGCTCAAACCAAAAACCTACCTGTCTCTCACCCCCACATCTGCTTTAGCAACAATTCCTGTCTTCTAGAGGATCCTTGAATCTGTCTTCTTGTCTCCATATTCACTACTCTAATTCAACCACAGGAGTAGCCTCCAAACTGGTTTCTCTGCTTCCACTCTCTTCTCTCCAATCAATTCTCTATGTAGCAGCCACAGTTGCTCTTAAAATGTAAATCAGATCATGCTTTCATCTACTTGAAGCCCTTTAGTGGGTCCTATCCCAGGCCTATAAGCCTCACATTTTTGCATTCTTCCTGCCCCATCTCCTACCACCTTTCACCGTCCATACCTCCACACCATCCTGGTCTCCTTTTTGATTATCAAACATGGCAAGCCTTGGCCTGCCTTGGGCAGCTGCCCCCTGCCTGGAATGTTCTCCTGCTCGTCAAGAGATTTTTTTTTGTTCAAGTCCCAGCTTAAATGTCACCTCTTCAGAGAGCCCTCCTTGACTGTCTTGTCTGAAGTAGCTGTCCCAACCCAAGTTTCTCACCATCTTGAACCTATGTCCTCAGAGCTATTATCACAACTATAATTACCATGTGTTTTTAGTGTGTATATGTTTTACTGCTTAGCGTGGAAGCCCCAGGAGGAGCAGGCACTGTGCCTGTCTTGGTCTCTGCCACAGCTCAAGTCCCTGGCACAGGTGGCCCTCAGTACAAGTCCAGCAAAGTGAGCGTTGAACAAATGAATCAACTTACAGATTGCTCCGCTGAGACACATAGCTGGCTTGTATTTGGAAAAATTTGGGGCTCAGGTGTGTGCCAATTAGTAAAGATGACTGAGGAGCCATCAGACCATTCAAAGGAAACTGGAATTTTATTGTTGCTCAAACCAATCCATGTTTCTGATGCATTTTCTGCAAGAGATAAATGTAAATTACTTACAAGAATCCTAGTATCTGCAAAGGTGATAACACAGAGGGGCTATTACCAATATATACCACTTTGCATGTGATTCCTTCTTTGTTTCTTCTTGGAATGAAACCTGTTTAAGTTTTGGTATAAAATACCTGCTTAAACCCTTCCCCCCTTAATCTATCTAGATCTGCTCAACATAGGCCTTATAAGTGAGGCAGAGTGTCAGTGAAAGCCAGGGCAAGGAGAAAGCTTAAGCAAGTCAGATTGCCAGGACTCTAGTTAGTTCGTGCTACAGTATGGAAAGTAGATCTGCAAAGTCTGGTTTTTCTTCTACCCCGAAAAAGGAAAAATAGGAAGGTCAATCGAATTAAGAAAAGGCACTTAGAAAAAAACCTTTTAATGATGTCTAGCTTTACTTTTCTTCTTTTGGCTAGGGAAAAAAAAGGAGCAGAAATTCTTAGAAACATTGAATAGGAGCAGTGGGGTTGCTGGAAAAGTAAATAAAATAAAGCTGGCCAGTCTAGGTAGGGAGAAAAGACGCTCGGTGGCTGGGAGAGTGTTCCAGTGCCCCGCTGACACAGAGGCAGCCACAGGATTCTTTCAATCCCAAATGCAAAGGGTGAGGAACAATGACAGAGGAGTTTTGTTTTCACTCCAAACTAAAACCTAACATTGAAATAGAGTAGACGCCGGATTTTTCCACTAAAAAAAGATTTACTCTCAGTCAATGATTTCAATGTTTTCCAGCAGAATTCTATGTCCATATATGACATAGGTAGGGGCAGATCTGCTCTGGTGGGTAAAGCTGGGCGGAGGCCTCAGAGCTTGGAACCCCTGAGCATGCTACACAGCTTGAAAAACACCACACCAAATAAATTACCCATTTTCACTGGCTAAAGTTATTTTAATATAATCAATTTTGTAAGGAATTTCCTTTATTGCTTGGATTACATGGCCACAGCACATTACTGCTATCTAGTGCTCATCATGCTAAATTACAGGTTCAGGTTTTTTAAATTAGAAATTTCAGGAAATGACCATTCCCCCTTAAAAAAAAACACCCAAAAATGAAAACATGTAATATATCTGGCATCTATGAGATGTTACAAAGTTTCTGAATATGTATTTTGTAAAAATTCAGTGAATTTTCACTCCTGGATATTATTTGGAAATTTCAGATACATGTGCCATAAAGAATCAATTTTAAATAGCTTAATTTCTTTTCAACTTCACTAATAAAGAGAGTTACTACATTAATTTCATACTTCTTAAACCAAAGACACTTGGCACTCACCATCTCCAAGGAGGGTTACAAGAAACTCCACTTCTGCTAACGAATCTATGTCTATTAATGCACTGTTATTGGACTGGCAAGAATGCAAAGCTTCATTCCAGGTCTTTTTTTCTTTCTGAAGTTTATAGCAATTACGATTGTGGGGATTCCAGCCAGGCTCACAGTGGGTAGCATAATATTTCCAAGCATCGTTTTCTGTTTGAACAAACAAAAAACAAAGTTATTTACCACAATTGTTTTAACATTACTTATTACCCCCAATATAAATCACCATTAATATATGATTATTTTTTAAATTCGAAAAACAGAAGCATATGATTCAATAAGATATAGATCATAGCATTCTAGATCTTCAGACTTGAAAAGGATCCCATCTATGATCTGGACTAGGATCTAATGGATCTCAGTGCTTCATTTTCCAGATGAGCTATCTAAGGCACAAAGAGGTTAAGGAGACTTGATAAAGGTCATACAACCAAAGTGAGAGTCAGGGCTAGATATAAAATTTAGCATTTAGAGCTATCCATTTAAAAAAACCTTTTTACACTAAAAAAGGAGTATTATGGAACACAATTTAAATGCTTTTTAAAGGATTTTATAAACAGTATTAGGTGGAGGGGGTAGATAGTTATTCTCAGCTGAAAAGAATCTGAAATTCTGGCCACTTTATCTAGAGCAGAGATGATAGCTTTTATTTTGGGGGTCAGGCTTAGTGCCTCTGATGTCCCTCTGGGTTCATATGGACTCTGGGTTCGACTTACAGCAAAATAATGCCATGATGCTTTAACACTGGCAGGGAAGGCAGCTGTGTGCATGCCAACTTTGGCTCTCCTCTTCCAGGAGCTTGCCCCCAGCCTGATGACAGCATTTTTACTTTATTTTATTAACCACAACTGGGTGCCTCCCTTAAGCACTAACTTAGTTAGAAACAACTTCACTACTAATTTGGGAAACAAGACATTCTTTTAAAATCACTTCTAGGACTCTGACAGCTATTAGAATCACAGTGGATGAATGTTAGAACACTTAGATAGATAGATAATATCAACCTAAAAACACAGTCACAGAACCCCTTGAAAAAATGAACCCGAAACTTCACTCTAGAGGTAAGATAAAAAGATAAAAGAGGAACTTCTCTGATTGACGTAAGGGTGGAGATAAGGAAGGAACCTGGGGACCCTGGATGCACAGTTGGAAGACACTGGACTAGATCATCAAAAGTATTTTTTGGACTTGAAACAACAGCAAATAATCCAAACAAACTTAGCTTAGCTGCCATCATTTCTGGTCTTCTGACCTCAATTAATAGATCAGGAGAGCAAATAAAATTGAAGAAAAGAAGGATAGCAGGAGGCAGTGCAGGAGGGCATAAGAAAAAAAATGAAGACAGAAGAAATTGAGGCAGGAAAATGAAAGGAAAAGAGGGAGGGACAGGACAATAACAGTGATAACAATGTCAGCACATTCTTGACATAATGAAAAAATCTCTACGTAAAAAAATGATGAGATGCTTCTTCTCCTCACCCCCATATTCTACGATATCTTTAGGCTTAGCTACTTAAAGGAAAATAAAAGTTAAAGCTTAATTGTAAGAGGGTGTGGAGAAAAGGGAACCCTCCTACACTGTTGGCAGGAACATAAATTGGTACAACCATTATAGAGAACAGTAAGGAGGTTCCTTAAAAAGCTGAAAATAGAGTTACCATATGATCCTGCAATCCCACTCCTGAAAACTCCAGAAAAGATGAAAACTCTAATTCAAAAAGATACATTCATCCCAATGTTCATAGCAGCACTATTTACAGTAGCCAAGATATGGAAGCAACCTAAATGTCCATCGACACATGAATGGATAAAGAAGATATGGTACATATATACAATGGAGTACTACTCAGCCATAAAAAAGAATGAGATAATGCCATCTGTAGCAACATGAATGGACCTAGAAATTTTCGTACTAAATGAAGTAAGTCAGACAAAGACAAATGTCATATGATATCACTTATGTGTGGAATCTAAAAAAATGATACAAGTGAACTTACTTATTAAAGAGAAATAGACTCACAGACATTGAAAACAAACTTATGGGTATCAAAGGGGAAAGGGGGGGATAAATTTGAAGATTGGGATTAACAGATACACACTACTCTATGTAAAATAGATAAACAGCAAGGACCTACTGTATAGCACAGGGAACTATATTCAGTATCTTGTCATAACCTATAATGGAAAAGAAGCTGAAAAAGAATATATATATATATATATATATATATATATATATATATATATACACACAGACACAACTAAATCACTTTGCTGTACACCTGAAACTAACACAATATTGTAAATTAACATAACATCATAAATTAAAAAGCTTAATTGGGGACTTCCCTGGTGGTGCAGTGGTTAAGAATCTGCCTACCAATGCAAGGGATATGGGTTCAATCCCTGGTCCCGGAAAATCCCACATGCCGCGGAGCAACTAAGCCCGTGAGCCACAACTACTGAGCCTGTGCTCTAGAGCCCGCAGGCCACAACTACTGAAGCCCGCGTGCCTGTGCTCCACAACAAGAGAAGCCACCGCAATGAGAAGCCTGCCTATGTCGATGAAGAGTAACCCCTGCTCGCTGCAACTTGAGAAACCCCGCACACAGCAACGAAGACCCAACGCAGCCAAATAAATAAATAAATCTATAAAAAAATAAAATAAAATATAAAAGCTTAACTGTAAGGGATAATATTTTAGAAAGATAATTCAGATTATTGTTTTAAATGTAGAGTTGTTTCTAATTATGCTGGTAATGATTCTTTAAAAATGGTTATGTTTTTATCTCTACTTCCTGAGTTCAGACATTAATTCCATAGAAACTAAGAAGAAGTAATAGATCTTAACAATAGAAATAACTGAGCTTCAGGTACTAGATTGTAATTATGTGGTATTTAAGTCTTAGGTACACCTAAAATTTTGTTTGTTATTTCAAGGAGGAAGTATTACTAACAAGAGATATAGAGTATGATAGGAGATCAATGAAGTAAATAATTTTATAAAACTATTTTCTAATTCATATGTTTAATTTCTAGGGTAACCATAAATAAATAAAACTCAACTAGAATAGAAAATGAAGCATATCTTGTTTTTCTAAGGCAGAATGAATAAGAAAGCAAAGTTTTTAAAAAGAGAGGGAGAAAATGTTTTCTATGCTTAGGTTATTTTGCTTTAGTTTTTAGTAAAAACCTAAATGCATTTATTAAATTCATGGTGCCTTTGGAATAACAGATCTTATCTTGTTACACATTTTTATTCACATAAAAACTAGCCTTAGCTAAGTTTAAATTATAAATTATTAGCAAAAAATAAAGGACTTTGAATATATTGAGAGGGCAAGTAAGCAACTTACTTATAAAAACAGCTTAAAATAAAAACACTCACCAACTACTTCGTGATCAGTATGGTTTAGATATTTTTTACATATGTAAGGCAAAGTGGACTCACAATCCCGACTTCTCCAGGCATTTGGCATAAATGCATTAAAAGTTCCACAGTGATATTCAACAAATGGCTCAAAATTTATTTCTGAAAATACAATATGTGTGTACTTAATGTTAGAAGCAAAAGCAGTTAGTTCAATATATACTGAAATGTAGTTTTAGCATCAAGGAGACAGCCCTTCTCTTTGGCATATGTAGTAAATCCTATAAGATATTATATTTATGATTTTGCAGTTGAAGTCCAGGCATGACAATGAAATGATTTCCCAAAGTTAGCAACAGCTGATTTTATTGTTTTAAGGTAGAGAGATATTTTTCAATCTGTTGCTATTTTTTTTTCACAAAATGCAATCGTACT
This sequence comes from Leucopleurus acutus, assembly GCF_964270905.1. Lineage (NCBI taxonomy): Eukaryota > Metazoa > Chordata > Mammalia > Artiodactyla > Delphinidae > Leucopleurus > Leucopleurus acutus. The sequence goes on from NC_139149.1 coordinate 47,625,652, forward strand.
TTATTATATTTTCTAGTTATTCAAGGTTCAACTATAACAATCTTTTAAACAACACATTTAAACAGAATGTGAGTGCGTTGTATTACACAGTTAATGTAATTGACTTAGAATCCATAAGAAAAACCAATTTTCGTTTTTTTGTGCGAGACATACTGATGTAAGACAGTAATTGATCATATCTTTGGAGGGCAAAGGTTAACTGAAGAGAGAGGAAATTGACTAGGAGAGAGTAGGGAAAAATATACGAAAACAATCTGTACATAAACATCTACTTCTGAGATTTAATTTCTTATCTCTGTTGCTATTTTTAAAACAACTGACTAGAATCTTGGTTTTGACCCAAATCCTCATGCACCCTTGGCTTACCTTCTTGGCCTCCATTTTCTCGTTTGGAAAAGCATGCCTTATAGAAATTCAATCAGGCTTTAAAAATGCTTATAAGCCACTTTCACAATAACACGTCGTATACATATGTGGGAAATATTGCTATTTTAGGCTATGGGAAGATGCCACCTGTTGAAGGTAAACAAAACGCTGCAGGTACCTGGGTTCCAGTTCAGATAGTTGAGTGGTGTTCTATCCGACCACTGCCAACCAGCATTTTCATCTAGCTGATTCAGACCTATCCATACTTCCACTGCTTCATTGCCAAAGTGCTCTGAAATAAGAGAAATACGGAGTTTCAAAAAAAATATCAATGTTACACGTCTTTCTTGTTTTCCTGTTCCTGGGGCATGGAGTCATAAATTAACTCCATCAATGGCAGAAAAGAGTTTAAGTGCCACTAAACACCACCCTGGTGCTTCAGAGTAAAAAAAGCCAACCTGAGAAACATGGCAGTCTCCTAAAGGCTCACTGACAGCAACTGTGCAGTGTTTAATCTAAGCATACAGGAATGCTGCCTCTCAACGGTCGTCAATCCATCAACAGTTCATGGTTTCAAATCTGAGACCATCTGACCCGTGTGAGCTTACCCACTTGAGGGTTTTAGAGGAGGAAGGAGGAAGTGCCCAGGGCTAGTCCTACAAAGTGCCCCTCTGTCTTCCTATTTTTTTTGCCACATGTGTCTGGTGGCCTCAATCTGGAGGCTCAGGACCCAAGTACACTGAGCTCAGGCTACCTCAGGCCCTGAGAAAGAGGAATAGGAAGAAATGCTATTAAATCTCTATAATGGGTATGTGTGTGCAGAGATGTAATGTTTACACTTGTCAATACTCTTGAAATATTTCACAGTTAAAAAAATTGAACAACTTAGAGGACCTTTTCCTTAGGGGTCTGGCTAGGAAGCAGAAGGCATATTAAGTGTTGTTAGTGCCAGGAGGCAAGCCCTCAAATTTCAGGTATGCTAAAGAAATGGGGGAAGGGCTGTCCAGTCGAGAGCCAATGGGGGTTGTCTGGCCAAGAGGAGAGCAGAATCCACGGGACCAGAGTATGTAGAGGGATCAATAGCAGGTTGGCCAATCCAAAAATGGGCAGAAGACCTAAATAGACATTTCTCCAAAGAAGATATACAGAGTACCAACAAATACATGAAAGAATGCTCAACATCATTAACCATTAGAAAAATGCAAATCAAAACTACAATGAGATATCATCTCACACCGGTCAGAATGGCCATCATCAAAAAATCTAGAAACAATAAATGCTGGAGAGGGTGTGGAGAAAAGGGAACCCTCTTGCACTGCTGGTGGGAATGTAAATTGATACAGCCACTGTGGAGAACAGTATGGAGGTTCTTTAAAAAACTAAAAATAGAACTACCATATGACCCAGCAATCCCATTATTGGGCATATACCCTGAGAAAACCATAATTCAAAAAGAGTCATGTACCAAAATGTTCACTGCAGCTCTATTTACAATAGCCAGGACATGGATGCAACCTAAGTGTCCATCGACAGATGAATGGATAAAGAAGATGTGGCACATATATACAATGGAATATTACTCAGCCATAAAAAGAAACGAAATTGAGTTATTTGTAGTGAGGTGGTTGGAACTAAAGTCTGTCATACAGAGTGAAGTTAAGTCAGGAAGAGAAAAACAAATACCGTATGCTAACACATATATATGGAATCTAAGGGAAAAAAAAAAAAGTCATGAAGAACCTAGGGGTGAGACGGGAATAAAGACACAGACCTACTAGAGAATGGACTTGAGGATGTGGGGAGGGTGAAGGGTAAGCTGTTACAAAGCGAGAGAGAGGCATGGACATATATACACTACCAAATGTAAAATAGATAGCTAGTGGGAAACAGCCACATAGCACAGGGAGATCAGCTCGGTGCTCTGTGACCCCCTAGAGGGGTGGGATAGGGAGGGTGGGAGGGAGGGAGATGCAAGAGGGAGGAGATATGGGGATATATGTATATGTATAGCTGATTCACTTTGTTATAAAGCAGAAACTAACACACCATTGTAAAGCAATTATACTCCAATAAAGATGTTTAAAAAAAAAATAGCAGGTTGGGGCCATGAGCAGTGCAAATGCTTCTTCAGCTTGGTGTGGGAGAAAGCTTTCTGTAGGCCCCTTCTCCTAACCATTGTGCCTCGGCTCCTCCTGTTTTAATTCAATTCCAATTTTGTTATCAGTGCTATGTAGAAACATGTGCCTTGACATGCGTGTGTAGAAAAATATGGCTTCTCAAAATTGTAGAATTAGGGGAAATTTTTCTTTGGTTTTCCTTTTTGTGCACCTGAACTTTAAAAATTTACTCCACAACAAACATGTACCACGCGTGCTGTAATATTTGGGGAAAAAACAGTGTCAGAGACTTTAGTGGAAGTAATTTTGTGACACTTTCAAATGTTGCCGTTGAATCTTCTAATCTATAAAGGACAGCATTGATCCCTTATGATTCATCTGCTTCAGAACCTAATTTATTCTGAGCCAGATGCAGGGGCCCTGCCTGAGTCTGAGACCCTGACAGATAAGAGTGATAAATAGGGTGACTGTATGTCCCAGTTTGCCTGGAAAATTCATGGCTTATCCTGGTAGTTCCAGAATAAGTATTGATGGCAGAACCTTTTACTCTTCAAAGGGTCTCAGTCTGGATGATCGATTGTATGGTCACCAAGGTTGTAAAGATTAGTGCATTCACATCACAAGGCTGCAGCACCTTCTGTGATTGGGTATTTTGAAACAACAGTGGAAAACTGGAAGAAGCTAAACCTTTAAGGAAAGAGAAAAAGGTGCCTTATAATTTTGAGATCCCTGAAATCACTGGACAGGAACAGCATTCATGGGCTCTGCCTTTCCAAGTTTCTGGGGCATAAACACAAGTCTCTTTCTAATGTCTATTTGGTTAGTCCTTCCAAAAGCACCATTTGATTAAATCATCTAACTGGTGTCATCATGACAGAAGGCAGAATGGAAGATGGATTGACAAGACGGAGAAATTTCCACATTTCATATCGGGGTAAGTGCCAAGTGCTGCTTTCAAGTAATCTACTTAAAATATTTAAGTATTAATTATTCTTACCTTAGAGTTATTTTGAATACCCTCTGTGTGACTGTTTTAACAGTACATATTAAAAAATCATTGTATAATTTCTAATCTGTGTTTAAAAGTACAAAAATAGTCTATTTAGCCTTACAAGTAAATTGGCTCACAATTCTATACTAATAAATGCAAACTGAAATTCCTTTGGCTATTTCCTGGCATTTGTGGCAGTTTAGATAATTCCTTATACCATAGTTAATGTTCATCAGCGATTAACAAGAAACAGTAGACTATTTTCAACATTAAAAAATACCTTGGTCAGAACAAGCTTCTGTCTTTATGAATACTCTTCTGTTTTCCCAATCTAAACAATCCCCGAAATCTAATTATAAAATTGTGGTATTTAAATCAAAGTCTCTGACATATCTTATTCCTTTAATCTTTATCCAAGTCTGATTAAGTCCAAACCCTCTTATTGAAGATCCCAGCAGTCAAAATAGATAACAATTGTAATTCATAAATGGTGCACAGAATTTTCTATAAATACCATTACAGGCTAATAGTGATTTTGGAAATGGGTGTTTTCCTGCAATATGACTCACTCAGATCAGTTTCAGTGATAATTTCCCACTTTTGCAAGTCTGTGGGGAAAAGGGCAGAACTATACTGTTCATGCATTTGTTACAATCCTTCTAGAAGTTATTAATGACTTTCAAAAGCCTTAAAATATGCTTCCTCTTCCACCCAGTGAATCCACTTCTACAAACTTAGAGAGAAATAATCAGGGATCTATGCACAAAGGTATGTGAGGGATGGTTTTACGTAGCAACAAATAAGTAAATAAAAACAAAATAAAGAATTTTACCTACCTATCCCTATCTAATATTTGGAGATTAGCTAAATATATTATCTCTAACCTGTATCACTATGTAACCATTAAAAACTATGATATAGATCTGTATTTATAGACACGGACAGATGTTCGTTCTATGCAGGTAAATTATATAAGCATGTTACTAAACTGTGCGCGTAGTTGCTGTTAAATGTTTAACACATACTGAGTGTTTGATTTGTGTGCCAGGCACTTTTCTAAATTTTCACCTGTTCTATAATATGTAATTTTCACCACCAAAAAGTAGGTATTGTTATTATTTCCATTTGATAGAGGGGGGAAGTTGAGGCACAGAGAGGTTAAGTTACTTCTTTTTTTTTTTTTTTTTTTTTTCGGTACGCGGGCCTCGCACTGTTGTGGCCTCTCCCGTTGCGGACCACAGGCTCCGGACGCGCAGGCTCAGCGGCCACGGTTCACGGGCTCAGCCGCTCCGCGGCATGTGGGATCTTCCCGGACCGGGGCACGAACCCGCGTCCCCTGCATCTGCAGGCGGACACTCAACCACTGCGCCACCAGGGAAGCCCTAAGTTACTTCTTTAGCACTGCTAGTAAGTGATGGAGGTGGGATTCAAACCCATGCAGGTGGCTCTTTGGCCCCTGTTCCTAACCTCTGTGCAACAACCGCCTCATCTTTTTATTCAATAGCATTTTTCATAGATACTATGGATTACGCATGCATTTGTATGGGGTTTTTTTTGCAGAAGAAACATGGTTATCTCTGGATTGTGGAACTATGAGAGTTTTTCCTTTGGTTTTCTTTCTGTATACTTGAACTTTTAAAATTATCCTAGAATAATTTTATTATTGTTATTCTAGAAGAAACATGTGTAATATAATTTGGAAAAAAAGCATCAGAAACTTTTAATGAAAGTGACTAGTTTTGTGACACTTTCAAATGTTTCAGAAAGATTTTTAAATGCTGCATGTACCCATCTACAAACACATTTAATCTATAAAAGAGAAGTAAAAAGAGAGTTTAGGTGAGAGGTGAAACAGATCAGACCCAGCTCCTTAGCAGTCTTTTGACAGTTTATGTTATTACTTTACAGCATTAGTTAACATGTGTGTGCTTTTGCTTTTCCAATTAAATTTTAAGTTCTTTGGCATCCACTGGAAACCCTACTACACACAGTGACTGACAGGCAAGATTCTGCTTAATTAGTAAACAGCTTAATTATTTATAAATGGAAACGGAATGGCTAAGCTCCCCAGCAAAGCAGGAATTCGGACTTAAGTTTGGAAGTCTCCCTATGCACTTGTTGGAGCTGAAAATTCTCCTGGGTCCCTTGCTGTAGCCTCAACTTCTCTTTTCCAGGGGGGAGAAAATAAGAGAGGCACGGCCAGGTGTCAAATGGAATGGCCCAGGGTTCAGGTCAAAATTCTGGGTGTGAGTTTGGGCCATGTTAATAACAGAAAAATATTTTCCAAGGGACCTTTTCTTTCCAGAAGGCATCTTGGCATACATGGACATAACTGTAAACACCAATCATTTTAATTGTACCGACATCAATGTGCATTATCCACCTACTTACTCCTTATGAAATTTTCTTCAGTCTCATCTGCAATACTTAATAAAGCACCTCCTTGCATCTGGCATGAAGAGTGTGCCTCGCTCCAGGAGAGGGAGGAAAGCAGGTTGAATTGGTAGCAAATGTGTGAATTGAGATCCTTCTCCCAGACAGCGTCACAACCCACCTCTGTAGATGCTGAAAACAAAATCCATTAAAACGTTATAATCTTATTTTATTTATATGGCGATATATTTCTAAGATGAATTTGAATGGCGTGATTCCAACTTGCAACTCCTAAAACTTCTTCAGAGCCCTTATCTATTCTTGATTAGGTCTTTATGATGAAATCTGCATTGTTTTCCCGTAAACACTTTATGGTAAAACCTGTTCAAGACTGAAAGGAAGTTCAAGAAATTATCAATAAAGAAGCTCTGATCCTTTCTGGGAAAATGACATTAGCTATTTTTAAGAGAAGGAAATACAATTGGAGTATAGATATTTGTGAAAATAACATCTGAATTCTTTAAAGTCAGAACTTTATACTGAAAGCTGTGTGAACGGAAGTATTTATCTGAGATAGATGCAAATATTGTTTCAAAAAGCTTTTCCCTGCCAATACCAAAATGCTAGATGGAATAAAAGGGATACAGTAGAAACATGACTCTAAAATGAACAGAAGTTTTCAAATACACATTGAGAACAGGAACACTGATATTTAGTTTAAGAAAGTTCTCTCAGTCAAAAGGAGGAGAAGCAAAATCCACTTGCAAAACATTGGCCAAGGATTGTGTAGTTTGCTTAAAAGTAAATTTAATAAAATATGAGACGTGGCTCTGAAATCTGAAGTTTATTGAAATAACAGCAAATGAAGACCTACTTTGGGTGCTTTAACTCAAACCCTAAGGTGAACCTAAGCAGCCATAAAAATTACCTGGAGTCAAACTCAGCCGAAGAATTTCAGACAATGGGAACCACGCTACAGCATGAGTGTAACTGATGAGCAGACAATCTGCTAAAATCTAGAACAACTTTTCCCGAAGTGCAATCCACAGAGTATGACAGCTTCAAGAGCTCTCCAAGAAAAGCTGGGACAGTGCATGTGTAGCCTCCTCCGGGGAATTCATAATACACAGCAGCATATTAAAGCCTCTGAGAAGTTCTCTAATAAAGAAACAGCTTCATTTTAATTCAGTATACTTCAAACTTATTTGACAATGAAATCTTTTTGGTTTGTTTTCTTTTCCCCACAATACTTAGTTAGATGGCTCCCTTGGGAATGTGGAAAGTTTGTTTTCATATCTGGTTGCAATGTGCCTTCCCCAGAACGGCGTTAGTTAAGGAGAAGCTATTATATAAATCTAAGGTCGTCTACAGAGTTTCCTGACTGACACGTGTATTTATAGAAGGATCCAAGATTGAAGGAGGATCTATCACCAAGAAGACAAGTCTATCACCAAGGAAAACTGTAGGAAGAGGAAGAGAAAGGGAGGAGGACATCTTCAGTGATCATCTTGCCCTGGTGGCTGAAATTTCCCCATTGAGTTTGAACCCTTAGAGACCATCTTCAGTTAAAAAGCTATGCCATCCAGGAGATGGACAACACACTAAGCATTATCAGACATCAGTTTAGCCCTGTTCATCCTGTGTGAGAGCTGAGGCCATGAAAGAGGAGTGTTTACAATTTCAGTGTGCACAAAAATCACTTAGCCAGCTTCTTAAAAAAAAACACAGGTTCCTGGTTCTCAGTCTCAGAGATTTTGAATTGGAAGGTCGGGGTGGGATTCAGAAAGCTGACTTTCTAACGTATTACTGATTCTAATGCAAATGGTTCACAAAGCAAACACTGGGAAACCCTGGTTTGAAAGAAATCATTTGAAGCACTTCCCAAGGAGAGCAGGTATGAGTAGCCTTCGGCTACTAGAAGATAGTAGGATGTCAGAAGGGGAGATAGGAGAAGGATGTCAAAAGGAGAGATCTGGGTATAGGGTACCTACCTCTCATCTACTGCCTTGGGTAAAGATTTGATAATAAGTCCTAATTACCTCCATGATAAGCCATGCCATGATAAGAAAAGGTTCGGAGGACACTTCAGTTGATCTCATTCCCATTTTTGCCAACAGTTGGTCCTGCCCTTTCAACAGGACATGGATTAAGCTACGTAAAGCAGCCTTTTGCAGAAATCTTCCTGAATTCTATACATTAAACAGTTAAGATGAGAGGCTTACAGGTGATCCTGTCTGGGCTACAAATTACACTTCCCAGTTTTGTTAGATCTCCCCTGGCTTTGTGTTATGTGTGCCAGTTCTTAAGTTTAATCAAAAGGAAACTCCCAGTCAAATGTTTGCAAAAGGTGCCCATATTCTTCTAACAAGGCAATCCATTTGTCATTAAAATTTGGTTGTAACTAAAATATAAGAATTTGTATTTCTATGCCGTCAGACACAAGTCCTCTCTTTGCTTCTCTAGATGGGCTGCGTGTCACTCCATGGATCCGATTTGAAGATTTCATGGTAACAAGTGGAATGAACGTGCCACCCTGGGCCTGGGCACTGTGATGTGTTCTTCTGATCTCCCTTCAGGACCGAAGGTCTAATTTCCCCAGCTGCCAGCAGACACCTCTCAACATGAAGCCTTCTTCAAGGATTGCTTTGGCTGAAGAGGCTCCTTGCCCAATACCACTCTCCCTTCCTAAGTGCAGTCTGCAAACCATGACTGGTCAGTGCAGGGCTATAAGACCCCTCCTCTCACCCCAACTAGGGGCAAATCCAGCCTGAGAACTCCTTGTGGGTCAGTGTGGGGAGTCACCAGCCCTGCATCACCGTCCTGTGCAATCCTGCTCTCTTCCCTTCGTTTCCGTGTGTATCGATCCTGAGACTCCTCCCCAGGAGGCCTCCTGCATGCTCATCTTGTCCTCAGAGACTGTTCCCCAGGAACTCCCTTGCCACAGGGTCCCGTCCTGGCCCGGGGCATTTGCGTGTATTTATTCTTAGTCCTCTTGCTTATTCATAACTAACTTCTGCTTCTAAGCCACTGAAAACTGTAGGCTGGTACATTTACTTTTTCTTGAAAAATTCTAGTCTAAGGGATGCCATCAGATTGTTATATTTCTTTGCATCTTTGGTTGTCTTTATATCATCTCTTCTGTCGCTAAATTCTGAGCTCCTTGAAGGAAGCAGCTATGTCCTATATATCTTTTTATTTATTTATTTATTTTTATTTTTGGCTGCATTGGGTCTTCGTTTCTGTGCGAGGGCTTTCTCCAGTTGTGGCGAGCGGGGGCCACTCTGCATCGCGGTGCGTGGGCCTCTTACTATCGCGGCCTCTCTTGTTGTGGAGCACAGGCTCCAGACGCACAGGCTTAGTAGTTGTGGCTCATGGGCCCAGTTGCTCCGCGGCATGTGGGATCTTCCCAGACCAGGGCTCGAACCCGTGTCCCCTGCATTGGCAGGCAGACTCTCAACCACTGCGCCACCAGGGAAGCCCATCCTATATATCTTTGCACCTCCTACTGTTTGAAGAAAGATTGCCAAAAATCTTTTGCATGATGGTGATTTTTTTCCCTTTCAAAATACACCTTTCTTCTAATGAACTGAAGTATATTCATGTCAACACTGATTTTATTATAGATTATGACTGAGATGCAGCCATTTCTCCTTCTCTATTAATACGGCTTTTTTGTCATCCCTAAGTATACAGCTTTGTCATTGTCCCAGGTGTATCTTTCCTGCCACTTTAAAAAATGGTTGAATTCTTTTAAAAAAAAAAGAACTCTTATACTATTGAAGCAACTCCAGGCTACAGAGTTACTATTTTTCTCTCTTTGGTCTTTCATACACTTAGCAAATAGTTATTGAATATCTGCTCCCTGAAAAGTGTTCTGTTGGTAAATCTCATGTAAAAGGGATACCAAACCAAGTCAGCAATTTCTGCTGTTCATCCCCAATGCTTTACATGCTCCTTGGCAGGCCTGATCACAGTTGAGATTAAATGACGCATTATGGGATTGCTTATTGATTGTCTGTTTTTCCTGATAAAATTAAGTATCAGGAGAGCAGGTACCATGTTCCAACTTTTTCATGTTATTTCCCAAGCTTACCACCAGAATTTAAAGGCAGTTAGGCAGAGGAGACTATGCTATCAAAGGAAGCTGAGAAGTGGTGGCCACAAAGGAAAGAGGAAAACTAGCAGGTGTGGGCCCCAGAAGCCCAAGGAAAAAGATGGTGTCAGTTTGTTACACGTTGTTGAATCTTTCAGTAAGATGAGGACTGAGTCCATTAGTGACTTTATGGAGCACGTTCCAACAGAGGGACCCAATCATCTGCCTGCTCCATGCCTGCACCCAACAGATGAGCACTGCCAAGAAAAGTCATCCGATGGATTCATTATCAACCACCCCCAATACTTCCTGGAAACATTACCGGTTTTCCCTAAAAAGCTTGCTCTCCCAGCAGCCACCGTGTTCATTTCACACCTTTCCTGTTGTCCAAACCTCTCACTCTTTCTTCCCCCTCTTCAGAGAAAGTCCACAGCCACTGGACTCGTTTCTCCTCATTTTCCCCATCACTTAATCCATCAACCTTCTTGGACCTGTACTATCCTCTCCTTCTTCCCTCCCATGGAGTTGTCTTTACATCCATAAAAGGTCAGTCTGTCCATCTTTGATCTGGACCCTATTTCCTTCTGCCTTCTGAGAGACCATATTTATTTTACCAATTGTTTCACTTTCCTGCATCCTCAACCTCTTTCTGTTAGATCCTTTCCAGAATCATTCAAAGGTGACCTAGCAGCTCTCATCCTTCAAAAACAAGAAACAAAAAAAATCCCTCCTTTGGCCTCCCCATCGCAGTCTCTACCTTTTCTCTACCCCCATTAATCACATATTTTTATACGTATGCTGTCTCCAATTTCTCATCTCTCATTTACTCTTTAAAAAAAACAATTTCACTGAGATATAATTAACATGCCATATAACTCACCCATTTAAAGTATATAGTTCAATGGTTTTTAGTATATTCAAAGCATTGTGCAACCATCACACAATCAAGTTTAGAACATTTTTGTGGGAACCCAATTCCCATTAGCAGTCACTTACCATTTTTCCCTCAGTCCTCACCCCTACCCCCAGCCCAAGGCAACCACTAAACTAGTGTCTGTCTCTATAGATTTGCTTATTCTGAACATTTCATATAAGTGGAATTATACAGTGTGTGATCTTTTTGTGACTGGCTTCTTTCACTTAGCATAATGTTTCCAATGGTCATCCATGTTGTAGCATGTACCAGTACTTCATTTCTTTACATTGTCCAATAATATCCCATTAAATACTACTGGGTATACTACATGTTATTTATGCATTCATCAATAGGTAGACATTTGGGTTGTTTCTATTTTTTGGCTATTATAAATAACGTTGCTATAAGCATTTGTGTAAAGGTTTTTGTGTAGGTATATGTTTTCATTTCTCCTGGATATATACTTAGGAGTAGAATTAGGGGTCATATGGTAACCCAATGTTTGACCTTTTAAGGAACTGACAGACTGTTTTCCAAAGCAGCTGTATCCTTTTACAATCCTTTCAGCAGTGGATAAGAGTTCCAATTTCTCTATATCCTTGTCAGCATTTGTTATTGTCTGTCTCTTTGATTTTAGCCATCCTGTGGGATGTAAAGTGGTATCTCACTGTAGTTTTTGTTTGAATTTCCCTGATGGCTAATGATACTGAACATCTTTTCATGTGGTTATTGGCCATTTGTAAATCTATTTTTGGAGAAATGTCTATTCAGACACTTTACCCATTTTTAAATTGGGATTTTTGTCTTTTTATTATTGAGTTATGAGTTCTTTATATATTCTAGATATAGGTCCCTTACTAGATATCTGATTTGCAAATTTTTTACCCCATTCCATGGGTTGTCTTTTCACTTTCTTGATTGTGTCCTTTGAAACACAAAAATTTTTGATTTTGATAAAGTTCAACTTATCTATTTTTTTCTTTTGTTGCTTGCATTTTGGTGTCATATCTAAGAATTCATTGCATTTTCAAGATCATGAAGATTTACCCCTATGTATTCTTGTAAGGGTTTTATAGTTTTATCTCTTCCATGTAAGTTTTAAAAATCTATTTGGAGTTAATTTTTTTTATAAGGTGAGAGATAGGAGTTTAATTTTATTACTTTGAATGTGGAATCCAGTTTCCCTGCACCATTTTTTGAAAAGACTATTGTTTCCCCATTGAATTGTCTTGGCATCCTTGTCAAAAAATCAATTAATCATAAGTGGGGCCTCTCAGTTTTATTCCATTTTGACAGTATCACATTGTCTTGATTACAGTCACTTTGCATAAGTTTTGAAAATGAGAAGTATAAGTCCTCCAACTTTGTTCTTCCTTTTCATGATTATTTTGGCTCTTCTGGGTCCTTTGAATTTCCATACGAATTTTACGATGAGCCTGTCAATTTCCGCAAAGGAGTCAGCTAGGATTTTGATAAAGATTGCTGTAGTAGTGCCATCTTAGCAATATTAAGTCCTCTGATCACATGAACATGGAATGTCTTTCCATTTATTTAATTTTCTTTAATTTCTTTCAACAATATTTTGTAGTTTTTAGAGAGAAGTTTTTCATGTCTTTCGTTAAATTTTTCCTAAGGATTTTATCCTTTTGGATGTTACAATAAATGGATTTGTTTTCTGTCTGTCTCTTTTTTGATTTGTTTTCTTAATTTAATTTCTGGATTGTTCCTTGCTACAGTATTGAAATACAATTGATTTTTATATACTGATCTTGTATCCTGTGAATGAGTCTATTTGTTGTAGTAGTTTTTTAGTGGATTACTTAAAATTTTATGCATACAGGATCATGTCATCTGCAAATAGAGATAGTTTTACAACCCCCTTTCCAATCTGGATGACTTAAATTTTCTTGCCTACTTGCCCAGGCTAGAACATCCAGTACAATGTTGAATAGCGGTGTTGAGAGTGGATAGTCTGTCTTATTCCTGATCTTATGGGGAAGCATCTAGTCTTCTACCATTAAGTATGCTGGTTGTGGGTTATTCAGAGATGCCCTTTATCAGGTTGAGGACATTCTCTTCTGTTTTTAGTTTAGTTTTGTTTTTTTCATGAAGGGATATAAAGTTTTGTCAAATGTTTTTTCTGCACCTATCGAGATAATTGTGTGTCCTTTCTCCTATTTATATAGGTATTACATTAATTGATTTTCAGATTTTCAACCAATCTTACATTCTTGGGATAAGTTCCAGTTGGTCATGGTGTATAATTCTTTTTATATGTTGTTGGATTCTGTTTGCTAGTATTTTGTTGAGGATTTTTGCATGTATATTCATAAGAGATATTAGTCTGTAGTTTTCTTTTCTTGTGATGTCTTTAGTTTCAGTACCATGGTAATACTGGCCTCATAAAATGAATTGGGAAGTGTTCCTTCCTTCCTCTTCTGTTTTTCCACTTACTCTTTAACCCACTCAATCTGGTAACTAGAGTATATATCTTGTCAAGGCCATCAATGACCTCCATGTTGCCAGATCCAGCAAACACTTAGTTTCAGACCTTGTCAAATCAGGCCCTTCAGCAGCATTCACTTGAATGTGAACTTCATTAGGGCAGGCACCATGACTTTCATCGTTCACATTTGTGGTTATAATCACAGCACCCAGCTGAGTGCTTGGTGCATAGCAAGTGTTCAATACATATTTGTGGAAAAGAGTGAATGAATGGTTTGTGGAAATGGAGGTCAGGCATACATCTTCATAGAAGCCAAGAAGAGACAGTGCTCTGAGGAATGAAAGCAAGGTGAGGCGGGGGAGACAATTCTTTTGAGAAGTCTGTCTATGCAGGGGATGAGAGATAGGTATTTTCAGGAGGCTGAAGTGGAAATGAAGGAGTTGTATTATTTTAAGATGTTATTTTAAGACGTGAGTAGGTTTAACTGCTAATGAGAAGGATCCATCATTCATCTATGTTAGAGTAGGAGTGTGCACTGGAATCACCTAGAAGGCTTGTTAAAACACAGACTGCTGGGGCTGCACTTCTAGAATGTCTGATATAGGTGTCTGGGATGTGGCTGGTAATTTGCATTTCTAGCAAGTTCTCATAGAATGCTGATGCTGCTGGAACCACACTTTGAGAAACACTGAGATAGAAGTTGGAGAAGATTGGATGGGAGGCTCCAGAGTCCAGATGGCGAGATTTGCCCTAGGTAGGAGGAGGAACACTATTGCACAGGAAGGAGAAAAAGGAGATGGGTGCAAACCCAGGTAGGCTTAAAGGCTTGGGAGCAGGAAGTTGTCAAAACTTCCCTTCTGATGGATCCGGTTCTCTTTGAGAGGTAGGGATTGAGGTCATCTCTTAAGAGTTGGGAAGGAGAATGTAGGGCAGGGTTAGAAGTCAGGGGAGAGTAGAGAGGTTTGTATGACCCTTGCTGGGAGTGAGAGAGCAGCATGACAAGAGACACATAATAATACCGCTGACAAAGCCGAGGTTGGCAGTCATACATCAATATTGGTACCTATCTGCTCTGTTACATCATTCAAGTTACTGATAAAAATTGTATCAGGTGAATAAGGTTCCAGGGCAATCAGATCATCCCAGAGGTTGGTACCCTAAAAATATATCAAACTACTAAGCCTAACTCTCCAGCTGTGTAAGACACACAACCAGGATGGACACAGTATGACACAGAATTGCCTGCAAACAAACCTAGAAATATTCTTCTATATCATCCTTGTTCCTGAAGATCTATAGTGACAGATGTTTTATCATATCCCTCCCTGCTAGTGTGTTTTTGTATGTGTTTATTGGCACTAAATTTACATTGTGATCACTTACAATCGTTTTTTAAAAAAGGGCATTATTCTACATTGAGATACTAAAAACTTTCTGTGTAAGGAAGATGAGATACAGAAGTATGAATCTTTGCTTTAATCTACTCACTCCTCTCTATTCTGTCCACTCGTTGACCCCATGGAAAGAACTATCTGCTTGCTCAGATTCCAGTCTCCAGCACATCATTTTGACTTAAGTTGGCCACCAGGAACCAAAAGTAACAAGAAAGGAAGCAAACTGGACATGTAATTTAGCACTGCACAAATAAACATGCTCTCTGGTGGTTGTGGTAAAGGTTAGGAGAGTTGGAATCTGGCAAGCTGTCAAGTGGAGGACGCTTCTGAACTGTAGGAAGCTGAACAAATAGATAGTCTAGGCACTGAAAAGCCCTGGGCACAACTAAACCCAGGCTTCCACCTGGGAAACCATAACTGGCTAAAGTGACAGAGCATGGTGACAGTGCCCTTCAAAGAATCTCAAGGAGAATAGAGTAGTTTAAAACAGTATTAGGGCCATGTGAAATACATGTTAATCTTATTAGTATTGGTTTCTTTACTTTTTTTTTTTTTTTTTTTTTTTTTTTTTGGTACGAGGGCTTCTCACTGTTGTGGCCTATCCCGTTGCGGAGCACAGGCTCTGGACGCGCAGGCTCAGCGGCCATGGCTCACGGGCCCAGCCGCTCCGCGGCATGTGGGATCTTCCCGGATCGGGGCACGAACCCGTGTCCCCTGCATTGGCAGGCGGACTCTCAACCACTGCGCCACCAGGGAAGCCCGGTTTCTTTACTTTTAATAATGACATCTACTGGAGATAGAAATGGAAAGAGAAGATGATGTAAATAATGTGACATCTGACTCAAGAATCCGAGCAGTGTAGGGATTACATGCACATAAACCTCCATACAGACATTCAGATTCAGATAGAGAAGGCTGATGATCTGACAGTCAATAAATGATGAAATACTTTCATGCTGGTTGGTGAGGAGCTGCTGTCCTGAGCTCCTCAAGTGCCCCTTGCTGCCTCAGCATCCCCTCACATTACAGCAGATAAGGGGTTAATACCAGCAGTGGGCCTCTGGGACTCCTAACCTCCACATTAAGGTCTCCACTTGGATTGGCCAAGAGCTCATACTAGATTGGTTGCTAAATGTCTTGATATCACCCATGTATATAGATGTATGTTGCGTAGAACTACCTGCATATTATGAATTATCTGATGAAGAATTATCTGCCACAGGATCACCTGGGCCACTTGTCAAAAATGCAAACGCTGACTGCATCTCCGGGACTGGGCAAGGATATATGTTTTAAACTATCCCCCAGGTGATTCTAGAGCATCATGTCAAATATAGTCTGCATTTCCAGGCATGGAGCAAATCTGTCTGTCCTGTATTCCATCTAGAGGCCAAGTTCTTGGAAGAGAGGGTCCTAAGTCCTAACACTATGCTTAGCTTTAGTGCTGTTGACAGATAATAAAGACGTAGGATCATTGATTCAGAAGCACATGCTGAAAGGATAAATTAGGCCTGATGATGCCATGATGATGATGATGGTAATCCTGGTGAGTACCAGGTACTATGATAAGTGGCTTAGGTGCATCATCTAATTGTATCCTCTCAATAACCCGAATAGGTACTGTTATTATCTCCATTTTATAATGAGGAAGCTGAGACTCAGGATCTCATTGTTGGGAAGAAGCAGGACTCCAACCTTGGTCTTTCCGATTTCAAAACCTACACTCTTTCTAATTCGCTAAGCTGTACTGGCTCTTAGATTAGAAAACAATTCAACAGGCAATTTATAAATCAGATTCTTTGGAGTTAATCTCTTCAGTTTCTTTTTGTTTCAATTTCTTTGTGGCATTTTGTTAACTATGCCGAGGGAAGGTAGGCATGGAAGATGAAGAGATTGCAAAAGCTATATTCTCTGCCTTGCAGAAACCAAGGTGAAGGAAATTGAATACAGAAAGTAGAAGGTATATATAAATAACCCCCAATACTTAAGAACCACTGGCAACCTTTAAGCTAAATGAAAATACAATAAAATAATAAAGTACTAACTGACAAAAAAAAAATTAGAACGTTGCAGCTGTCATTGGACCTTGAAAATTGGGTTAAGTAGAGAAAAAGATTTTGAGGTTATAGCTAGAAATCGAGTAACAAGGAAAGGGAATCAAGACAAGAACTCATTGTCGAGAAATAACAAGGGCGACTGTGATTTTTAAAAGATCATCAAGGGCCAGCTGATGCCTGGACGTGACAATGGGCAAAGCAAGCAGTCAGGACATGGAGAAGTTAAGGCAGCTCTTAAGAGGGAGTGGATTGGAAGGATAACTGAGCTTTATACACATTCAGGTTTGTTTTGAAGTATCCTTCCTGGAAGCTGGGATTAATGAGATCACAGAGTATTATAATTTGATTCTGGTTAAAGCATCCTTATGTACTGAACTTAATGAGGAATGGCTAATTAACATCTTTCAAACTTAGGGAAAAAAAGGAATATACATCAGAATTGTCTTTTCAAGGCAAAAACAAACACAAAATCAAAGCCTGGATAAATGGAATCAAAGAGCTTATTCAGATTTTAGTAGATCAATCTCAGTGCTTTCCTTTAGATACAATAACTTTCTAATCGTCCTTGATTCCTTCACGACATACGGGGAAGACTAGATTTTATTCTTACTGGGATCTGGGCAAAATCCCCACTTCTCATCTCTTTCGTATCGGCTGGTCGTGGCACACCACAGCAAGTTGTCTTCCCGCCCTTCCCGGGTACATTCATGATGCCACTGCCGGTTATACTGGAAGGGAAACATACACGGTGTCCCGTGGGCGTTCCCTTTGATTGTATACAAATCTAGGAGAAAGAAAAGGACAAAGTCAAATAAGTAGTATGTCAGCTTTATCTTTGGAAACTGTCATAAAGTGAATGCATTCTTTATTGACTGAAAATCTACACTGGGCAAGGCCCTCGCTTTACCACAGTGAACCCTCAGGACTTCAGTGTATAGTGTATGGAAAAGTGCAAGGCTGAGTGCTGTGTTCAGGGGAAATGCTGATAAATGGTTTGTTTGTATGTTTATCTCCTTGTTTATTCACTATGGTGCACTGCTACAGTAGCATACATATTTGTGAATGGATGAGAAGAAAAAATTTATCTATTTATTAAACTATAGTTGATTTACAGTATTGTGTTAGTTTCAGGTATACAGCTTCAGATTCTTTTCCATTATTGGTTATTTCAAGATATTGTATGTAGTTGGAGATTTCACTTTAAAATATCTTCCAGTCCCCAAATACATCAGCCATCAGCATCTGAATCTAGAGGTTCATAGGCATTTATTAATTTATTCATTCAGCAGACATCTGTTGAGCATTTAATGTGTCCAGCACTGGGTATATGATGTAATAATGAACAAATGAGTAAAAGTTGGCTTTCATATGGAGCTTCTGTTCTAGTGGGGAGAAAAAAAGAGAAGGCAAATATACAAGTAAACATGTAATTTCAGGTAGTGGTAAGTACCATGAAGAAAAAATACTGTAAGAGCAGAATGACTGTGTGTGTGTGTGTGTGTGTGTGTGTGTGTGTGTGTGTGTGTGTGTGTGAAGGGGTAGAGGCACTATTTTTGATAAGGTGGTCAGGGCAGGCCTCTCTGAATAAGAACTGGGGGAAGAGGTTTAAGTCTTTGGAAGAGAGTTCTTGGGGCATAAGGAGCAGCAAGTACCGGGGAGCACGAGGGACCTGCGACAAGAACTGTGAGGGGCGGACGGGGAAGCGCAGGGAGGCCCCGTGTGAGGCAGAACCAGGAAGGCACTGGAGTGTCAGCTCACAGAGGGCCGGTTCTGCCACATCATGGGCTTTGACCTTTACCCTGGAGGCGGTGGGAAGTCTTCAGTGGGTTTTGAATGGGAAAGTCACATGATCCGATTTTTAAAGACTCACGGGGTGCACAGTGGCAAACAGGATGTACACAGAGAGAAGACAAAGTGGATGCCCGGCTGGAGGCCCCAGCAGTGGTCTAGGAGAAAGACGGCCCTGCTGAGTGGCCGGCTGGCTGCTCCCTCAGAGTATTTCAATGATCAGTCATCCTTGGCCTTAAGCAGAAAACAACAACTTTTCATGACTCAGCTGGGGCTTTCTATAGTGAGGGAGATCAGGGCCACCCTCAATTAAATCAGTAGGTCCTGGAGCGAAGGGGCTGGCTGTGGAGATTCCCACCCTCTCCCACAGCTGGTGGGGGGCGGGTGTTGCCTGAGTTCACTCCACACCACCAGCCCTAGAGGTTGAGGCTGTTAGGAACTACTGGTATACCAGGACACATCCTCTTGTTTCCTTCCTCTGCCTTCTACTCAGTCTTCCTCTGCATGCATCGTGAGCGTGGGCATATGGCTAAAATGTTAACCTGGAACAACATGCCAAGTTCTTCCTTAGAACGGTAGATTACTCAGTGTGCTGGTATGCAGCACTTGCTTTACTGCAGTGAGTCCTGAAAATGGCTTGCCCTTGGCTGTCTCTCTTTACCATTTCTCGCAGGTACGGGAGAAAGTCTTGCTTTAGATCTTGGTAGCTCCTTGCTCTGTTTCCTAGAATTCTTAGAAATAGAAGCTCTTAGTAAGCCATGACTCTACAGAGCACCACGAGGGCAGGGACCACACCTGTCTTGTTGGCCTTTGTAAATCAGATGCCCGGCACCGAAACAGTCAGTGTTCGATGGATGCGTGATGGACGGTGAATGGGTGGATGAATGAATGAAGAGAGCTACAAAACAAAGCCTGACAAACAGGTTTGAGGTTTCAGAATTTCAGAACTAAGCTGCTTTCTTTCTCTGCTTAAAAATACCAAATATCACAGAACTATGGAAAATGAAAACACCTCCCCCTACCTGCCACCAAAACCGTGCTTTCCTACTCCCCGGCACACACCAAATAACCCCTGACAATAGTCTGCCTTGAAATGCCTTGTAACACGGGACTTCCCTGGCGGTCCAGTGGTTAAGGCTTCGCCTTCCAATGCAGGGGGTGTGGGTTTGATCCCTGGTCGGGGAGCTAGGATCCCACAGGCCTCGGGGCCAAAAAACCAAAACATGAGACAGAAGCAATATTGTGACAAATTCAATAAAGACTTTAAAAATGGTCCATGTAAAAAATCTTTTAAAAAATAAATTAAATAAATAAATGCCTTGTAACATGACCACCACACGGATGCCAGCCAGGCCTTAGGAGGCACTGAGGTGCCCTGCAGACACACTCCATACATGGGACAAAGTTTCTACAATAAAAGAAATATTGACAGGAGAGGCTCTTATTTTCGTCCTGAAAGTCTAACTTCAAAAAATCTTTTCCTTCTATTTTTATTTTCTTTCTCCCTCGTCCTCCTGTTCTTTCTCCTTTCCATTGATTCCCAAAGTTATTGAAGTGTTTTCTCCTCTAATACCTTCAAATTCGCAGTTCTGTTTCTTTAGCAGAATTTAGCAAGCCCATTCCAAGACTCCAGTGATCCTTTTTTTTTTTTTGGCGGTACGCGGGCCTCTCAATGTTGTGGCCTCTCCCGTTGCGGAGCACAGGCTCCGGACGCGCAGGCTCAGCGGCCATGGCTCACGGGCCCAGCCGCTCCGTGGCATGTGGGATCTTCCCGGACCGGGGCACGAATCCGTGTACCCCGCACCGGCAGGTGGACTCCCAACCACTGCGCCACCAGGGAAGCCCCCTCCAGTGATCCTTTTACAGTAAGCGAGTAAGCAACTAAATTGTATTTAGCAGAAGTGTCTGGAGGTTCTAGGTGCTGTGCACCTCTTTCATATATTTTACAAATCTTTACTTACGGGGAAACTTGCTAAACATATCATTTCATGCGTACTTTGGTTGAAATTCTTTTTTACCTTTGTGCAGATATTCACAAATGCCTCCACCGCCTGACATATAGGAAACCCACTTATGAAGATATTTCCAGGAGGCCACAAGCGTGTTGTCGTGCTTCACCTGGACCATGTACTGGAGCGGGCCGGTGATCATCTTCCTGTTACAGCGCCACTTCAAGGAGATGTGGGTGGAATCACACTCGTATATGCTCAGTGGCTGCTCTGGATTAGACACATTCAGGCCCAGGCAGCCGCTGCCTCCGATGTTAAAGAGGCGGTGGTTTGAAACCCACTTCCACAGCATGTACTTGTTGGGTGGTTTGCAACTCTCCAGGGTCAGTGTAGATTTGCCGGCTTGAATGCATTTCTCGAGGTTCTCACTTTGGATAATGAAGATCCCTTTATCTGAAACAGCAAAATAGAAGATATGGTATAGAATCTTCATATATAATTAACCAGTGTCGGGAGGATCCCAACGTGCATGTCTGAGCTGTGATATGTCACACTGACGGCTGTCGCAAACAGATCTGAAGTTGATGTGTGGGGTCCACCACAGGGGCCTGATTTGCACAAAACAAAGGAGTTTCTTGGGAAGCATGCATGGACTTATTAGAGCTAATGGAAAACCTCTGGTCTAAGACAGCATTGGCCCTCCAGTAACAAGGGATGTTTGTGAATGCACTCTGGAATGGTACTGATAGAAAAGGAGCTCGCCACAACTGAAGAGAGAGCGGGGACTGGTGATAATCCTCAGCGCTGCAAGGGAGAGACATTGGGTGCCCAGAGGCATGGTGACACTTTGGTTTTCTTCAGACAAGTGCCTGAATGTTAGGAATATGGCAGCTGAATCAAGAGCCACTGAAATGAAAATTTCCACCATCAGATTTCAGTAGAAAACCTAAAGGATAGAAGTCAAGGGCTGCTTTGCATCTTGATATAAGACGCAATGCTGGTGAGAAAAAATGCTTCTCCACATTTGTTTTCTGTGCTGCGTCCATCAGGTGTGGAAGGATGGGGACATACGCTATGGGGATGGACTCTTCCTGGGACCATCCTTGTTGGGCAACAGCAGACAGATGTCCAGGACACTAGGTGAGGCCCCTCACCTAGGTACATGAGAGGTTGCAAGAGCACTGTGACAGGATTGAGACCACATAGGCCACGTGGGAATGTGGAGGAAGGAGGCATTTTGTGATATACCCCTGAGCCGCTAATCTTTGGGAGCCAGAAGAAGAGATTTGGGTGAGTTTCCTTTGGAAAAGCTGGCAGGGCCCAGCCAGGACTTAGTGGTATCTACCTGCCCACTACCTGACTTTACCTCAAGTCGCTGACCTGGAAGGCATCTATTACACAACAGTTATGAACATGTCCTCCCACAGGGTTTTTGAAGGTGGAAATCATGTCTGACTTCTTTTATCCAAGTTCAGAGTGTCCTGAGCACATCGTGGAAGTTCAGTAAATGTTTGATGTTGATTAAACACGCCAGCAGCTGCTGCTTACTTAGGCTCATGGTTGCTGGGTTACTCAGCGCAGACTGTCTGGTCAGGTCCAAGAGCTCTTTTGTTCTATTCACTAGGCTCTGCTTTCACATCTTACTTCCTGTCCATTCTTCAAAAATCTAAAGGGACATTATCAGGTTCCCTTAAAACGGCTGTGATTTAGGGCCAGGCGTGTGCGGTGGCAGGGGCGTAGTGGACACAGGCAGAGCCTTCCAGAGATTGGGAACACTGCAGAATGAGCGTGCTCATGCACTGGAATGTTTCATTTTGGTAAAAGTTCTTTTTGTTTTTCTAAAGTTGCTCAGGCCAAGGAGAACGGATTTACAATAACCAAAATCGCTTAAGACACTGTTGAAAAAAGATTGTCGGTGTATTAATGGAAGCTATACTTCATGTAATAATTGATAACCTTATTTATAACCCTATATTTGAGGAGTTGAAATAGTTGTCAGAAAACTGCTTTGATCACCATACATCAGAACAAAAGAGAAAGGAGTGGGGGCAGGGGGCAGAGAATGAACTGTTTTAGGGAGATTTCATTTAGATCAGGAAATTTGTTTTCCTAATGAAGCCCATGTCTGTGTAGTTATTAGTATAGTCATTCAAGATCAAATCTACCTCTCCCCAATGCAGTGTGGACTCTGATAATTATTAACCTTCTCTCCAGCTCTCCTATTCACCTTTTCATGCCTGGGTAGAATGTTAACCTTAATTTCTGTTGTAATCTACTAATAACTTTCTAGCTAGCCCAGAGTCCCATTAATTTTTCACTAAAGGATAATTATTTTACTATAATTGTTCTGTACTTTAGCTTCTATCTAATATATATGTTCAAATATATCCAGCTCTGCAACTCACTGGCTGTACCATAGCCCTCTGTGCCTCAGTTTATACACCTAAGATAGGTGGGTAGACTACCTGGCTGGTGGTTGAGAGCTCTGGAATCAGGCAGATCCACCACAGACCAGACTTGTAACTTTGGGCAAATTTCTCGATCTCTGTGAGCCTTGCCTTTCCTCTTTGAACTAGGAATATGTATGATACTCACCTCATAGGGATGTTAAGCATATTCCATTAAATAACCCTTGCAAAGCACAACATGCACTACCATGGCACGGGAAGAACTCAGTAAATGTGAGTTGTTGTTATTATTGTCATTGCCATCTTTCTGGCTTCCTGATTCTTAGTCTGCAGATCCAGCCGTAGGTCTGGTTGAACACCTGTAGAGTACTAATTTGAGCATACCCCCAAAGACTTGTAACATGAGCACAAAAGCTCATTTTTACCTTAGATTCTGCAGCACATAGTAGGTGTAGACGTTTTAGTTTTAAACAATCCAGAAATACCATGCTATCACCTTTCATGGAGGAAAAATATTCCTCAAATAACCAGGTGACAAAATCTTTGTCTCATTTGTTCAAATACATGTGAGATTATGAATTGAGTCTTCATCTATTCATCTTCCACACTGTCAACCTGTAAAGTCTATGCTGCAGCTCTCTTACAAGAAAGACAGAAATGCTTGATGTTAACCAGCAGTGTATGGATGGGTAAATGAGTGGTCTGTAAGTAAATGGACATGGAAATTATAAATCACTAAAACTTGAGATGAATAAATAATGTTTTAAAATGTCCAAATTATTAAGTGTTAAGAGAAAAGGAGTGGTAGAATCAGAGCTTTTGTAGTTCTACCACTGGTCATAAAAACACCTTTCCAAAGCAGAAGATATTAGACAAACTTAATTCCCTGCTGCTCAGTTTTAGGGTGCTATCATATTTCTAAGCCCAGCTGCCTTTAGGATGTGTCTTTGGAAAAGTTCCTCAGAATGTATCATAAACAAGTAGCTCTGGCTTACCAATAACAATAAACATGCCATCACCAAAAGAATAATATGTCACACTAAGCTAAAAAACGGCCCAATCCCATTTTCCCATTAAGCTATAATAGAATCTGGTCCTAGCACCATTAATCTCCATAAATTCACTGAAGAGAAAACAACTGTTTTCAAAGAGACTATGAGGAAACCCAATATAGGTATCAATATTCAGATTATCATTATATGTGCATATGAGTCATCTCTAACAAAAACATAAGATGAAAATAAGCCACCCATCCTTAGTGTCTGTAGACAGATTTCAAAAAGGATGAAGATCAAATGTGGGAGGAATCAAGATTGATTATATATGTCAAGGACATCAGTTCTGCTTGAACACTGATTAAGTGATTAATGAAGTACTGCCAGAATTACTAAATCTCTTTGCAGTAAAATGCTATTATACTTCCCTTAATAATTGTAAGTTTAGGAGGAGAAAAAGGATTGATTTACTAGAAGTAACTTATAAACTGATTTTCATCCTTAAAAAATAAAATAAAATCCATAGAAGATAGGGGCGCTACTTTCTACTTCTGAGTTCCTTTCAAGACAAGATGATTTTAGATCCACCCTTTGGCCTCACAAGG
This sequence comes from Leucopleurus acutus, assembly GCF_964270905.1. Classification (NCBI taxonomy): domain Eukaryota; kingdom Metazoa; phylum Chordata; class Mammalia; order Artiodactyla; family Delphinidae; genus Leucopleurus; species Leucopleurus acutus. The sequence continues at coordinate 47,650,150 of NC_139149.1, forward strand.
TCACATGTATTTCTAAGGAATGGAAGGAGAATTTCTTTATTCACTTATTTATTTATTCATTCATTGAACAAACATTCACTGGTTGCTGACTATGTGGAAGGCACTGTGTAGGGTACCAGAGATAGAGGAATCATTTATCTAAATATCTGTTCTTTAAAACGATATCTATTCGTTCTGGAATCATGGGAAGTCTCCTAGTTAATGAAAAGAAGGGAGTTCCATCAGTTCCAAAGTAAACGTTGTAACTGCACTTAAAATAAGCCCTTAAAAACAAGGGATGAAAGATAAGAAAAAGAAAATAGACTAGAATTTAAAACACTTGACTGGATCTTCAAGTGATGTCATGTGTGAGGTGGACACGGCACCTCAGTGTCATCAGACCTTTCTAGGTGGAGTGTGTGTGTGTGTGTGTGTGTGTGTGTGTGTGTGCACGTACTGGCCCATTTTCCAGGGAGGAGACAGCAGAAGAGCACTGGAAGGAACATGGACACGGCACAGGAGACTCCCTACCCATACACCCAGAACCATGAACTTCAGCGCTGGATGGGACTGTAAAGCTCATTTAACTGAATCATTCTTATACATTTCTTTTTCCAAATCCATTTTTTTCTTAGAAGTTTTATATTGATATACTTAGTGAAAACCATATAGGTCTAACTCTATTTACATCCATTCATTTATAACCTAGAAAGCAGAAAATGAGCTGCTGTAGATTGTTGCCAAATAATTTGAAGTGAGAGACTTGAAATTTCAAACAAACATTAATTGAGCGCCTGTTATGGTGGTGTGTTAGGAGCCCTGCAGATAGAAGGATATATGTGCCATAGTGTTTGCCCTCGAGGAACTGATGTTCTCCCTGGGAGTACATCATGAAGTGTACAGGAAGAACTATAACTTAATGCCAAAATACATATTGACGTAAGAGGTATAAGCACAATAAGGTGGAAGGCAGGAGTTAGAAGGGGTCACTTTGGCCTAGAAGATCAGAGAAATCAATCAATCAGTCACTCTCTCACAAGAACACACACACACACTTTCATTCAACAAACATTTGATAGGGACCTAATATTTGTTGCACATGGAGGTACATGGGTGAACTAGACCAGCATGGGTACCTGTCCTCGTTACAGAGGGAGAGTTCAGGTAGTGCAGGAGGTATAGACAGAGAGGTGAAGGGTTGGGCCAGGGGGCACTGTTGACAGAGCAAAAGTCATCAAAGCTCAGAGGTGATGAAAATAATTAGCTCTAGGGTGACGAGTACCTCACTCTCTAAAAGTGTTTGGTGGTTGTAGAATATAGAGTTGGAAAGAGGTGGTTTGGGGCCATTTTATGAAAAGCTTAAATTTTATTCAAAAATTTGTATATTATTCAGATAAAGGGAATTTTTGGAACAAGAGAAGGCATGACTGAGGCTGTGGTGTGGAAGATGAATCAGGGTGGTAAATCATTCGATAAAAACATTTATTGAGCATTTTTGTGTCCCCAGCATGGTTTTAGGAGAGTAGAGGTATGAGACAAATGTCCAAGTTCCTGCCCTGGAGGAGTTCTCACTTAGCTGGGTTGAGACAGCCCACGTGCAGAATGGAGAACAGTCTGAAGGCTATTGCTTTGATCCGGCAAGAGAGACAGAGGTGTCAGTTCAACTGGTGGTGATGAGAAAGGAAGGGAATTGTTAGACTCTAGTCACTAGAGAGAGAATTCAAAGAGGGAAGAAATGACAGGATTTGCTATTCGATAGAATGGGAGGATTCTGGAAAAGGTAGTTGCAATGACTTGTTTTCTGGCTTCAGGAATCTGATACACTGTCAGATGCCAGCCAATCCCTAAGATACCATGAGGTTGGAGTCTAAAGCCTAGGGCTGCGATTAGAGTTGGAAGAGTGCCAACTGGGGGTCCCTGCAGGAAGTTCCTCTTGAGGCCCTTCCATTTCATGCTCAGCACCCCTTCTGATCACTTCCACCCACCTTTTAGTGTCGCCTTATACTTTAAACAGCTCCTCTTAGAACTGGCTGAGGTATGAAGTGTTACATAAATAAGATATGATTTGAAATGTTAAGCCTTGGTGAGATGTATGTTCTTTTGATTAAAAAAAAAACAACACTTGAAACAAACAATGAAACAATTCCTAAAGAAATCCTCTTTTTATGGTGGATTTTAGGCAATCAAAGGGTTTTCTGGTGTTTAATAAATAACACCATGACGGTGGCACCTAATCCAACCGACGTATAAACCGGCCTCTGGGCCCTTCCATGTTATGGGAACTGGAAGGAAACGCTCAAATGCATGGTTCACGTCAAGTGCAATGTTTAAGACAAGCTTCCTAATAGGAAGCCCACAGCTTGCCAACTGCACTCCAATTTCAATCTCCTACTCCATTCTCCTGGGTTTAAACCTCTTCTACTCCATCTACCCACACAGCTGGTGCTGGGCTCACGCATTTCCTTCCCCGGAGCATCTCTTGAATCTGTCCAGTTCCTTGCTCTTCTGACAGTATCTCAGTTTCGGCATGGAAAGGGTCCAGGAAGTATGGGGAGGGCATCTCTGCCCTGAAACCAATCTAAAGTTGAGCAGCTTTTCTCTTGAGATGTATCGACATTTTCCAGCTACACAAATTCAGGTTTGTCCTGTCCAGTGACTCCGATTCAGATCTGATTGTTTTCCTTACTTAGATTACTCTGTAGCAGGAAGGAATGCTGTGTGGGGCTGAATCAAGTCCCGTTCATGGCTGAACGATGCAGAGAAGCTGGATTCTTAATATGACTTTCCAAACCAATAAGCAAGGAATTTCTGACGTTTGCAGTATGCAGCATGTGCATTGTACTTGAAAGGACAGAACAAAGTGAAAAGTGTGTTCTCTCCTCCTTGGCCATCTCTGCATGAATACTTGCATTTTTATCACAGATCATCTGAGATTTGGTGTTTATCTCTTGACAATCTGACAGTACTTAACAAAGCCCGTGGCTTCCTATCAATTGATTTCTATAATCAACTAAAAAGTTAAGTATGTTTTAAAATATGCCCTTGTCCTGTCTCAGAACTTCTTCTCTTTCCCTGCCCTAGCATTGTCCTTGACTTTGAGCCTTCTTTATTCTCCTGCAGCTTCTGAACCTGGATAATCACCCCCTCCACATGCCCGTGGGACCCCTCTTGCTAAATCTTTTTACATGTTCTCTTCTCTTTTCTTTCTAATCTCCCAAAATCGTCACTCCAAGTTCCACGAGGCATACAATACTTTCTCACATGCAGGAAAAATTAAACCTGGCTTAATCTGCTACACCGGGCTCTAGTTTTGTCAGGATTCAAATTGCCTGTCACCAACCCCTGTGTGAAGTAGATTAACCCTTCCAGACTGTTCTCGCCACTCTGCCACTCTCATTCCCTCCCCACCTCCCCTTTCGTCCATCACATTTAGCAGTAGATCTTCTGACCTCTGCAGAAAATCTTCTCTCTTTCAAAGTTCTTCGCTGTGTCTCTGTATCTTACCAGTGAATTTTTAAACTGAGTTGAAAACATTTTTCTTCCTTTTAGCTTTTAGTCTATTCCTCCATCATTTTTGTCTTTATTTAACTGGAAAGTATCTAACAGACATTCAGACATTGCTGGTGTAAAACCCATTATTTACAGCAGCTCTGTTAACATCTTATAGACTGTGCTGAAAATATACCATCTCAGTCACCAGGGAGTCTTGCTACAGAAGACCATGTTATGGCAAGAAACAATAAGACAGAACATTGTTAAACTTCCCTCAACATGCCTTCGTGTGGAAGCCCTGGGGGATATGATTCAAAGACTGGGTCACCAAAACAAAAGCAGAAAACAACTCAGCCAACAACCAAACAACCCTGGAAATGACGTGACGTTATTGAAAGCAGAAGCGTTTACACTGAGCTATCCATCTTATCTGCTTTGAGAATATACTCACTTAAGAAAAATATGTATTTACTTAAGTGGGAGACAGAAGTGAAAACACAACCAAGAGACTTCCCTGGTGATCCAGTGGTTAAGACTCTGCACTCCCAATGCAGGGCGCCCAGGTTCTATCCCTGGTCAGGGAACTAGATCCCGTATGCCGCGTACTAGAGCCTGTGTGCCGCAACTGAAACTCCTGCACATGGCAATGAAGATCCAGCATGCCGCAACTAAGACCCGGTGCAGCCAAATAAATAAATAAATATTTAAAAAAAAGAAAGAAAGAAAAAGAAAACACAACCAAATCCAACTCTTAATGGTAGATATATTGTTAGTCCTTGTACTTGTTTGCTAAGGCTGCCATCACAAAGTACCACAAACTGAGTGGCTTAAACAGAAATGTGTTATCTCACAGGTCTGGAGGTTACAAGTCAAAATTCAAGGTGTCGGCTGGGTTGGCTCCTTGGAGGCCTGTGAGGGAAGGATCTGTTCCAGGCCCCTTTCCTTGGCTTGTAGATGGCTGTCTTCTCCTTGTGTCTCTTCATATCATCTACTCTACGTGTATTTCTGTGTCCAAATTTTCCCTTCTTAGGTGGACATCAGTCATATTAAATTAGGGCCCACACTAATCACCTCATTGTAATTTGATTACATCTGAAAAGACCCTGTCTCCAAATGAGGCCTCATTCTGAGGTATTTGGGGGGTTATGAATTCAACATCTTAATTTTGAGGGGGACACAATTCAACTCATAACAGTCCCATGCTTCTTATTCAGCTACGTAATTCACAGAGCCCAGAGTAAAATGAAAATGTAGGGCCCTGGAGGGGACAGGGAAGTCCAGTCAATCTTCACTTCCCGTGGGCCTGTGAGGGGTTGCAACCTCCATGGCAGAAAGCTCTGGGAACACGCTCAGTACCTGAACTGGAGACAGGTGATAGGTCCCCACTCAGTCCCCACGGAACATGCAATGGTGCTGCCAACCCGGTGGGGAGAGCAGCCTTGTCCTGCCCCCATATACCACTGCCATCCACTCCCAGGCCCTGGGCCTCCAGTTTCCCAGCCCCAAGGCAACCTGGTTGCCATGGTGGACGGAGCACAGGAGTATGGACGGGGAGGCTGAAAACCCACCCAAGGAAAATGGGGAGGTGACGTGAGGAGGGACTGAGATTTACTGGAGGCTTTAATCTCTTGGTCTGTGCTCCATCGTCCCACAGGTTCTTTCATACCCAAAGAACAAATTCAGAAATAAAAATTACTAAGGGGCTTCCCTGGTGGCGCAGTGGTTGAGAGTCCGCCTGCCGATGCAGGGGACACGGGTTCGTGCCCCAGTCCAGGAAGATCCCACGTGCCGCGGAGCGGCTAGGCCTGTGAGCCATGGCCGCTGAGCCTGCGTGTCTGGAGCCTGTGCTCCGCAACGGGAGAGGCCACAACAGTGAGAGGCCCGTGTACCAAAAGAAAAAAAAAGAAAAAATTACTAAGAATTCCAAGATCCCAAACCACAGAGCATTCAACCCCAAGGGCAAGGCCCTGCTGAGCATGGAGCCCTACGAGACAGTTCTGGTCACACGCCCATAAAGACTGCCCTGTTAACTGGCCAAGGCTAACACTGTGGAAAAAAGACCTTGGCGAACCACAGAGCACTTCTTTTAGGGCAGAACTGCTTGAGGTTGAGAGTATCTGCCTTAGTTTCTCCATCTGCACAATGGGCTTAATTAATTATAGTGCTGTCCTCATAGGATCTTGATAAGGACTACCTCAGTCACTACGACCCCTTTATAAATGTTAGTAAGAGAAAAACAGATCTTAACTTTGGACATGGGTAGTGAAAAATAGCAGCAAAATAAGACCAATGTTTATAGTTAAATAATTACTTTGAATTTCCTGTTTATATTTTCATAACCAAAAAGGAAATTTCTCAAGAGTGTGATGCAAAAAGCCAGAAATAAGGAAATTTTTTCATTAGCATATTTCTTTGGAACTGTTGTAGTCTAGAAAGTATAGTCAATTAGAAAGTCATGTGGCCCCGCATGAAAGCAGAAAACTCTTGTCTATTTTGTTTAGCTCTGTATCACAGAACCCAGTTTAGAGGAATTCTCATAAAATTCCTCCATTTTTCTTGAATGACTTTATAAAATATTCTACCCTAAGTGACTCACTGTAGTGTTTATAAGGTGTTCTTGGGTTTGTTTCTTTTATGAATTGTAATATTTCTTTTCACTCTGATCAATTAAAAAATATAATTTATGTTCCTAGCTTTGTTTTGGAACATCTCCTAAAAGGCTTTCAAGGATAATTTCTAAAAGAAGATGGAGACAAGGGTCTATAAATGTCTCAAATACATTACTTTGATAGATTATATGAAGATTCATCACATAGGGATGAGTTCAGAAGAGGCAGAACAAAGAATTGTTTCTTCAGAAACCCTGATATAAATAAGCAAACTCTTAGCTCAAGGAAGGGAAGCTGAGGGGACAACGAAACTCTGTATGGCTCAACCTTTCTGGTAATTGGCGTGGAACCCACATGGTGTAGTATCAGTTACTGTGACAACCAATAATAGGAAAAGAGGTTAGGAGCTAATGAGGAAGAGTAAAAAGGACCAGAAAAATTGGAAGTCTATGCTGACTCTCAAAGGCTCATGAGGAAAGAAGCCAGTCAGAGAAAATGGGATGAGAAAAGTATAAAGTGGAAGAGTTTCTGAAAGATGATGAACGGAGATGGAAGAAACAGAGTCCGAGGGTTGGAGTGATGGACGGCCAGGCAGGGCAGCTAAACCAGGAGCTGATCATGCTTTTACTTAAATTCCAAATCCCCAGATTAGGAGAATGGCTCATTGCCCAGGGATATATAAATTGCCTAGAAAAAAATCAATGGCTTTGCACATTCCGGCTTTGTGAAAATATTTACTCCTACATGTGGAAGCACAGGTTTGGAAAAGGAGGAGTTGAAGAGAGCAAGAGGCTGGCCTCCTGTTCCTCCTGTCACAAGGTCAAGTCACATGCTCCCAGCAAACAGCGGGATAAGAATGAGCTATTTTATCAGGTCGCAAGGCTACACAGGGGTCCTCTGCATTAGTGCTTGTGGATCCGGTTCACATCCCTACTCTACAAGCTCCTGTAGGTGCAAGTTACTCAACCTGTCTTCACCTGTGAAGGAAGGGTAGGCACTAACGGCACCCAGCTGGCTGTGGTGAGGGGCATTTTGACCTTTGTATTAGAAATGGGAGCTAAGGGGAAAATCTCAGGGTCACGACTCCTTCCCACTGCTGCCTCCAGGGGGTGGCTCTCACCACCCTCTTTCAGAAACCTCTCCTTCGTGGCATCCTCTCTTCATTGCTCCATACCGAGCGCACCGCCCTGAACCTCTTCCTCACATTCACTACGTGACTCCAGCGAACACTCCATTGGCCTCCCCACCCCAAGGCCTTTCACTCCCAACACTCTGAAGTCAAAATAGAGTGGAACATTACAAAGCAAAATAGAGTAGAACAGAGTAGAAAAGTAGCAGCACATCGTATCAGGTAAGGGTGTTTTTTAATGAAACTTCTGTTTCAGACGTATATGTCTGTACTGCTCTGGACACTCGGTTCCTTGACCCCCTCTGCTCCGAGGACCTTCTTTCACTTGTTCTCGTTTTAGTGACCACTTCTGCAGCAACACCTTGGACCTGGTCACTACTGAGAATGGACCCGCCTCCAAAATTCATTATTTCCATTGTATAATCACTACCCTTCCTGTTCTGCCGTCTCTCTCATCTCCTTACTTTCATCCTCACTTCCCTTGGTCATTGGCCATTCAAAAGAGCCTACCTTGACCGTCTCTGAGGACTGACACAGCCATGGGCTCCCTCCACCCCTGCTGCTGGGAAGCTGAGTGCTGTAGGGGAAGCTCTCTTACTATGTTGGTTGGGGCCATTTCACATTTATAATTTTCAGCCCTCAACGTCGCTTCAAAATTCTTTTACTTGCCCCCAGTTCATTTCCTTTAGCAACCTCCACAGAGACTATGCCCAGTTTTCCCCAGGATGCCCTGTCCCCTTCCTTGATCTCCCCTCTACCCTCCCAGTATCTGGGGTACTTGAATGAAATTATCAAGTTTTAGCACTTGCTAGAATGAAGGGCTCAGATTTCAGAACCACAATGAGGTCCCTTGCTATAGCAACTAGAGGTAGGAGAGAGGCTGCAGACATGCCATGTACAGTGCTGTGCACAGGGAAGTAATTGTTACAGGGCTGTCAACACGTCAAAATGGTCTGGACTGGCCAGAGGAAGAGGGCACCGTGGTGATACTGAAACAAAAGGACAATACTTGGGTAAGTACTATTATTAGTTCCCTTTTTACATACGAGGAAACTGAGGCACAGAGAGCTTAAGTAACTTGCCCAAGGTCACACAGCTGATAAATGGTAGAGCCAGGATTTGAGCCCAGACAGTCTGGTTCCAGGGCCCATGAACTTAACTACTATATGACACTGTATCTACTGATTTTTTAGTACAAATTTATTGGTAAATGACTGAAAAGTCAGCACAATACTATCCATCATCTGCCTCTCAAGGCTGGAATGCATATAATAAATAAGAGATCAATCAGTAACACATATCAAAGAAATTTTCAGATGATAAACACTCTATGTATAATCTGCCTTGTATTACTACCTATCCCTTATTAGTGGATGTGAAACTGACATAGGTGCATATTTTCTCCTGGTTGCTCTGGGGATGCCAATCATGGCTAAGAGTAAGTTAATGTAGTCCAGTGAACACAGGGGCAAACGTAGGAGCCCAAACACAGCTAAAAAACACTATTGTATTTCAGCTTCTACATCTGAAAAATGGATGGCTGGACTAGACAATGTCTCAGGTTCCTTCTAACGGTAAGATTTTGTTTTTCCATCTTTGGACAAACCTGATTTTAAACCCATCTAGATTATACTTGAAATTCCACTGATGTGAGTGCTTGGAGTCAAGGAGGGGAGCCTGTGTGAGGACTGGAGCAGTCAATGTCACACAGTCTCTGTGCTCTTCAGAAATTAGGAGCAGCATTTTCACATCTGAAGAATCTCTATGCCAACTATGTCAAATGCCTTCAGATTTGCAAACTGTCACCTGGAGTGGACAGGAGGTAGTGGATGATTCTAACGTCATAGTGTCCTTGACTATTAAAAAGAAGGCACTGATTAGCAACTACCTCAGCCGGGATTTGGATCTGCTACATATAGAAGCGATTAGCCCATCAGTGCTAATCCTGGCTCAGAGGAACACCAGCGCATTCTCTCTGTGTGGCTAGGTTCCAGCTTCTGTCCTCCCGGCTGCTGCCCTCTTCTAGATAGACATTTAGTGCCCAGGCAAGACCCACATTTTAAAATGTAAAGAAACAAGCGTGGCACAGCGACTGTTTGTGAAGACGGATCACCCCCATGGGGTCACGGGCGCCTCTGCAGGAGCATTTTTATTGAAATGACAAAGGAGGTAAGAGGCCTCTGACCTTCGGCCACTTTAGAATAAGAATTGCTCAACCTGTCCCCGGTAAAGCCTCCTAGGAATGCTAGAGAATACAGTCCAGAGAAGATTACCTCCAAAATGTACACATAACATGTTGAGAGGGGAAAAAAATAAACACAGACATTGGTGACATGTTTTACTCCTTCTGTCCAAGCTCATCCCCAAAGGCTGAGAGCATGGAGGCTGGCTGGAGGCTTCTCCTGGTTTATTTAGCTTCTCCCAACCTCTTTCCTCCCTTCACACATGGGCTTGCACTTTTGCACGCTGGCTCCTTGGCCTCAGAGGCAGCCCATACAGTTATTTACGAAAGCGGTGATCTCTCTTTCTGTCTCTGTCCATAGCCCTTTATGAATTTTGTGTACAGTAGGTGCTCAATAAATGTTTGATCCGTTGATCCCGTGTACACGTGTATATGGCCATGGTAACTCCGCAGGAACTCTCCGCTCGCCGGCCTGCCGTGCGCCTTGCAAAGGATCCCATTTTACCCTCAGTGGCCCTATGTCTGTCACAGGCCCCATTTTTCAAAGGGGAGAAACTGAAGAGCAAAGAGGGTAACCTGCTCCAGCTCACAAGTTCATTGGGGCCACAGGGGCTCCTCTTCCCTATCTGGTCTGAGAAGCGTTAACAGAGAAGATTGTTTTCTTTCCCGAAGGGGCAGAGAGGAGAAGCCAGGCTGGGGCCACTCCGCAGGTGGCAGCGTACACCCAGAGCGCTTGCTTTGGGAGGGGACAAAATGGGACATCTTTTTGCCGTCATGTATCCCAGAGATGGTCCTCCCAAATACACCGCTCCAGGAAAGTTTACATTCGAAACATCTCCTACCCTCCTACGTGCAGCTTGTCCCCGGCCGCAGCCGAGTCGAACCGCCTGCGAGCCGAGGCCCCGCCCCACGCCGCGCCCCCGACCGAGGCCTGGAGGAAGCGGGGCGGGGGAGGGGGGTGCAGGGCCTGTCCCGGCGCAGGACTAGCCCATCCGCAGGGCTTTCTCCGGACGGCAGAGACGCGGGCCACCGTATAATCCCGGCCACCCTCGCCCGCCCCAGCTTCGCCCCTTCCTCCTCTTGCCCACCCCCCGCCCCCGACGTGCCCATCTGGTCCCTCTGGGCCGGGGGACACTCACCCTGCCACTCGAGAAGCCGCTCGGGGGTGAGTGCCACCGCCGCGCCCTCGGCGGAGCCCGCCGGCACCGCCAGCAGCAGCGGCAGCAGCGGTGGCAGCAGCGACAGCAGCGCCATCGCTAACCACTGGGCTCGCCGAACACTGCGCCCGGCCCTGCGGTGGGCGAGGCGGGACCGCAGCCTCCTCCGCGCTCCACCCCTCCCCCAGGCCTCGCCACCCCTGCGTCCCGGAGATCCACTCCGTCACCGTCACCCCTGTCGCCACAGTGTGCGGACACTCGGGGTTATGGGCTGGAAGGCGGAAAAGTCCAGGAGATTTTCCCCGCCCTACCCACTCCGGCTTGGAGCGGGAGGGAGGAGGAGGGGGTGGACCATCTGCCCATCCCAGAAATTCCTGCCTTTGGGGAGAGAGGAGGGGTGAAGCTGCCCCGTGCACGCGCCTCCTGCTTCCAGCCTTCTCTCTCCTTCTTGCGGAGGCCAAATAGGAGTTGGGGGTGAGCGAGTTGAGAATATCTGGGACGGGAAGTCTGACATCTGGGTTTGTAAGCCACCCGGATTATGGTAAACGCTGCGGGTTTGGCAGCAGGCAGCTTAGAGGAAACCGAGCTGCTCCGCGGACCCAGGCGCGCTGGGAGCGCTCTGGACCTCCTCTCCCCTGGAATGTGGAGCCCAGAGATCCCTGGGGGTGCGCCGGGGTCTCCACCCTCCTCACTCCAGGGTACGCTGAAGCTTCTTCCATTGTTGAGCTCCTTTCCCATTTAAAAACTACCTCCCCCTTCCCTCTCCTTGGATCCTCCTAACCCAGCAAAATAGCTGGGTTATCCTGTGTTACAGCTGTTACCGCGTTGTCCCACTTTATACCTAGAAAACCGGTCCAGAAAGGCAAAGTGATTTGCTCTAAGAAGAGGTTACTCCTTAACTTGGCAAAAGTTCCTCCCTAAACTAGGAAGCCCTGACTAGAATGTAGTCTTTCTAAGGGTAGTCTTTCAAATAACTGGCGGAACACTAGAAACATTCAATATTTATGAGAACAGGCTAATGTAAGATCTTTCCTAAACAGTCATTAAACAAAACATTGCTTATGACGCTAGTCATTGAAACATAAGAGGAGGGAAGAAAGCAAAAGGGAGCTTTAAAAAAATAAAAGGAAGGTGATGGGGTCTTGGAGAACCTTGCCTTTCTCAGCTGCCTGTTGGCCAAGACCAAACCAATAGTTTTGAGTAACACTGTCAGCTTTAGACTGAATTGTGTCCCACCAGCTCCCCAATCATATGTGGAAGTCCTAACCCCCCAAATGTAGTTGTATTTGGATATAGGAATTTTAGGAGTTAATCAAGTTTAAATGAGGTCTTGAATGTGGGGTCCTAGATCAGGTCGGCTTTATAAGAAGAGGAAGAGAGAGATCTCTCCATCCAGGCACTAAGGAATGGAGGACACAGCAAGAATGTAACCATCTGCAAGGCAGGTAGAGAGACCTCATCAAAAACCAAAACCCTCAGGAACTTGATCTTGGACTTTCTAGCCTCCAAAACTGTGAGAAATACATTTCTGTTGTTTAAACCACCCTGTCTCTGCTATTTTGTTGAGTCAGCCCAACCAGACTAATAAAACTGTCTTAGCCTGGTTCTCCAGAAAGCAGAGCCTGGGTTGAGATCTCTGGCAGAGAGTGGGATTGAAGATCAGAGTGAAATAAGGAAGCAAGGACAGCTACTGCCTTGGCCACTGTCGTAGCAACATGCGCTCAGTCCTGCAGGAGCCTCGGAAGGTCTCAGAACTGTCTGTCCTGGGGAGAAGAGGAAAGGGGGGAAACATTTATCCTTAGGCTGACCGTCTCTGCTAGTGAAGGTGGTCCTAGGGTTATTAACTCCTCTGCACACTTCCATAGCAGTGGTAAGCTCCAAGCTTGGTCCCGTGCCTTGGCAACCGGAAAGCCCTGTGGCAGGCAGCAACAGGTGCATGGCATGGCCAGAGGTGAGGTGCTGTCACGTTGCCCCAGAGGGAACCTGTGCAGGGCTGGCTGCTGCAGAGGTGGCTGGAGTAAGAGGTGTGGCTGAGAGAATGTGAAAACTTCCAAAGTGTGCCCTGAGTCAATAGCATATTATTACATATAGAAGTCAGTATCCCTGCCTGAAACATGCAGAAAAAGGATGCTTTCAGCATATGAGACTAGATAGACCTCAGTCATGAAGTACTTATAAATCTCTCCTGTGACTCAGCACTACATCATGTGTTATGGGAATTACCCCAAAGTACAGATGGTTCAGCCCTGTCTGAGTGGGCTGGCATCTATTGAGGCAGCCGAGCGTGATCCAAGTGGCATAATTAAATAGGAAAGTGCAGCCTTGATATTAATCTTTGGTGAGGTGCAGTGCAGTGAACGTAAAAGTGGGAGAGGCCAGGAGGGGCTAGAGTGATTGCGCAGGGCTAGATGTGTTCAGATGGGGTGAAGGGTATTTAGGAGGAAGAGGCTGTTCTAGGATGGGAGGAAGTCGTGAGAGAAAATACGAAGTCTGGAGTGAGAAACGCTTGCACGGGAGAGAGTGAGTAGGCGGGCCTGGCTGAAGCAACGGGTGGCTACTGGGCAGCCTGGCAAACGAGGTCAGTCACTGGGACACAGGACTGCCTCCCACTGGCTGTGGGATCCCGGTGAGACATCCACCTGCTATAGGCTTCAGTTGTATCCTCTCTCTAATGGGGGGAAAAAGCCTTCCCTGACCCAGAGCAGATGATATTCCAAAGTAGCAGAGCTATGAATATGAACAGGATAAAGAGGAGAAACCAGCCATATTTCACCTTCAAAGCAATTAGCGTAATGAAGAATGGTGATGACAGCTTCCTGGCCTACTGACACCAAATTTCCTATTCAATGATTAGAAGATTCCAGAAGGGCTCGTTTTCATCTCTTTGAGGTGGAAATCTGTGGCAAAATCTTACACCTTCAAGAAAATGATCCTTCCCCATACCCGGGTCTTGCGCCTGTTTCAGATTCGGGAGGTAGGGTAGTGTGATGGTGAAAGTAGGTGCTTTGCTACTTACCAGCCGGTTACTTAGTCTCCTTAGCCTCAGTTTCCTTCCGTGTAAGATGCAGATGGTACTATTTGCTGCTGTATTAAATGAGATAAGATTGTGCAGTGCTTGGGACAGAGTCTAGCATATTTTCAATGTCCTTTCATGGGAGCTGTGAGGGTGTGGGGAGGAAGCAGGGCAGCAATGAGCAAAGGGGAGCTCAGGAGCGAGCTCTGCAGACCTCTGTCCTGCTGAAATGATGTCTCCTGCCCCCTGCGGCCCGGAACACCTGCACCTGCAGGCCTTGTACATCTTCCATCATTTTGAATTAGAATTACTTCTTTATTTATAGCTCTCACCTGAATGTAGGTTCCTTGAGGAACCCACTACATTTTCCTTCTCTTTGATTCTCCAGGGCCCCACAGTTCCTGGCCCTTAGTAAATTCTCCAAAAGTCTCTGCTGAGTGAGTGAATGAAGGAGGGAAGGAAGGAAGGAGGTGGACAGGAATAGAGTGTATGGAGTCATTTGAAACTCTAGAAAAATATTAGAAACCTGAATGATGTTGAACGAAAATGGTGAAGAAGATTCAGGATTTAAAACTTACTTAATGTGTGGGTTATGGTGAGGGTCAAGATTAACAAATGTATTTCGAGCACTGTAGGAATCAGAGTCGCCGCAAGAAAGGGTGAGACCCTGATTTATAGTGGTTTATAGTGAAACACTATTTACAAAGTTATGGGCAGAGTGAAGGGAACCGAAACAGGAAGGGAAAGACCTAGGTTCTAGCCAGTGCTGGAAGCTGTCATGACTGTATCGGGGCCTGAAGGAACCTGGGAGGGAGCAGTTATAGGGACCTCATGAGAGCTGTACCTCTGCGACAGGGGCCATCTGGCAGGACAGGAGAAGAGCAATTGTTACCAAACTGGAGCCTGTCGGGGGGAAGCTTAGAAAATGAAGAGCCTGTCCCTTCTTCTCCTGCCCTCTGATCTCTTCCAATTGGCTGACCCAGCCCGTAGTCAGTGGTCCAGGAGTCCACAGAAGTCAGCTTTCCAGAACACAGTGCAGGGTGGAGAACTACGGACAGTGAGTCTGGAGAGACAGACAGTGACTATGAACGTGAGCATGTTCTGTCCATCTCAGTACTGGTGTGGAGGATGCAGCAGAGAGCAGGGTGTGATGAGTCCTTGACCATGATCACAGAGTTCTGAGTCTGGGGGAGAAACAAATAGGTAAACAAGCAATTACAATAACAAACTAATATCATAACAATTACAATGCATGTCATGATATGAGAATGTGTCTGAGACTTGACAAGTCCTTAGAAGGGCCACTCATCAAAGCTTGAGGCTCAGAGAAAGTGATGCGAAGAAAACGTGGCATCCAAATTGGCACCTTGAATAGCTAGCTAACTTCAAAAGATATGCTTAAGCGGATGAAAGGAAAAGCCACCAACTGGGACGAAATATCTGCAAATCATATACCTGATAAAGAACTTGTATCTGGAATATATAAGGAACTCTCCAACTCAATAATAAGAAAAACCCAAATATCAAATGGGCAAGAGATTTGAGTAGACACTTTACCAGAGAAGATGTACACATGGCAAGTAAATACATGAAATGATCTCCAAGACCATTAGACGTTAGGGAAATACAAATTTACACCACAGTGATATACTTCTACACATCTATTAGGATGGTTAAAGTTAGAAAGACTGACCACACTAAGTGCGAGCAAGGATGTGGAGAAATTGGAACTCTTACCCACTGCTGATAGGAATGCAAAGTGGTGCAAACACTTTGGAAAATTGTTTGACAGTCTTTTTAAAAGTTTTTTAAAAAAAAACATATAACTACTTCGTTTCCTAGAACTGCCGTGACAAAGCGCCATAAACTGGGTGGCTTAAAACAACAGGAATTAGTTCTCCCACAATTTTGAATGCCAGAAGTCCAAAATCAAAGTGTCGGCAGGATTGGTTCCATCTTGAGGGTCTGAGGGACAGTCTGTTCCTTGCCTCTCAACCAGCTTCTGGTGGCTGCTGGCAAACCTTAGCATCGCTTGGCTTGTAGTACATCATCATATGGATTTCTTCCCTTCATCTCTCTCTTATAAAAACATCAGTATTGCATTTAGGGACCACTCTGATCCAGTATGATCTGATTGTAACTAATTACATCTGAATATACCCTATTTCTGAATAAAGTCACATTCTGAGGTTCCATGTGGACATGGTTTTGGGGGGACACTATTCAATCCGGTACAACAACCATATGATCCAGCCGTTCCACCCTTAAGTGTTTACTTAAGAAAAATGAAAACACATGTCCATATAAAGTTTGTACACGAATGTTCATAGCAGCTTTATTTGTAATAGCCCGAAAGTGTACACAACTCAGATACCCAGCAACGGATGATTAGATAGATAGATTTAGGTATATCCAAGCAATGGAACCCTACTCAGCAATAAAAAGGAAGGAACAGCTGATGAATGTAACAACATGGTTGCATGTTGAAATAATTATGCTGAGTGAAAGAGCTAGGCAAAAAAGAGTACATACTTTATGCTTCAATTTCCATAAAATTCTGGAAACTGTAAACTAAAATGTGGTGACAAAAAGCAGGTGAGTGGTTGCCTGGGAATGGGAATGAGGGGCTGATGGGAGAGGAGAGATTTAGCTGAGCAGAAAAATGTTCCAAACAGAGGGAATAGAGGCAAGAGTGGACATGAGGTGTTTGAGAAGTTCTTTTATTGGGTACTGAGGTGGGAGGTTCTAGGAACATTAGGGCTAACTAGGAAAGCTGAGATTAGGTCTTAAATCATGTTAAAAAACCTTTATGCTAGAGCCAGCAGGGAGCCATTAGGGGGTTTCATTGTGACCAGATTTATGTGTTACATTTTAGAAAGAACATTCCAGCCATAGTATGGAGAACGGACTGGAGGTGAGCAATTCATAAGGGTTAAGAGGCTGCGGCAGGATCCTGGATAAAGAGGTGGCTCTTGTCTGGACTAGAAAGGAGACAGTAGAAGACTGGGGAAAGTGAACACACCTTGTGAGATGTATAAGAGGAAGGATCAGATCAACAAGACTTAGTGTTTGAGCGGGTGTGTTGGGGAGAAAGAGAGAGTCATCAAGAATGATGTCCCATTTCTGGCATGGCAACCTAGTGGCTTCATCCTCTGAGAAACAAGTTTGGGGAAGGAGTAGGGTTTCAGTCTGGGATGCGTTGAGAGGGTGGTGAAGATGTCTAGGGGACAGTTCCATATATGTGTATTAAAGTCAGAAAGCATAGATTTGGAAGTTATCTGTTGTTGATCATTAAAACCATGGGAGTAGATTAAAACCATGGGAGAAGATGTGGTTGTTGTAGGTCAAGAGAAAAGAGGAGAGGCCTGAAAATAATCATAGGGAACAACATTTGGGGATAGCTAGAGAAACAGACTGAGAAGGAGTTAGGTGTCTGGAAGCTGGGGAAGAATGTTTCAAGGACAGAATCATTGACAGCTCCATATTCTCTGGAGAGATCAATGGATGTAAGGGCAGAACTGTGCACTGGATTTGGGGACGAGGAGGGAAATTATGACCTTGTGGAGAGTGCTCCTAATGGTTGGAGGAGAAGGCACGTCAGTGGTTTGGGGATGACTAAGACGACTCTTCCCAGCTGCTGGTGGCCGTGGGGCGCAGGACATATAGCTGCACAGGCTGTGCGTATATGGTTGCGGATGAGGGTGAACCAGTTGCTGCTATTTTTGTTACTTTTAATTTTTTAAAATTATTTATTTATTATTATTATTATTTTTTGCGGCACGCGGGCCTCTCACTGTTGTGGCCTCTCCCGTTGTAGAGCACAGGCTCCGGACGCGCAGGCTCAGCGGCCATGGCTCACGGGCCCAGCCGCTCCACGGCATGTGGGATCTTCCCGGACCGGGGCACGAACCCGTGTCCCCTGCATCGGCAGGCAGACTCTCAACCCCTGCGCCACCAGGGAAGCCCTACTTTGTTATTTTTTAGATGAGCGACTTGAGCACATCTAAATGCGGATGGGAAGGATACAGCAGAGAGGGGGAATTCAAAGATACTTACTGTTGGAAAATTCAGAGTGAGGTCCTCGAGAAGGAAGAAGTTTCCAGAGCAAAAAGTGAAAGGATTCACTTTAGGAAGGAAGGTGATGCCTCCCTTGATAGCAGGAATATAGGAAATAATGGTTGTAGACACAGGTAAATCTATAAACTAGTTCTAGTTTCTCTGTGAAGTAGCAGGGGCGTTCATCTGCTGAGCATGAGTGGAGAGCTGGAGTTGGGGAGAGGAGGTGAGACTGGCTCTGACGTCCTCAGAGAGAGCTGCTGGGGAAATGTGGCCGGAAATCTGGGCATAACCAGGGGCCCAGATGTGGTCAGGGACTATGATTTTAGAGTGGATTTTTGTTTTCTTAATGATGCTCCGTAGCCCAGCTACCTGCAGGGAGAAGGTGGACACCGGGCTTCATCCAGATTGATGTCACCCAATCAGGATATTACCTACAGGGAGTTGAAGATATTGGCAGGAGAGAAGTTGATGATGATGAGGGGATCTCACAGGACGTGGCTTCATGATCACAGGTGGACAAGCTGAGGCAGACAGAGGGGGCTCTGGGGCCACACTGCCAGTCTCAGAGCCTGGGTTTGTCATCTGCTGGTTGTATGACTAGGGCAGGTTTTATCTCCAGGTGCCTTAGTTGCCTCATCTGCAAACTTGGAACAATAATAGCGCCATTTCATTGGTCTGTTATGGAGATTAAAAGAGTAAATACCTGGAAGCTGCTTAGAACAGTGACTGGCAGAGTAAACACTCAGCAAAGGTAGTTTTTATTATTGTTATTACTTACATAAAAAAAATATCTGGGGGGCAAACAAAGACTGAGGATTGATTTGGTCTCTTGCTGGGTAGAGAAAAAAGCCATACGATAGACCGTGTTTCTTCCAAGGAGCTGCCATTTCTGGAGTGCTACCTGTATCCACAGCGTGGTGGTGAAGAGGTAAGTCTGCTTGGGTGGGAGTCTGCTCTGTGACCTACACCAAATCACTGTGCCTCGCCCAGCCTCTCTTTCCTTTCTGTAAAAGGGAGCACGATGAGTGCCCACTCCATAACATAATACATGCAAAACACCCAAAACCTGGCAAGTAGTGAGTGCTCATGAGATGTAACTACAATTATTAGATGATACCCACAACAGTTACACTGTGAAGTAGGTATTATTACAGTCATTATATACTGATGAGGACAGAGAGCTTAAATGACTTACTGTTAAAGCCCTACCCTGAACTACTCATTAACTTCACATAATAAGCTATCTCATTAAGAGGAAACTGTACTGTAGATAAAAGAGAATATTGGTTTACATAAGACATGAGTTTTCTAACCTATTTAATATGTACTTTCAGCAGCTTTCCCCCAGCCATTTATTAAACACTTCTGGATGTGTTCAAAATATTGCTTTATGTAGTGATTTACCAGTACTATGGTATTTTAACTAATAACACCCACAGTGACTGGAGTACTAAGGGGTGAAAACAAGTAAAAATTCATTGGGCTAAGGGCCAAGGTCCATAATGAGTTAATGAACTAGTTTTTCACCTTAGTCTAGACAGCAATTTATATCAATTTAATTCAATTAACGGCTTTCCCAGTGTGTGGTATTTAGCCAGAAATTTCCACTCACTTGGAAGTTTTAGCTGAGCCTCTGTCTTGACTGGGTCTTCATAGGGTATCTTAAGTCTCCCCTGTCAGCACACAGCCTAATTTCTGCATACTCATGCTCTCCTTCTGCTTCTCACACGTAACCTCGTAGAGGATGTGCAGAGGTAGCAGGCAAAGGGGCACCATCTGTAGAGGAAAGAGGAGACCCCTCTGGAGAGCATGTCACATGTTTTCTGAAACCCAGCTGGCCCAGTGGTGCTCAGCCCTCACTGTGGTCAGAGTCCCCTGGAGAACTTTTGAAAAGCACCAATACGGAGGCCCCTACACCCAGTGATTCTGACTTAAGGGGTCGGGGGTGGGACCCCGGCAGCAGTACTTTTTTTTTAAGCTCCCAAAGTGATTGTAATGTGCCGCTGGGGTGGGGAACTTCTTGCTCCTCCCATGAACGCACATTGGATTCTGAATAGATGAGGGCAGGAGATAATGTCTGGCACTTGAAAAAAAAGTGAAACCAACAAGAAACCTCTCAGTTCAGGGAGAGAGGTGAGTTTTAGATGTAAAGTTTCCACTTGGCTGTGTTGTAATCACACAGGGAGGGAGAAGCAAGGTATGGGCGGCCACAGCAGACGGGGAGACCTGGCCTGGCTGCCACGGGCTATGGGACTGCCTGACTCTAGGGGCCCCATTTGGAAACTTGTGCTACCAAAGAGCCTTCTCCAGCTGTGCATCTCTGGTTGTCACCCTGCAGGCTATAACTTTCCAGAACTTAATGGGAAAGCCTGGTGATGGATCAATATTTATTTTACCATTTATTAATCATTTTCTAGTAATTTAGATACCCTATTCCATTTAATATTCAGAAAAGTGTGTAAGGTAGTTTTTGTAATCACCAATGCACCTTTTAAATAGAAACAATAACAAAATCGAGGGGTGGCTGCACCTTTTGATTTCATCTAAAGAATTCCCTGATAAATCGAAGCAGAGTCTGTGGGTGTGTTCACATGTTGAAGGACTAGGTAAAGGGAGGAGGAGGAGAAAGAGAGAGCAGGGAGAGGTAATGGGTTAGAAATTCTTCTTCCATTACTTCTCAGCTGTGTTCCTTTGGTCAAATTACATAACCTTGCTGAGTTTCCTCACTATATAAATATAAAAAAACCTACCATAAAAATTTCCAGCAGGGCTTCCCTGCTGGCTCAGTGGTTGAGAGTCCGCCTGCCGATGCAGGGGACACGAACGTCCGGGAAGATCCCACATGCCGCGGAGCGGCTAGGCCCGTGAGCCATGGCCGCTGAGCCTGCGCGTCCGGAGCCTGTGCTCCGCAATGGGAGAGGCCACGGCAGTGAGAGGCCCGCGTACCGCAAAAAAAAAAAAAGACGGCAGCCTTACAATGCAATATTTTCTCCAAAAGAGAAAGAGCAGAAGATATAAATGTTGAAGCAAAAACAGGAGAGGTGACAATATTCTTTTTATTTATAGTTAAAGTTGGTATTAAACATTGATTTTTTTGATCTTCTGAAAACTGATTTATAAATCATTTTTCTATTGAAAATGTTTTGAAGTGGCATTTACCCATCAAACAGACGACTATTTAAAAATGGATAAGTTTATGTCATATTTTCTTGCTTTTGCACCTTTAAAATAAGGTGCTTTTATTTTGCATTCTTAAAAGTTGTTTATTACTTTATTTGGTAATACCTAATTACAGTTTTAAAAAAAAAAACAAAAACCTACCATTCAGGGTTGTTGTAAAATGAGAGATAACGTGAGTCGAATGCCACGCACCAGCAGGGCCACCCAGATACTCTGGGACCCACAGCCATTCTGCAGGAGGGAAAACGATCCCAATGGATCAGGGGCAGAGAGTCTATGGTGTGTTCCTACTTGTCTTACAATGTGTGCTTGGAGGGTTGGAGACTTGTCAAGTTTTATTTCTAAGACAATTCAAAATGCTAAAGCTCAGCGCGGAAGAAAAAATAGACATGAGATAGTCATGGGGCTATAAAAAGGAACTAGACAAAGTTCTCACCTGCCCTTCTTAGGTTAAACCAGTTAAGTATTAAAGTCCAGTGTAGCTTTCTGAGAAGAAGGTCTGCAAAGCTAAGTGAATAGAGCACTGAGAAGGTGGCAAACCTGTTTTATATTGCTCGGCTTCTAGAATCTTCCAAGGCATACTGCATAGCTTTTCCATACTTTAACAATTTTTCTAAGTTAAAACAGGAGTCATAGTGTTGTCGAATGTATGGATTTTGTAAAAGGGGAAGATATGATTGGTTAAATGACCAGGAATTTGTGAATATAACTTAATTTTTCCTGTATTAAATCAACATATAGTTTTGTTCCTGCATAGTGGCTTTATTTTCATTTTATTAGTAGAGAAAAAGCAATTTATTAATATAAGGCCAGAAACCTCAGCCTTTTAAACTAAGATTGATGGGCTAGATAACATTTTTAACATATTCCTAGTGAATCCAGTGAAAATTAGAAAATTGTAGGAGACCTTTATTGAGATGAAATTGACAAACAATAAACTACATAAATGTAAAATGTACAATTTAAGAATTTTTGACATATCTTTACACCCATGAAGCTGTTATCATAATCAAGACAGTGAACATATCCATCATCCTTCCTAATTCCACTGTGATGCTTGGTAAGCCCTCTCTTCTATTCCTCCCCATCCCAGGCCCCAGTCAACTATAGATCTGCTTTCTGTCACTATAGATTAGGTTGAAATTTCCGGAATTTCATATAAATGAAATCATATAGTATATGCTTTTTTGGGGGTCTGGTTTCTTCACTCAATATCATTATTTGTAAATATAGCCATATTGTTGCATGCATTAAAATTTCAATTATTTTTTATTGCTGAGTCATATTCCATTGTATGGATATACCACAATCTGTTTATCCATTTACCTACTGATAGATATTTGGATTGTTTCCAGTATTGTGCTATTATAAATAAAATTGCGAAGAACATTCATGTATAAATCCTCAGGTGGACACATCCTTTCATTTTTCTTGAGTAAATACCTACAAGAAGAATAACTGGATAACAGAGTAGTTATGTATTTAACGTTTTTGTTTGTTTTTTTTTTTTGCGGTACACGGGCCTCTCACTGTTTTGGCCTCTCCCATTGCGGAGCACAGGCTCCGGACGCGCAGGCTCAGCGGCCATGGCTCACAGGCCCAGCCGCTCCGCGGCCTGTGGGATCCTCCCGGACCGGGGCACGAACCCGTGTCCCCTGCATCGGCAGGCAGACTCTCAACCACTGCGCCACCAGGGAAGCCCTGTATTTAACTTTTTAAGAAACTACCAAATTGTTTTCCAAAATGGTTGTACCATTTTACCTTCCCACCAGTAGTATGTGAGTTCCAGTTCCTCTATATCCTCCTCACTGTTATGGGTTGAATTTTGTCCTTCCAAAAGATGTTAAAGTCCTAATCCTCAGTACTTGTGACCTTATTTGGAAATGAGGTTTTAACAGGTGATCAAGTTAAGATGAGGTCATCGTGACATTTGGACACAGAGACAGGCATGCATACAGGGAAATTCCCATGTGAAGATGAAGGAAGAGATTACGGTGATACATCTACAAGCTAAGGAATGCCAAAGAATGCCAGAAAACCACCAGAAGCTAGGAAAGGGGCGTGGAACAGATCTTTCCTTCACAGCCCTCAGAAGGGACCAACCTTCTGACACTTTGACTTTGGACTTCTAGCCTCCAGAACTGTGATACAATAAATCTTGTTGTTTAAGCCACCTAATTTGTAGTACTTTGTTATGGGAGCCCTTGGAATTTAATATTCTTGTCAACACTTGGTACGGTCAGTCTTTTAAATTTTAGCCATTCTAATAGGAGTATAGTGATATTTCATTGTGGCTTAAATTTGCATTTCTCATACAGCATGGTGCTGTATGTAATTAATAAGTTTATGTATTGTTATGTATTGAAATTTGCTAAGAGAGTAGATCTTAAGTGTCCTCACCAAAAAAAAAGGTAACTATGTGAGGTGATGGATATGATAATTAATTTTATCATAGCAATCATTTCACAATGTATACATATATTGTATAATTTAAATGGATACAGTTTTATTTGTCAATTATACCTCAATTAAAAATAAATAAATTTGCATTTCTCTAATGACTAGTGATGTTGAAAATCTTTTCATGTACTTATTTGATAACCATATATCTTCTTCGGTGGAGTATCTGCTCAAATATTTTGTTCATTTTTTATTTGATTGTTTTATTACTGAGGTTTGAGAGTTTTTAATATGTTGTGGATATGAGTTCTTTATCAGATATATAATTTGCAAATATTTTTCCCAGACTGTAGCTTATTTTTTCATTCTCTTAATATTGTCTTTTGAAGTGCAGAAATTTTAGATTCTGATAAAGTTCACTTTATCAATTCATTCTATTATGGATCATGCTTTTGAAATCTAGTTATCTTTGCCTAATCCAAGGTCATGATGATGTTCTGTGCTTTCTTCTAAATGCTTTATATTTTACTTTTAGATCTCTGGTCCATTTTGAGTTAATATTTGTTACTATGAGTTTCATTTGTTTACATGTGAATAAGCCCATTTGACTTTAAATATTGTGAGATTCAATTTGCTAACATTTTGTTTAGAATTTTTTCCATCTATGTTTATGAAGGATATTGGTCTTTAGTTCTCTTTCCTTGTAATGTTTTATCTGGCTTTGGTATCAGATTAATGCTGGCCTCAAAGAATGCTTTGGGAAGTATTCCCTTCTCTTCAATTTTCTGGAAGAGTTTGGGTAGAATTGGTATGTATTTTTTCTTCCTTAAGCATTTGGTAGCATTCATCTGTGATGCTATCTGGGCCTGATGTTTTCTTTGTGAGAAGGTTTTTATTATAATTTCAATTTCTTCTGCAGATATAAGGCAATTTGGGTTACCTATGTTTTTTTCTTGAACAAACTTTGGTAGTTCTTGTCTTTCAAGGAATTTTTCCATTTTATATAAGCTTTCAAATTTATAGGCATAAAGTTGTTCATAATAGTCCCTTATTTATTCATTTAATATCTGTAGAATCTATAGTGATGTCACCAGTCTCACTCCTGATATTGGTAACTTGTATTCTCTCTTTTTCTTTCCCTCATCAATCTGGCTAAAGGTTTACCAATTTTATTTACCTTAAAGAAGCTTTTGGTGTATTGATATCCTCTATTGTTTTCCTGTTTTCTATTTCATTGGTTTCCAGTTTGATCTTTATTATTTCCTTTCTTCTGCTTACTTGTGCTTTATTTTTTTCTTCTTTTTCAGTTTCTTAAAGTAGAAGCCTGAGGTCATTGATTTGAGACCTTTCTTGTTTTCTAATATAAGCATTTATTGCTATAAATTCCCTCTAATTACTGCTTTGGTGGCATGTTATGTATTCTGGTATATTGTACTTTCATTCAGTTCAAAACCTTTCTAACTTTCATTTTGAGTTCTTCTTTGACCATGGGTTACTTAGAAGTGTGTTATTTACTTTCCAAATATCTGAGGACTGTCCAGGTATCTTTTTGCTATTAATTACTAATGAAATTCCTTGGTCGAAGAAGACACTTTATGACTTAAGTCCTTTTAAATTTATTGAGATTCGTTTTATGGCCTGGAGGAGTATGGTCTATTATGCTAAATATTTTTTTGTGTGAAAATTATAGTACCTTGTTTATTTATATCATACCTGTTGTAAGCATCTGTAATTATTTTTTTTAATTAATTTGTATTGGAATATAGTTTCTGCTGTACAGCACAGTGAATCAGTTACACACATACATATATCCACTCTTTCTTAGATTCTTTTCCCATACAGGCCATTACAGAGTATTGAGTAGAGTTCCCTGTGCTATATAGTAAGTTCTTATTAGTTATCTATTTTATATATAGTACTGTGTATATGTCAATCCCAATCTCCCAATTTATCCCTCCCCCCCTTTCCCCCTTGGTAGCCATAAGTTTGTTTTCTACATCTGTGACTCTACTTCTGTTTTGTAAATAAGATCATTTGTACCATTTCTTTTAGATTCCACGTATAAGTGATATCATATTATATTTGTCTTTCTCTGTCTTACTTCACTCAGTGTGACAGTCTCTAGGTCCATCCACGTCACTGCAATTATGCTAAATATTTCATGTGTGCTTAAAAAGATCATGTCTTCTGTTTCTGGTTAGAGTGTTCTAGAAATGTTAATTAAGTAATCTGGGACAATTGTAGGACTGTATGGTCAGGCCACCCAAGATGGCTGTTCTCTTGCTTTCCTTACATCCCCTGCTGGAGCAGTGTCTGCCTTACCTACACCCTATTCATCTGACGGACCTTCCCTTTTAATCACAGAGCCTAATCAGTAAATGCCTACCTACTTGCCCCCGGCACCAGCTAGTGGTTGTTCTAATCTTTAGGTCAGAACTCTCTCCAATATGATAGTTTGTCAAAGGGTCATTGAGAGGCGTGCTCCTCTGCTCGTTTCTCTGGTAACCGATGAGCCAACCTGACGTCAACTTCTGTTATAACTGGTAACCTCCCTCTCCCCAGGTAGCAAAGACTGCTGCCTTGTCTTGCCCATCATCTGACTCACTGGGTAGGGTGTCGCTCCAGGGCCTTGCTTCAGACATGTAAGATTCCCTCCATCCATTAAACCATTGATGTCTCTGTCGCTGACTCCGGGCTCTTTCTTCAGTCTTGAGGCTGGGCAAATAGAGGGCTTGCAAGCCTGAGGGATACGACCCAACAGGGACTCACCTTGTTTGTTTCCTATATCTCAGGGATAACTGCCCTTTAATGCCTGATGTCCATTCTCTTGAAAACCATTGTTTCATGTATTTTATTTGTTTGTTTTTGTTTATACAGGTGGCAAGGTAAATCTGGTTGGTCTCCATTACTCTGTCTTTGTTTGAAAGCAGAAATGTCTTTTTTTTAGGGATATTTTTTCTCACATCTGCATTTGACCTTTAGATGAGGGGAAGCAGGAGACAGGAAGAAAACACTAGCATAAGGAACTCTAGAAGTCTGTAAAATAACATTTTTTTTCAATGGCTTATGACTCTGCTTGGTTTTGTCCCAAGGAGTATGTGTGGTGTGTGTGTGTGATTAGTACATACGGTAATGCATTTCACACTTAGCTAGAACGAGTAGACTTCAGAACCAATGAGTAAACAAAAAACAAACCAACCAATCAAATCTGAGCAGCCAAGTTAGATGTGAAATCTTAGAAGCATGTTACTGGAGTGTCTGGGCTAAAAAGTCTGTGTTTTTAAGGGTACAAATGAACTTATGTACAAAACAGAAGTAGAGTCATAGATGTGGAAGATAGGCTTACGGTTACTAGGGGATAAGGTGGGGGAGGGATGAATTGGGAGATTGGGATTGACATATACACACTACTATATATAAAATAGATACCTAATAAGAACCTGCTGTATAGCACAGGGAACTCTACTCAATACTCTGTAATGGTCTATATGACTCTAAAAAAAAAAAAGAGCTGATATAGGTATATGTATAACTGATTCACTTTGCCGTATACCTGAGGCTAACACAACACTGTAAATCAACTATACTCCAATAAAAAGTTTTTAGAACTCTGTGTTTTATTTAAGGAGAATACTTCAGACCCATAGTCTTATGAATGATTCTAACATTGGGACATGAGGTTTCCATCCAATTTCACAGAAATGGTATTTGAAGGACAAGGGGCTGCACTAGGCATTCACCCTGAGAAGCCTGATGAGGGGTCCCATCTGCACTCCAGCAGCCATCCCTTTCCAGGCCAGGGCATCCCTGTTTCCGAAGCTTCCGGTCCATCTTCGGCAGTGCGGGAAAAACACTGACCAGGTCCTCTCTTCACCTTTCTTTTCCTAGGCTCCATGAAAACCATTTGCCTTCCATTAGCATTGCTTTCCTCAGACCATAGAGTAGAAAGTACCATCAACTGTCTTGTATCTTTCTTATAGAAATCACATTCCAGCCCTTTTCTAGTTGTCTTATTTCTATTTATGGATATCCACATTTTCCTGAGTCACTTCTTCCAAGATGGTCTCTTGGGTTATTTCTACAGGGGTTAATCATCTCCATTTGTGCCGATTTTCACTAGTGTCATTTCCAGGTAATTTAACTTCCCGTTCTGGGGACAGCACGCTTGCCCTCTGGGGGCTGGATAAAGTGATGCTGTGCTTAAACCAAATCACCCAGGCAGCTCGACAGTACTTTCTATACCATTCCACTTCCTCCAGGGTGACGAAATACTCTGCCTTGGGTTTTTTCTCTGGTCCTCTGCCTTTCATTGTACACCCTGAGGGGGTTGTGTGACTCACCTGCGTGAGCTACAGAAAATCTGCATCTCTTTTCACTACATCTTTTATGTTCTGACTGTGCTCTCTATTCAGGCAAATTCCAGTTTATTATTTCAAGGAAGGTTAAGCCCAAATCTGAACTGGTCTTGGCTTGTTAGCTTGAGTTTCTTAAAAATTGAAATCTGAAATCTGTTACTTGTTCGTTATTTATCATAAATAGTTGCGGCCTTGTTATTTCCATCGGAATTCTTAATTTTGCCTACAGGTCCTCACGACCTACATGATTCCTCTACTCTCTGTCTCCCACCCCCCAATTTTCCCTGCTGCCTTCCTGTTTCTCAGAAAAGCCTGCGATTTGTTTTCTGGGCTGCCCCTCGTGGGGGACTGGCTAGGGAAAGGACTCAGTGAGATACATTATTGTGAAATTATTTTTAGAGCTGAGCAATGACCTCTACGGGTGTACAAATGTTAATTTGAGAAATGTTGCTCGAAATTGTTTTTCCTTTGTCTACCTCCGTAGCAGATATGTCTGTCCTTTGAGTCCCAAACCCTTCCAAGTGTCAGCACCCAGTGGGTTATGAATAAAGTCTTTTTAACATTGAGACCTGAATTTCGCTGGTGGTATTTTTCATCATGGTACCTAGAAGACTTAAGGGACCTCTTCTGAGGTTCATGTTCACCTCTAGTATCTGGGGATCCCCAGGGGGCATGTCCCATGCTCTATGGCAACTTGGTGGTGCTCTTTCTGGCAGCTGCCTACATGGTACCACACCCAGGCCCGGAACATCACTCCAACTCCACTGCCTGAGCTGAGTCTGTGCCTCCAGGCCCCCCATGAGGCTCCCGTCACCCAGTGTGATCCCTCCTGAGCTTGTGGGCTCTGCTCCACAAGCAGCCCTGGCAGGATCTGTCCCATGATGGCCACTCACCTCTGCACCACAGCCAGATGCTCTGCCTTCCCAACCAACAGAGACCATCTGTCTTTCTTTTGCCATTTGGAGGCAGCTCCTCTCTGCTGTGTCCCTCTGTTTTCAAAGGGGCCTCACAATAGGCCTCAGGGTTTAGCAGGTCAGACTTCAGTTTACACAGAATTCTTTTAAGGGCTGGTTTAAGAAGCTGTCACCCCATATACTCAGAACCAGCATTCTCCTCTTACAGTTTGACCCTTGTTCTCAGTTATCTAGCTCATGGTATCAGAGACTTTTCTACGTTATTCTTTTTTGTGTACTCCATGGTTTTTCTGAAATTTGTCTTCCGTTTGATCTCTTCCCTTTATATCCCCACTTCTCCAATCATACCTAGACTCCAACCTTGGATACTCTGCTCTTTTTGACAGAAGGGATTATTGGAGGCACTCAGTTAATAAACACAGCTACCATTTCCTGCATATTTACTGAGTGTATATGTCAAGTACTTTAATATATAGTTTCATTTAATTCTCACAACAACCCTAGGAAATAGGTGAGAATACATGCAGTAGTGATAAACAGAAGCCGGATGAGGACAGGAGTGTCTGTCAGATTGTTACCTCTTCCCTGTGAACTTCTCAGTATGTGAAGTTAGACACATTAAATATTCACACCCTGTTACTGCCTACATCTAAGTCTAGGATATTAAAAGGTAACTTTGTGTGCCAAGAAAGTTTCTTAGCTGCAGCGTAAAAATGACTATGTATCGGGCTTCCCTGGTGGCGCAGTGGTTCAGAGTCCGCCTGCCGATGCAGGAGACACGGGTTCGTGCCCCGGTCCGGGAGGATCCCACATGCCGCGGAGCGGCTGGGCCCGTGAGCCATGGCCGCTGAGCCTGCGCGTCCGGAGCCTGTGCTCCGCAACGGGAGAGGCCACAACAGTGAGAGGCCCGCGTACCGCAAAAAAAAAAAAAAAAAAAAAAAAATTACTATGTGTCCTTTCCTGTGTGCATCTGGAACTGAAGTCATTTTCAGGTTTTTTAATTAATCATAGAGTTTTATTAACGCATGGGCTGGTTATCTCTTAAAATTAATATTAGATCTGAATAAACCAAATAATGACTGAACATGACCAAGAAAGCCTAAGAAAAACATTGTATATATTTTCTTGCCTTGATGACAAATTCATCTCTTTTATTATTCCCAGTGTTTTTAATCTTCTTTTATTTATATTTTTCTTCTCCAATTCCATCTTCTTAGTAAGAGAGTTTCCAAAATCTGACACACTTCTTGAAATCAATGAAATAGCATTTAATATACCAAAACTATGCAAGATACATTTAATAGCTAGTCTGCTTAATTTAAATGTTCATTTTCCCACTGCAGTGTTTATAAAACTAATAGTATTTTGTAGAGAGTATAGTAGAATATAGTCATTTATTACAGGAGATGAATAAACAAATAAAAGAAGCATAGTTTTTATTTTTAAAAAGTATGAAACAAAATAGTTGTTAATCAAAGGGGAGAATTATGAAATAACTGTTAAGTTTATTAGTAGTATTAGGAAGTGTTTTTTTGTAAGACATTTCATAAAGGCGATTACAACTTTAATTTGAGCACTTTAAACACTGTAGCCTAAGAAGAACTCTTAAAAGAAGTTTTAAGCAAATGGTAATCATCACCTTTCGTATTTCAAAGACTAATCACAACTTGTATCTCCACTAGCTTGTTTGGGGAAACAAACAAACACAACAAGGGCTTCCTAATTACCCATACTGGAGAGCCATTCCTGGCACAGTCATTACTATTTTCTGATTTCTTTTGCCATCACCATCAACCCAGCCCCACTCCTGCCTCTCCTTTCTAATTAATTAGCTAGCAAAGTGGGGGCACTCGTCCACTTTTCCCTCCAAATTCTCTGTCCTGCCGCCCAGGCTGGGCCTCTCTGAGGTGCCAGATGAGGGCTTGCAGGTATTGGCTTCTGCTGGAGCAGCCCCGAGGGTGGCTGGGGGGCAGTGAGGAGAGCAATGTGTGTGCTCAGCAAGGACTTGTAGGAAGACAGGGGCTCTCCAGTCAGATAACCAAGTCCACCCACTTAGCATAAAACACCAGCATCCCACAAAACGCCCCTGTGGATATAGAAGTCTTTGCTGCTGAGAGAAGTTTCCTTGACATGTCAAGATCCCTACCTCCGAAACATCCTAAACTTTCCTGCCAGAACTCACAATGTGAAGATCACATGTGTGCACAGTGGCAGTCCTCTGAGGTATCTGACTTAAAGGGTGACAGGCAGGGCTCTAGAAAGAGAACTGAGCTGGACACGCCCCACACTGATGCTCAGGCTGGCTAGCTTTGTTGGTTAGAGTCTGATGCCCTGAAAGGGTCTTTACTTTGTAGCTAGATTGATCATAACCCTGCAGGGAAGCCTACGTGGTTCAGGGCAAATCCATGATTACATCTGGGAAAGCAACTCTAAGACATATCCTACCAGATGCAGATTAGTAGTAGCGCCTTTCTTGGCATACAGAGGAAGGGGCAGAGCCAAAGAGGAGCACTGCCATTGACCTTCAGGATAGTTTGGTGATTAAGACGGAGGCTTCAGAGTGAGATGCGCTCAGGTCAAAATCCTGCCCTTGTATATATGTCCATTGCCGCTCTCTCACTTTGCCCCAGCTTACCCTTCCCCCTCCTCGTGTCCTCAAGTCCATTCTCTACATCTGCGTCTTTATTCCTGTCCTACCCTTAGGTTCTTCATAACCTTTTTTTTTTTTTTTAGATTCCATATATATGTGTTAGCATGTGGTATTTGTCTTTCTCTTTCTGACTTACTTCACTCTGTATGACAGACTCTAGGTCCATCCACCTCACTACAAATAACTCAATTTCGTTTCTTTTCCCTCAGCTTTCTGAATGCCAGTTTCCCTCTTAGTAAAGTGGGGAAAACAATACAAGCCTAAATACAATAAGATACATAACATGCTTTACATAATGCTGGTTATGGTAGATAATGAATGATGGCTTTTATCATTATTATGTCCTTAACTACGATTTATAAGACAGTAGAGCATTGTGGTTAAGAACATGGATTCCAAATCCAGAGTTCAAATCCTGGCTTCAAAGCTTGCTAACTTCGTGACCTGGGCAAGTTACTTAATATCTGTAAAACAGGAGATACTAATAATACCATTCCAAAGGATGGTTGTGAGCTCTGTATAAATGAGCATATAAAAAACTCTTGGAACAGTAGATGTTACCTATTTTTATTAACGATACAAGTTATTTAATAGTAGTAAGTTACACCTATTAAAATAAGAAACAATAAATACCTCCATTAAAATAATAGATGTATCTAATAAGATACATCTATTAAAGTAAGGAAGAAATATATATGTATGTATATATGCACACAAACACACACTGATATTAGGTCTAGCAAAGCCAGCTGGATGAAAAAAAAAACACAGCGACTTTTTCCCCAGTCAGTTATTGACAAACAGTGGCGTTTCATAATGCACTGTCTTTCAATGTTGACCTGGAACTGGGTTGGCTACTATACAAGGACCATGAATGTAAACACATTTCAGGCTAGAAAAGCGTATACTGTTTGAGCAGTAAGTCTCCTCATTAAACGTGTACCTAGAAATCTCAAAGATCAGATTGAAATTTCAAACTGACCTAGAACTTCTGTGGGATTTGTAAAGCCTTGAAGTGGTTCACAACACCAAAGAGCATGTGTGAGTCTAATCTGTGCCTTCCAGGGCCCGGTCTCTCCCAGGGTCTAGCTTCGGGACAAGCTTAAGAGAGGAAGAATTCCTAAGTTGCCCGTGCTGCTCCCTCTTTGCTGGTTGTGCAGCCAAGTGGGAGAGAACAGAAGATCACATATTTGACCCTTTGCTCAGCCTAGGGTGATTCACATTTGGATGCTTCTAAAACACAAGGGAGGCGGCATTTAGCAGCCTACAGCCCACATTTAGCAGCCTACAGCCCACAGCCCACATTTAACAGCCTACAGCCCACACTTAACAGCCTACAGCCCACACTTAACAGCCTACAGCCCACACTTAACAGCCTACAGCCCACATTTAACAGCCTACAGTCCACATTTAACAGCCTACAGTCCACAGCTCAGAAGAATTCATACGTTGGCCCAAGTAGTGACTATCTGACCACTGACCACCATCCTGGCCTCATGTAAAACTCTACTCATTTAGTACTAGAGCGTCCTAGTCCAGCTATTAAAAGAGGCCCCGATCACTTAAGTTCCCTTGCTTTTTAGCTGTGTTGGCTTGAGTCTGCTGCTGTATAATGAAATTTAATAAAAGGGAGAATTTCTATTTATCACATTTCATTTAATCCCTGTTTATCATTCCCTCTGAATAAGGGGAATGAATAATGAGATTTTTTCCCATTTAGATCTCCATAAAATGAGGCTGATATAAAATCATTATGAACAACATTTAAATAAATTTACCCTCTTGAGAGATCAACTTTCTCCTGCAGTTAAAGAATATTATTGGTGGGATCGCTTCTGTCGTATCATGTCCCTTCAAGAAGTGCTGGAAGAAATGGGTGTGGAGAGGCGAAGAGAGTGATTCAGAGGACTCTTGCTTGCTTTGGGAGGATTGGGGGTCTTCCATTTGGGGGGTTTCACAAGAGTATTTCAGGGCACGACTGTTTCTGATGTTGAAGAGGGTTAAACCTGGACCAGATTAAATGCACCACGTGGGCTCAGCTGAAATCCCCATGGTGCTGGGCCGTCTCACTCTTGCCTTGGAGCCCTGCAGGATGCCTTTGTCAGGGGAACAGCAGGCCCCAAAGGATGAATACATTTAAAATGAACAGCCAACCACTCCCACCCCCATGTATCTCATTCTCAATATCGCCCAGCGTAGCTGTCCCAAAAACTTTCTCTTCCCTTTCCCCCAAAACTTCCTGCCTCTTCCCCAAATCTAGCTGGGTAAACATTTTGTTTCTTTAGCTTCCTAATGGCTCAACTCAGATCGACTTATTCTTGCATTCTTCTTTTAACATTTCTGTTTTCTTAATTACCCAGGTTTAGCTGCCACTCTGGACTTGGACATAGGACTTGTTGTGGCCCCCGACCCCTGGGGAGTTCGGTGGAAGTTGAGGCTCTACCCCGAAGGGAACTGTGTGAGTAGGTGTTGGAGCAACTCCCAGCTTAGACCCAGAGAACAGGTGGAGACAAGGGGATCTGGGAGGTGTGTAAACTGGATCCAGTACCCTGATAGTGTATAGTTATTTGTTTATTTTCTTCTCCCCGACTTGGGAGCATAGGGATTGGTTATTTTGTTCATTGCTGAATCCATATTCATAAGAGATGTGTCTGGCATATATTAGGTACTCAACAATACTGACTGAATGAATTTATTGAGCCCCTGCTATGTGTTGGGGATTGTTATAGGTGCTAGAAAAGACAGGAACTGCCACCACCTAACAGATGGAAAAACTAAGGAGAAAAGTGACTTTCTCAGAGCTATTCAAAGTGGAAGCAGTTTCTGGATTTCCAGACATCTGGCCTTTCATCTACAAGAAACAGCTTGTTTCTGAATATTAGCACTCTTGACTTGACTTCCCCTGTCTTTTTGTAAAGAGAGGGTCTTTCTGAGGGAAAGGATTTTTTCTAAGCTGACTCCTTTTGTGAGCAGTGGGTCTTTCTCTGCTTAATTTTTCTGATTTGGAAAATGAGCATGGCATCCTGGAATCTATTGGGTTGGCCAAAAATTTCTTTAGAGTTTTTCGCATAGCATCTTACAGAAAAACCCAAAGGAACTTTTTGGCTAACCCAATACAAATGAATGCCCAGGAAGACAGCACTACCTGACTGTATTAGTTTGCTGGGGCTGCCATAACAAAATACCACAGACTGGGGAGCCTAAAAATAAGAAATTAATTTTCTCACAATTCTGGAGGCCAGAAGTCCAAGATCAAGTTGTTGGCAGGTTCTTCTGAGGTCTCTCTCCTTGGGCTGTAGATAGCCGTCTTCTCCCTGTGTCTTTATGTGATCTTCCCTTCCTGCATGTCTGTGACCTAATCTCTTCCTATAAGGACACCAATCATACTGGATTAGGGTTACCTCATTGTAACTTAATTACCTCTTTAAATTTCTTATCTCCAAATGCAGTCATATTCTGAAGTACTAAAGGTTAATACTTCAGAATGTGAATTTTGGGGTGAGAATCACAGTTCAGCCCAAAACACTTACCCTAAAGAACTTGATTTTACAAAATGTGAGGTAATGTCCAGGCCTGTTTAAAAACCTAGTGATTTCAGTATTGTAAACATGCAGCAAATTACAGCCCATGCCCTGCTGTCTCCTGCCTTTGGTGGCTGCCTCCTGCTCTTCTCCTTGGCCCCAGACTGAGACCAGCAAGGCGGTCAGAACAGGTCACCCAGGGATCCAGAAATCCAAGAAGAGGGCTTTGTGTCACGTAAATAAAAGGAATTACCATTCATCTAAGGTTCATTGTTTAAATTACCATGTTTATTTATGTCAACACAAAATACAATAAAACAACTTACAAAAAACCCATTTTATCATCACGTAACATAACTCTTCAGTGAACAGAAGTACTACTGTTAATGTTTTGGCCTTTTCAAGGTCCAGCCTTGGGTCAAAACAGTATTCAGAGAAATAGCAGATTCTTTTCTACCTTCCCCAATATATACACAAAGGAAATTTATATATTCTAAAATCCCACTCCAGTAATAATACAAAAATATCACATGTAGAGATGAATACCACTATTGTGTCATTGGTATTGCAACTTCCTTCTTGCTCTAGATTTCCCACTGACCCTGAGCTTCAGTCAGGAACGTATGGGTACATCAGCCCTTCAGGTTTCCCAAGTGATTAGTAATTCTTTTAGTATAACTGTATACTACCCAAGTGTCTAATTTACCTGAGTTATTTAGAAGCCTGAAAAAAAAAAGTCTCCAAGTGATCAAATGTGTACCAAGCTAACTGATAGAATTGAAGAGACTTACTGTAGATTAATCTGTGCCAGTTCAGTGGATAAACATGAAGCCTCCATTACCTAATGAAGTACTCACCTAGTAAAAGGCTTCACATTACAATTTACTCAAAGGTAATAAACATTGCACAAAAGCACAAGACCTCACCTACATTCCAGTAGTTTAAGTGCTATTTGCTTAGTCACTACATTATCAAACAAATGGTAGTTATCACTTACTTAACAAAATCTTTCTATCATTTCACTGACAAGAGTCAGTCTCACCCTGTGGGAAGAAGCAATGGCTTGGACCTAGAAGACCTCAGTTCTGGACCAGTTCTACCCACTCTCTGAGGCTTAGTTTCCTTGTGAGGATCAAATGAGATGAAAGTGTTTTGTAAAATAGTATTAACTATAAAAAATAATATTCTACAGAGTTCATCTCTTCAATTAACCTATGGATCCCTAATTATCCACATGTATTTTGCAAGTAAAATCTTACTTTTTAAAGTAACATATTCACCATATGCAACTGAAATGTGCAAGCTGTGTTATGCAAATGAGAAAAGAATATAGATTTAAATAAGCCTATTACTCATGAGAGACTTGTGTACTCTTGATGTGTTTGATTTAAAACCACTAACAATTTTATTCTGTTTAACCCATGGTCCTTTTGTATATTATTGGAGCTCTTTTTGAATAAGCTATCTAACCATTTAAAGTAAATTTTTTAACAAGAAATTAAAACTTTCACATGACATTTACAGGGTTTACATGATTGTGAAACTGAGTAAAATGGGTTGAGAAATACAGAAGGCGTAATAGTTTGAAAACTCAGAGTCAATAGGGAAACTGAGTATAGAAGTTTATTTTCAGGTAATTAAACATAATCTAATGATAGGCTTGTTATTTTTGTTTTTTACTGGTGACTTCCTAATTTATAAATTACTTCTTCTTCATCTGTAAAACAAAATACTTGACTTTTGGGTACATTCAAATCCGCAGAAATTATTAACACTTCATTTTCATTCTTACACGTGGGATATTTTTGGAAGAATTGCATCCTACGGCTGAAATAAAAGTCAGCATCTCATTTTTTCATAAATTAAAAAAAAATCCTCCTTTAGGAAAGGGCAGATTTACTAAAAGTTTAGAATTCATTGGCAAGTGTGAGTATATAATGTGAGCATATGGACTTTGTGACTTTGCTGAGACAAAGACGTCAGGTATTCCTGCAAGAAATGAGATTCTAACTTCAAACATTTTTTAAATGCAAATCAGGCCCCCATGAATTATTTTGATGATTTTTTGAGGCATTAATGCAACAGAGTTAGTATTCCTGAAATGATCCCCAAAGTCACCCCTTTTTTAAGGATATTTCTCTTCTTGATTATTTTGAACCTGCCAACATAGTCTCTAACCTTCACACAGAGAATGACTGATCTCCAAATGACCTATTATTATCTTAAACCAACCTCATTTTGAAACAACAAAGAAAGAAAAATTAAATAGTGCATTAACATTTCATATCAGTGGAACAGACTTTTTCCGTGCATAAAGTAGTTCTATCCATCCGTGGAAAGGTCTACCTTTTGTTTTTCCCTGTGTTTATAGGTTACATTTTTAAAGGTACTGGTGGAGCCTCTGTACAGTGGATTGGTTCCCTAAAAAAAAAAAGGTCCAAATGAAAGTATGTATATTATGTTATTACATGGTTTTAATATAGCTAAATAATTTCATTGTGTATAACAGATTGGAAGTTGAGAGTCAGGCTCAATCTTGAAAGGCATTTGAATAGTTTTGATTAATTTGATATGTCATAATTTTAGCATTTAAAAATGTATACATCTTTATTTTTTTTATTATGAAGAACCAGTCCTATGCGTGCAACCTAGAAATCTTACCCTTTTTGGAAATGCACTAAATCGTGGATAGAAAACAAGACTTTGGCTGTTTTGGTCACTGCCGTTTTATCAGAGCTGAAAGCTAGCTCACAGTAGGCACTCGGAATTTATTGAATGAATAGAATGAACCAATAGGGGACCCAAAAGTGAAATGTAAAAAATAAAAATGGGAAAAGTGAACTGGTAGAAGCACACAAAGATGAACGACATAGTATCCGCCTTTAAGAAATGTGTTGCTGGTGAGAGGCATCAAACAAGGGCACAAATAATCTTGCTAAAATGAGATCAGAATTCAGGAAGAGTGACAGCTAGCTGCTTGAGAGAAGCAGAGAAAGATCCCCAGGACAGCAAACACCTGATGTGGATAGTAAAAGAATTCAGTGGCTTTTCCTTACTAGAGAATAACAGTGTGGGAAGGAGGGAGTCACAAGAGACTGACATGTGGGACGCTGGGCTCATGAAGGAGTACAGGTCCCAAGGCAGGTTGGGCAAGACAGCTTTGCCCTTGGGGCAATAGAAAGGTTGTGTGCCAAAGCCTGGATAATTCAGTTGTGCTGTTTGGCTGTAGATGTGTTTCCAGGTGCCGTCACCAGGACCAGAAGGACCAAAGCTCTCTAGGTGTTTGGAGAAATGCCCAGCCTGATCCTCCCACTTCTCTCCTTTGGTTTCATTGTTCCAGGCAGGAACAATGTCTGGGTGAGGAGCAGTTTCTTCCCTCCCATTTCCCAAGGTTGACGAGGTAACATACTTCAGCAGGTGCCTGGCACATAGTAAGTGTTTAATAAATGCTGCCTCTCCTTATTAGTACTTACTTATAACTTTTCTTCACATTTGGAATTTCCTTTTCTTTTAGGTCCTAGAGAGGGTACTAAAGATATTTCCCTCCAGGGCTTTGGGACTCAACATTTCCAAGCCCATTTCTGAGTATTATGGAGTCTGGGTACCACCTCTAACCTTCCAAATTACTAAATGTTATACATTGGTCTCCTTATCCCATGAACTGCAGAGATGGTAGCAATTTCTAGGCATAGGTTTGAAAAAAACACAATTGTACTTGTCTCCTCAGTACATTTCTCTTGCCTCTCAGAGGAACTGAATAAAACTGAAAACCATTCCCTGGCCTCTCCCACTTGTTGCCCTTGGATTCGCTACAGTGTCTTCATTGTGAGGAGGAACCACACCTGCACCTGTTTCTACATTGCCCAGAGCCAGTGGCCTGACCTCTAACTGAGTAACACGTTACCTTTGTCCATGTGCCTTTGGAGAGAGATGCTATCTCAGTAATGAAGGCAAAAATAGAAGAGGTTACCTGGTGGTGGATGATGAGTGAAGGCCAAGTCACCATATTGCTTCTACGCCTGAGGTCAGCCTGGATAATCATAAGGACCCTACAGTCCTTATTTAGTCCTACTACAATAAGAACTTGAGATTTGGAGGGTGTAGGGCAGACTTATGTGGTCTTAGATGCAAGTGGAGTCTTGTTTACAAACAAAAATCGTGAGTAGAATTCTATTAACTTTAAGAGATTGCAAGCTATTAAGTTTAAGTTGGCTACAGAAGAATAAAGGACTCAACTGAAGAGGAAAGATGGAAAAAGTAAAATGTGTAGGCTGGGAATGATGGGTGGGGTACTGTCCTGGAGGAATAGAGGGACTTAGGAAACAGAAAGGACACTCGGTTAAGAGTAAATAGTCTGTGAGCAGGGTCAGGGAAGATCTTTGTAGGACTAGGAGTTCTGTTGTGGGCCCCATCCCAGATCATGTCAAACATCCCACACTAAAAATAACTTATATGCACGACAAAGGAGGTGCCTTGAGTTGCAATTGACTGAATACACAATGCTATTTTGCGGACATTTAGTTGAATGTTTAATTTTGATTATGCAGTTTTCATTCTGTGTTTTGAAGCAACTTTGTTTATCAAGGTCTACAATATTAGTGGTGGGGGGAGCATCTCTTAAGAAGCTAGTTATAGGGCCTGGGCATGCTAATAGGGTTGAGGGATGAAGCAGATCCCACCACAGTAGGAGGGTAAGGTGGAAGCTTAAAAGTGGGGAAACAGCAAGTATACATTGTCAGGGGGCAGTAGTGTTTTTTCCTGTCCTCAGCTGATGATCAGAATTTAGGAGAATGAGCTCAAACAGGATTTTGTTGGCAGGTGAAAGTGTGGCAGTGTCCCACACAGCCTCCTCTAGTGCCACGTAGGTGGCAACCTCCCTACCTAGGATTTCCAGCTGAGACACAGGTTCAGGTCTGGCTCCATTTCGGGTGGGTCTGCACTCCTGCACTATTTAGACAAGGTCAGGTTTCCCCCAACCATCTGGGGTGACCAGGCTGATTCCCCCAGGAGTCTGGGGGTTGCTAATTTAGGCTGTGGATTTTACAAAGGCAATGGCACATTTTTAGAGCTTGAAAAAGTGGTTTTAAGAAAGCTCTCTGTCACGACCCACAGCTCCCTTAATGATTGCCTAACTGCCAAACGCAGACCTGATTTGCTTAGCACAGTACAAAATCAATCCATGACTGCAACGAATGTCAGACTGAACATTTTTTGCCTCTAGTTAATGACTTGTCATCCTAGAAAAAATGTCGAATAAAAAATGGATTTAAATATCTTCCCCAAAAAAAAAAAAAAATCTTCCCTTTGTGTTTTCATAAAGAATATGGATGGGGGGTGTTATTTCTAAAAGCATAATAAAAGGTAACCTTTCTTCATAGCTACGATGAAGGAAATGTTTCAGGAGGCAAGGACAAAGCTCTTTCTCATCCTGAGCTCTGTCACCTTTAGAGTCTAATGGGGGCCTAGGGGTCAGAGGTCCCACTACTGTCCCCGGAGATCCCCAGGGGTTTGAAGACCAAATTCAGTTCTTCAAGAAGAAACAGGTTTTAGATAAAAACAAAATCAAATCGAGGACCCCAAAATGGATGCACTGAGCAATATTCTTTTTTTTCCAATAGGACATATTAGTGAAATTTGAATTGAGTTATTTGAATTAAACCTCTTTTGCATCCAAGTGAATAATTATGACCCAGTCATTATCTAGTCCAGAGCATCAAACACTTGTTATTCAAAGAAACTCAATTTAACAGGGAATAATATTTTTCTTTTATGCTTTTATCTGTTTAATGCATATTTTTGTTCTATTTTAGGTGAAGAGACAGCAAAAATTCAGCATTTGAATTTCAGTCATGTTCTACATCCTGAGGGAAAACAATTCATGTTTTAGGGGAAATTAACTGTTAATTAAAATGTTATTTTAAAGATATTAATCATTTGTCAGTATTCATGCCTTTGTAGGAGAACATGAAAATATGCTGGTTAGTAGATACACATCACATAATTGCCCAAGCGCTTGTTTGCGAACACCTGCCTCTTCCTTCTAGGAGGGTCAAGGCTGTGCTTGGAAGAAGAGGCTGCAATTAGGATTTTAGCTCCACTATGGACCAACAGTTTGGGAAGTCTCTTAACCTCTCTGAGCCTCAGTTTTCTTACATTCGAAAGTGTCAAGACTACTTCACTGGGCTGGGGGTTGTTGGACTAACTGCTGCTATCGTGTTTTGCGCCAACTTAATCACATTCTTTTTTGTCTGTTTGCTTGCTTCTTTTTCAAATTCTTTTCCCATTTAGGTTATTACAGAATATTGAGCCGAGTTCCCTGCGCTATGCAGTAGGTCCTTGTTGGTGATCTGTTTTATCTATAGTAGTGTGTACCTTATGGTTACCAGGGGAAAGGGTGGGGTAGGGGAGGAATAGATTGGGAGTTTGGGATTGACGAGTCCACACTAATCAGATTGTTTTGCCTGGTTGCCTTCTGACCTCTGCCAGGCAGCGGATGAGAGTTAATAACAGCATCTGTGGCCAGGGGGTCAGGTGAAGTTAATTGCTCCAACACTTTGGCCTCATAGCACTAGGTTCTAAGTCACCAAACTAACCTGTCAGGTTACATTTTTACCTCGTTAGAGACGGATACCTTATATCCTCACTGCAAATCCTCACTTGACATTCCTAAGGGTTTTGTTTAATTAGGAAAAATCCACACACACACAGAAGAAGAGGAAGGCTGTATCAGGAACCTCTGTAGACCCAGATTCAATAGTTATGAAGACTTTGCCACACTTGCTTAACTATCCCTCTCTCTCTCTCTTTTGGCTGAATTATTTAAAAGCAAGCCCAGCCTTCACTCCTTTTTCATTATAAACCTTAATTATTTTCTAGCAAAGCCTCATGCCATTATCATACCTAATTGAATTAACCATAATTCCTAGCGATCAGTCTAATAACCAGTCTGTATTAACTTTTTTCCAGTTGTCCAAAAATATATATTAGAGTGTTCAAATCAGGATCAAAACAAGATCCATACATTGCATTTGGTTGTTCTGTCTAAAAGCACTTTTAATGGGAAGATAAAGTAGATAAAAATTTTCATTGTCCATTGTCCTGCACCATATATTATAGTTGTTTCAAAATAACTGCACAAGATATGAACATTCCTTATCAAGATAAATTTATCCAAAACAGAACATTCCATTTGCTTTAGGTATTGAAGATATTATAGACCTAGAGCAAAAAGTGTCAACATCAATTTACTTGGGGAGATGAACCCAAAGGAGCATTGTATTTGCCTGTATTGCCTCCAGTGATATCGCTGTTTTTAGAATCAGCAATGTAAGATAATTGCTATCAGATAGCTGGACACACCATTAGAGAGAGAGAGATGAAATTAAAACCATGAAATTGTTTCTGTGGGCCTCTAGAAATGGAATTATCTCTCCTGTGGAAAAGAAACACAGAAAATCGGAGTCCTGTTTTGTGTTTGCCTACTGTGAAGAGGAGACACATAAATTACATTTATTGAGTACATATATTTAAAAGTTGATACTTTGGGGTTTTTTTTTCAGGTAGCTGTTTAAAATTTATGTTTTTCAGAAAAACTAACTGGACAGTATTTAAAAAGTCTTCTTGACTTTGTAACTTATTATGAGTAATAAGTATTTCCACGGAAATTGGCATGAACTGTCATACTACTCATGAACATTATTCCATTAGCTCTAACAACCGAGTTATGGAAATATTTAGATACAGCACCTATACTTTATCAAATGGGACCTGCGGGATCCTCCTGGTGGTAAAGAATAAAATACATTTCCTTGATGTTTCTAAGCAGCTACACAGTATAAGGAGTTTCATGAGACGCTTCAGAGTAGGGGAAATCCTCATTGCACTGAGAGACAAATGTATGCTGTGAGGGCTATCTGGGTCCCAGATAATGGACAGAGGTCCCTTTGTCCCCAAAGCAGAACAGAAATAAGCTGTTGGGGACGTGGTGAGAGGAGTAGAGAAAGAGCATGACATTCTAACTCTCCCAGCTCAGAAGAAAGCCGACATCCCATCTTTTACACAGGAAAAGGAGTAGCCCCTAAGTGTGCACATACCGTTTGCCACTTGGCCTTTGACCTTTCTGTTTCAAATTTGGCAACTTCTTTCCGATCATGAAATGACACCAGCAGCTTCCAAATGCACAGTAGGACGACTCCAATGAGAAGAATAGCCAGCGAAACCCCCAACATGATCATGGGAATATTCGGAGGTTTTGGACAGTCTGTGGAAGCAAAGAAAATTATATTAAGAAAGTGGTACAATTAATGTTCTGATGTAGTGAAAACACTTCTCATGAAATTTTCCAACCATACTTTTTCTCCTTTTGTAACATCTTTTGTTTTGCTGAATTAAAAAAGAAAAAAAAAAAAAGAGTTACCTGTTGAAGGGTAGCCCTATTCATTCAAAGTAGAACAAAAGATAAAGTAAGAGTTTGGTTATTCAAAGCAAATGGATAGATACTTGAATGGCTGACTCAAAAAGAATTCGAATTCAAAACAGTGACAATTAACACACATGGAATATTTAAAGGATCAATAAAAAGACTATAGTTTACTAAAGATGGTCTCTTCTGGGTATATGATAAAGCAGAAATGGAACGTGTTCACACACACACACACACACTTACTTTTTCATGAATTTTCTTGAACCGTATAGGAGATTATACTCAATTTTGAGTATTGATTATACTCAATACTAATATTGAGATTATACTCAATATTAAATACAACCTACCCCTGGGAAATATACTACTTGGGCTTTTTAATATATAGACAGAAGACAATCATGGTTTTCAGTTTTATTTCAACTCTAATGCAGTGCCCTGGTGTCCTGGAAAATTCCTGGACTGGGTTCAGGAGAGATGGGTTCCATTCCCATCTGATGGACAGTAGCTGCCCAAAACCATCAAGTCCCTCCATCTCCCTGAGCCCCAGTGCCCTCGTCTGTAAAACAAAGGTGTGGGAGTTTAGTGTTTCCTTAACTTCCTGATAAATTTAAGCCCAGGTGCTCATGCTTATTAAACCCACCCCTGAAATTGCTAGACCGAACCCCTGAGATTCTGATTCGGTGGGTCTAGATGGAGCCGTAAATTTTTTATTATTAAAAGTATCCCAAGTGATTCTTATCTTCATGGAAGTTTGAGGAATTAGGTGTTCTGTATAATCCTTTCTACTTGAACATTCTATGAAATGTTATTTTGACTCTATTGATGATAGTAATATAATTTTGCAATTACTCAGTACCTTCTCTCATTGACAGCAGAATGACTAATAATACTTGCAATATGCCTGGGAGATGATACATTTCTTAATGAAACATTATAATTAAGCTCCCCCTTTGCTTTCATGGGAGAAAAAAAATCCCACACAGAAATTATCATTAAATATCTGTTTCCCTCTGCAAGAAGTGAGGCAAATCCATGGTAACTTGGGAGGAAATGAATCATGCTCAGTTTATCCTAACTCTTATTGCTTTTAGATATTTAAAAAGGAGGGTTATACACACAGGACTAGTCATGCCGCTTTCAAGGTAAGATCTATAGCTGATCTGAATTTGAGCGGAATTAATGGCCCCCTAACAGCATGATGCCTGGCCTCACACACTTTTGTGCTTTGGCCAAAAAACCATTTAAGGAGATTATGCA
This sequence comes from Leucopleurus acutus, assembly GCF_964270905.1. Taxonomy (NCBI): domain Eukaryota; kingdom Metazoa; phylum Chordata; class Mammalia; order Artiodactyla; family Delphinidae; genus Leucopleurus; species Leucopleurus acutus. The sequence goes on from NC_139149.1 coordinate 47,694,472, forward strand.
GAAATAAGTAAAGGAGCTAATAAAATAGGTACTACAGTATGAAGATCTAAAGACTGTTTCTAGCATAGTAAATGAACCATGGCTGCTTCTAATAAGTTAGCAACACTCCTGCAAAGAAAGTGGCAGGCCTGTGTCAATGAGAATGTATACTGGCTACATCTTTGACTGAAATGTCTGGGGTGGGGCATAGGATGTTCCTGCTCGAAGCAAGATGAAGCTTGCTGAGACCCTGCAGTCAGAACATGAATTAGGAGAGCTCTCCAGTAGGGAATAAATGATGGAGAAACAGCCATGGCCTGGTGGAGATAATTATTTTAAGAACTTAGAGTCATTGGGAATTAAACATTTCTCAAGAAAGGATTTTGGCCCAAGCTCCAGAGCAGGTATTACACAACAGAAATTTCCACTTTCCATACTCTCTTTAGTATTTCTTGAGATGCTCAGACTAAAGACATTTGTAGGTGGGGCAAGATGCCTTCTCCATCACTGTGCTCCGTCCAGGGTTGCCTACTGAGTCTGGGTCAGCGCTGCGCCTAATTCTAAGGCGCTGAGTTTCTAATGCTGCCAATCTGGTTGCGCTACCACATGTGGCTATTGCTCAATAGTCACTAGAAATGTGACTTTTCAGAATTAGGTTTTGTGTTAAGTGTGAAATACACACAGATGTTGAAGACTTGATATGAAAAAAGTAAAATATCTCATTAATAATTTTATATTGATTGTACAATGAAATAACAATATTTTGGATGCAATGGATTAAAGAAAACATTATTAAAATTATTTTATGTTTTTTTAATGTGGTTACTAGAAAATTTAAAATTACAACGTGGTTTGCATAATATTTCTATGGGAGAGTGTTGATCTGACATGGGAGAGTGCTGATCTGACCTATTTGGGGGATTCAGATATTTATGATGCTTGTACAGCCAGTGAGAGGCAGTATAGCACAGTAGTTAAGAGCACGGGCTCTGGGCCAAACTGCCGGAGATCCCCAATCAGGGCTGGTACTTAATTGCTGCAGGACCTAGCAAATTATTAACTTCTCAATTTCCTTACCTGCAAAATGGAAATAATAGCAATACCTGCTTTATATGGTTGTTGAGGGTGTTAAATGAATCAATACGTGTAAAACATATAGCATAACACCTGATATATGGTATTAGTAAGGGCTCAATAAATGAGAGCTGCTCTTATTATTATTATTATTACAACAAATGCACCCTTCTCGCTTTTCTATCCTCAAGACCTCAAGGGCTTGGAATCTCCAAGTTGGAAACTGTGGGTGTAACATCCACACCCATATCCCTGCTAGGAAGGCTCCCCAACTATCATTCACAGACTGTGGCTCTCAGGAATGTGGCTGAAATTTCCTCCAAAAGCAAAAAAGATGAGTGAAGCTCTCCCTATGTTCACACACACACTGATGGTGACCCTTCACTGGGTTTTTTTTTTTTTTTTTCTATTTGTTTGAAGAATACTGGGCATCCTTAACCTTCACATCCTCCTTTCTCATTTTGCCTCTTTTCTCTCCTTGCCTCCAACCGGCTACCCTGGGATTCTCTGGTCTTAAAGCTGTGAGAGGGGACTACAGATTCCTGGGCTCTGTCCTCAGGGCCCCTGGAAGCTCCGGGCCTATCAAGGAGCTCGAACATTTACCAGGAAAGAAGCATCCTTGAAGCCGTCAGGTGACTCCTGTTAAACTTCTGGGAGGTCATTTTCCCCTCACTATTCCCTGCTACAAAAGCATAGGGAGAATAAAAAGCTTTAATAAAAAGATATCAGGGCATCTGAGGGCTCTCGGAAAGATGGCATGTTGATGTACCACTCATATTGTGTGGATGAATAAAGAAGAAAAACCCAACAGTTCAGTAATGAGCAAACATTTATCAACCAAAATGTTTCACAAGAAAAAAAAAATCAAAATGAAACCATCTAGATACAAAATCCCCTGTATTAAAAACAGAACCTACTCTGGAAGTTCATTTTTGTTTGGAACTTGCTTCTCCAATGGAATCAATATTATAAGGAATGGCTTTGATTTCAGGAGAACTCGCTAAAGCCACTGCCACGGTCACAAACAGAAGATGGGGGTGTAGTCGAAGAATTTGACTTTATAAAATACATAATGAGGAGGCCGGTTTTCGTACTGTCAAGTATTTCTTCCTCGTACAGCAGGATTCACCTAAGATTTTCTTAACTAATGACCTCTACAATGCCCTTTACCTATGCATTTCAAAGAAGTCAATTTACAGAAGCTTTTCAAGAGCAAGTCTCCTGGTGCACTCTGCCCACCTGAGTGGCAAGGTCACCATCATACACTTGTCTCTTGCATTGTGCCGACCCCTCCCTCCCTGACCCTCAGCACTGCAATGTGATACTTTTCTAATCGTGTTTGCTTCGTTAGTTCATAACGTCTTGAACTTACTTTTTGGTAATTTTGTCATTGCTTTTCACACTCTTACGTGATGGCAGCTTGGTACTCTTGGTTTCAAATTCAGGACTTAATACTTTGTCAGCCCACCGATAAACCAGCACACACAACAGAACACATCTATCTTCTAGCCTGCCCTTGCTGCTATTGTCTGGGCCGGAACTTAGGCCTCAAGCTTTTGAGGGAAGGAGGAGGAGGCTGCTGACAAGATCTGGAGAGGTCTGATTTAATGCAGCTGTCATTTCTGCCAGGAAGGTTTAGGGACACATCATTAACTGAAGACAGAAAAGGTGAGGCACCTGTGCGCATCTAAGAAGGCAGCCAGGGCTTTTAGGGCAGAGTCACTCGGAGGAGGTCTGGAAGCCACCTGTATCAGAGTCGCCTGGAGAAGTGTTAAAACGCAGAGTCCTGGGCCACACATCCAGCCTGCTGACTCAGGAGGCTGGCGGTTTAACAAGCTCCCCCAGTGAAACTTACTACAAGTTAAGAACTTCTCAACGAAAGTATCAATACCTTCCCCACTAATTTCTTTTCTACCTGCTACAAGTTTCTCTCTCCCCTTCACTGAAGATGAGATTTTTAGGTGAGGGTTTCCTGAGTCCCAAGCTGACTCCATGAATTGGTAAGGAGAAAAACTCACAGAAGCAACTCACAGACTGACTTCCTTTACAGATCACTTCCTTCCTTCCTTGTCTGTTCACATCTTTCCTGACTCAGCATTATCATTTAAAGACCCATTAGGTAGGTTATGAACTGGTACATATTTTACATGCATTATTTCATTTAATCATTGAATCAACCCTTAGAAGAAAGTACTGTTATTTTTCCCATTTTACAGATGAGGAAATAGAGACTCAGAGAGACATCTTCCAGAATGTCAAGGAAGTGGTGGAGCAGGATTTGAGCCAAGGTATGCCTGAGTCAAAGCTCATTCTCGGGCTTCCCTGGTGTCTGAGAGTCCGCCTGCCGATGCAGGGGACACGGGTTCGTGCCCCGGTCCGGGAAGATCCCACATGCCGCAGAGCGGCTGGGTCCGTGAGCCATGGCCGCTGAGCCTGCGCGTCCGGAGTCTATGCTCCGCAACGGGAGAGGCCACAACAGTGAGAGGCCCGCGAACCGCAAAAAAAAAAAAAAGTTCGTTCTCTTAGACTGCTATGCTTTTCTTCCCTGTCAGTCTTTCCTAAAAACATACCTTTTGCTTTCATTGCATTTAATTGGTCCACCTTTCTACAATTCATCAGCCAGCTTTCGGAGATTGGTACAAAAACACTTCTCTTGTTCTTTGGTCTTAATAAGAGACATTGGAACATATCAAACCTTTCAACAGGTATCTTTCAGTCATTGGGAAAGTAGAGGCACTCCATCAAAATTTGGAAATGTCTTTCCTGGCAAGCTACCCAGAGCAACTTTCTGGTTGTTTTCTCCTCTCCCATGTAACTTACCACTGGCAAGGGAAGGCATGTCACCCACCTTTCTCATTAATGCTGTGAATGATGGTTTTCCCTTCGTTATCTGTAGTTATTAGGAATGTAATAAGACATTCATTTTCTCCTCGCAGAGAACAGGAAACAGAACTATCCTTTGAGAAATCTGTAGATAAAAGAGTCATTCATTAGGTTAAATGAGATTCCAAAAGAGATTTTCTTTAAAGCAAAGTAGCACTGAGTTTTATTATACAAATAGGAATTTTCAACATGGCAGAATAGGAATAGAAAAGACATAGAATTTTCCCTATCCACTGAGGTTTTAGTTTCTACTCCTGTTCCAGAAGAACAGTTCCAGGTGTGGTCCGTCAGGACTGACCACCGAATGCACCCATCAAAATGATGGTGGGAGGATTTCAGTAGAATGAAGTACTTCAAGGCAGGTACCCTTAGCTGTCTTGGGAATAGGATGGCTCTGATTATGGTAATGAGGAAGCTATACGTTCTCCTTGGCTGACAGCATCTGGGAGGAAGCTGAGATTATATTTCAGAAAGGGACTACACAGTCCAAACTGATAGTGGTATTTCTAAAGGGGTCTTTCCCGCAACGGCATAGTCAAGATTGCTGGCCACATATTGTCAAAACAGTAAATATAAATTAATATGAGGAAATGGAAAGTGAAGTGTTATGTAGCTCAGGGACCACCAGGATAAAGGTAAATCCCAGAATAAAAGGAGACCAGGATGACAGTGGGCCTACCACTCAGTATAGCCCTTTTCTCAATTAAAAAAAATTCAGTTTTCCTCAAATCTTTTCCAAGTAGAAGAAAAATTTTGAGCTTAGGCAAGAAGCAGAAAATGAATGTCATGACCGAAATTGATAATATAGTAAAATGGTCAGTCTAAGATGCTAATACGATTTATGAGCCATTTTAGTGATCTGGTACCTATGCCAAAATTACGTAGGAGTTTTCTAATTAAAAAAACAAAAAACTTGCTTAAAGTTCTCTTATCTTCTAAGTTAGAGACTTTTTTAATGATACTGTTGCAAACACTTTTTTTCAGAAACCTGTAAATAGAATGACCTTTTGCTCTTATCCTAAAATTTTAAGACATATGATCCAAAATTAGTATATTATGACACAGTGGGTCAGAATACAAAACTGGGACTGTCCCAGATAATCTTGGACATAGTCTTGTTAGACCTATAACTTTTCTCATTAGCTTCAACATAAAAAGATTTTAATAAAACAGAATCTACATGTGTTCCTCTGATTCTAACAAAGAAAAATTAAGTAATAGTCTATTTTTTGGTTCAACAATGCTATCGCCATAGCAAGATAGAAAATTAAGTTGTTTTTGCATTTAATTTCTAAGTTAAACATCTCATGCCAGAGTCTGTAAGAAGCATGCCTGTATTATCTATCACAACAGGGACTAGTAAAACATTTGGCATTATTAATAAGATTTCAGAGGATAAATTTAAGTGAACAAACTGTCTTTGAATCCATTAGAAGCATCTATTTACATAGGAATATTAAGAAATCTAATTACAAATTATTCTCATCTGGTCCTAAATGTTTACCATTATCTAAATCACCTCAGAGTTCTGCAGTGATGGATTCCAGGGACCCACCCTGGCTCTTCTGAGTTGAGAAGTCCGTGGTTTGGACAGGAGTTTGCATTTTAGTGAATTGTTAACAGTATTTTTAATGAGGTGATTCTGATGAAGAGGTTTGGGCACCTCTGGGCAGCATTTGATTAGTGAAATTTGTGATATTTCATGTGTTTGACAGCAACAGAACTGTATATATAATTCATACTTTGGTCATTTTTAGATGACCTCCACCACACATTCTCCTACCAAACCACCCAGTTAGCAAGGATTCATGAAGTCTCCGGGAATATGCTTTTTTTTTTTTGTTTTGGAGTGTTCTTTTCCTTCCCTCCCCGTCTCTGCTGTGACAGTGGACACCCGTCCTGTTCCTCTCAAACTTACTTAATGGAACATTTTATTCTCAGGGTAGAAAATATGCGGACAGCTCATAATACTCCTTTCAGTAATATTAATCCTGCTTTTTTATTTTCCCTTAAAGAGCTACACTGAAGCACAGGGAGGCTTAATTTACTTGGCCAGGATTTTTAAAGTTTTAATGGAACCGCTAATATGACCTTTGAGTCACGACTCCCTTCTTGCTTTAATTACTTCACCACTCCTTTGCATGACTGTTATGACTCTAGATTTAGCCTGTTTTGTAGTGTTTGGGTATTAAAATGCATTATTGAATGTGCAGTGAAAAGGTCCAGCTTGGGCTGGAGATTTGCATAATTAGCTGCTAAGGTTTTCTTTTGTTGGTTCATTAGAAATGGACTTTTCTTTTTTACCCACTTTTATGAGTGCTAGCAGTGCTGTTCTAGAATAATACGATGAAAATAAGATCTCAGGCAGTCCGTGAAATCATACTTAGAAAAGGAAGAAATGTGAGAATGGAGGTGAAAAGGCTGGGGTCTGGGAAGGTCCAGAAAAGATGTGGAAAATATAAACTGTCTGCACCATTGAATCAAGATAACCATGTGTTTAAGACCTCGCCTTTGGGGCTGAGGCAGTAGTTCTCAGAGAAAACAGTTTCCCAAGGGGGGGAAAAAAAAGAGTTCTGTGGTCAAATAAGTTTGAGAATCCCTCCTTACTCTAATTCCTCCCTTTGCTTCTCCTGCAAATTCACAATGCACATTTAATTTAATATACAAGACAACTCTCAGTCTTGCAAAGAAAACAAAAAGCTTAGCTTCCCATTTACAAAATTTATATGACCACGGGTGCTTTTGTCCATTGAACACTTTCAGAACTAGTGTTCCATGGAACACACTTTGAGTAACAATGCTCTGAGTACATGAATATTGGGGTAAATTAAAAACTTCTACTTCAGTAAAATGGAGTGAATAAAGTTAAACCATATGTCCTTAGAAATACTCACACAAGTCACCACAGCACAGGTGAGGAATAATTTATTCAGATTATGAAGTTTATGGTTATCTTACTTTACTCTCCATGTCCTTATTAGGGGGAGAATGGGCTGATAAAAGACCCCATGGAAGAGCAAATATGTTGTGATAATTTCAAGATAATATGATCAATAACATAACTGGATGAGTAACTTGAAATAGGGCTTATAAAAAGGCCCATTAGAAGAGTGACTTTTTTAATTCACAGGCTGACAAAGATAGTTTTTCTCTCGAATTCATCAAGATTAGTGCTTTAAATGGTACTGGTAATCCAATTATTATTTTTGATTTCTGAGCTAGAAATAGTTGTAGTCCCCTATTTTGAAGGTAATTTAGTCAATTATACAAGAACAATAATGCAAAAATTTTAAATGCCACTTGAGAATCTTGTCTTCCTCTCAAATCCAAGCATTTACGATAACCTATACTCAGAAAACTGTGTATTTAAATATAGTAATTCCCTGTTCATGATTTACATGTTTCCAAGGTTTACTTCTTTTTTCCCCTCAGCACGTTAGATTTCTCACGCTGCTAGTCAATTCAGTTCTAGTCGTTTGCAGGGCATTTTCTGCAATTTTTAGTCATTTCTTTAAAACACTTGGTAAATATCCCAACTGTGTGCTGTGAAATGAAGCCAGAAGGATATGCTGAGATTTTGTTCTAGTTACTAATGTGGACAGGCTACAAATCCCACTTTACTCGGTGCTTCTACTGCATCTTACCTTCGGTATTAGTGTAAGGTACATACCGTCTTGTCCAATTTATGGTTATTTGGCATATTTATCTGAGGCACCAGAAAAGCACAGGCAAGGGGTTTCACGAGCACTAATCACGCCCCTCCACACAGGGTTATTTAACTGTGCACAGTCAGAAACCTCAATTTTAAAACAATGTTGGTAAGTTTCAAAACAATATAAATATCACTAACTTACTTCACTTTGGAAATGGATTAATTTCTGTATTCTAGCTTCGTCTATTCAAGATACATATCCTAGAGTGTCATAAATGATCGTCTTGGTTATCCCACTCCTCCTGAGATGCACCGTGGCGGTGCCTCTGAGGCGTGCAGAACAACGTCCCTACCTGAGCAGCAGGGGTAAGGCAGGGAGTTTGTGATGATGGAAAAACAAATCCCCCCAGATGGTCCCTTGGGGAGAAGTCAGTCATCAGCTTTGTTTTAAAGTTCACAAGTTATTTTTTAAATGCATTGCCAGCTAAAATACAACCAATTTACAGATTTGAGATAACATCTTGCCATTAGAAAGAATCTGATTTTAAGTAAGTAACTTCAAAAATGGCAGGTGGAAGCAAGAGCAGAGTTTGCTTAGCAGTTAAAGGTAACAGGCCCTTCTCGTAGTTTGGGACCAAGGCAACAGGGAATTAAGGACGACCATGTAATGCCTATGTTTGGAAAGCTGGGAGTAAAAGCATATGCAGGGGAGGGCAGGAAAAATGGCCACTAACCAGAAACTGCCTGGTGTCTGAGAGTTGCTGTCAGAAAACCCATATTATACCTTACTTTGTCCTATCGTGAAATAAGGTAATCGGACGATAGAGGATGATTTCAGGTTAGGAGGTTAACATTTAGCTATTTCTTCAATTTTCCACTCTTCTAATTCAAAAAAATATAGCATTCTGGAATTCTCTCCAATTGCATGTGTTAAGCAGAGATGAATTTGCAACAGAGCAAATAGCATAGCCGGGACTTTAAATTGCTTGTCTCCCAAACCATCAAGTCTTTAGCCTTCTGGAATGCATTTACTCTTAGAAATGAATGCGAGTGAATTAACACCCTAGTACAAATGAGGTTGAGCTACTGAAGAGCCCTCCACCAAATTTCTGCCTCTCCAAAACTGTGCAAAGGAAAGGAAAGCAATTTCAAACAAGTAGAACCTTCTTCTTCGTTGATGGTCGCACCAGCTAATTTGCATTTGTCAACACAGTCTTCTCCGGCCTGGCCATCTGCAGACAGGTAGCATTCAATGCAGCTCCTGTGAACATTATTCAACAGAGTTGATCAGTTTGTGTTGGTGGAAAATAGATACGCAGCTGGGATGTTGCTTTAATGCTGTTACTATGGTTCTGGCTATAGGAGTGTCTCAGAGAGGATATTGCGTTTCGTTACTTTCAGAAAGATGGTTGGGTGACATCCAAGAGGAAACTCCTTTATTCTGAATTCCATTCAGTAATCAGTGTTCCATGAGCCAGCCTTGATAATAGCTACTATCCTCATTCATCTGTACTGATTGCTTCTGATTGGTTAGATTAAAATTTTTTTTCCCCCAACAACAACAAAAAACCCAATTATTTTGGTATTTGATTTAGCTATATTTTCATTAAACATTTTCCTGGGAAGGGTTTATGGTACTAGACAAAGTGTGACTTTCTTAATAGAAATGGTCTGTGTTTTAACAAGAATTCCAAGAATTCTCATATGTCCTGAATGACTATTTTAAAGATTCACTTTTCTGTAACCCTTTTGAATGTGTCCAAGCCTTGATAGGGGTATTTTCAAAAGCTGAGGACTACAGCCTGGGTCCTCATTAATGCAGGTTTTTAAATAAAGGATTGCTACTTATAGAAAAGTGTATTTCCAAGAACATAGCCCAGGAATTAAGCTACTCTAATGATGTCTACACAGGAAAGTAAAACTTAGACCCTGAATTAATCTCGTGCTGACAATCACTTTACAGATGGATAGTGTTTGGAGTAACCCGAAGCTGCAAGTTTTCTTACTGTGGGCACACATTATGCTGGCCCAGGAAAGGTGTGCTCCTCTAAGTGCTGGAAACATTCCCCACGCCCACCATGCCTCACCAAATCTCAGCTGAAACAGCACTTTCTTAGGCAAGCCTTCCCTGATCCTTATCAAGTTCCCTTGTAGTGGAAGCTTCTGAATTCCTCTGCTGGAAGGGTTTAGGAGCAGCAATCTACATGGAGTAGGGGTAGCAGTCTTACCTGGAAGTGGTCTTTGCACTGCAAGCACACTGCACATATCTGGGTTATATATTTACTTGGAGTGGTTTTGCAGTGGGGCTGCTTGAGATTGCGAAAGCCCTTGAAGGCTCTACACCTTTGTGCATCCCACTGATGGCTGCCCGAGCTAGTCTGGTAGCTTTATCTCCACTGCACCCTCTCTATCCCTTATTGTAACTGTTAACCCAGATATCATTATAATTACTTTTTAAAATGTTCTGTCTTTCCCAGTAGATGCTCAGCAGCTGTGACAGCAGGAACTGTAACTGTTTCAGTATCACTGTATGTCTATGGCCTAACATGATTCCTGGCCTATAGTAAGTACTTAATACCTATTTGATAAATAAGTGCATGAAAGAATAAATAGAACGGTTTTACCTCAAAACTAACAAACACCAAGGGGATCACTCTACCTGATTTCTCAAATTCAAACTACTTGGACTATTAATTTCATGTCTTATAAACCAGATTTAAGATTGAATTATGTTTGACAAAGAAAACAAACTTCTGGTTACCAAAGGGGAAAGGGGAAGGGGAGAGATACATTAGGAAGTTGGAATTAACATACACACACTACTATATATAAAATAGAAAACAACAAGGATTTACCATATAGCACATGGAACTATATTCAATATCTAGTAATAACCTATAATGGAAAAGAATCTGAAGCTGAACACCTAAAACTAACACAACATTGTAAATCAACTATAGTTAAATAAAAAAATTTTTCAAAGAAGATTGAATCATGTTTACAGAGAAGATAAAATAGAAAAATAATAGAAGAAATACCTTGAAATGACATTTTATATTAAATTCTATTCAAGTAAGTCTAACCTTGCACCCGTGCTTCTCTTGGCATATGTCCAGGCACAGTGACAGAGAAGTTCTGACACCTTGGATAGTGAGCAACCACTGAGTGAATATTGATATTGATTTTCTTACTTTGTTTACATTGGAAATGCACATGTCCCCATTTCAGGTACCAGAGTTAATGAAAGTATGAACTGCTTAAGCACGTTTGCTGTATAATATATTATACCTGCAATGTCCTAACACAGCCAGTTTGGAGATTTGCTTCACTTAACCTGCAAATGTTGCCCCGCTTTCATTAAGAAGTTAGCCGCCAAGCAAAGAAACTTTTTTTTGTTTTTTTACTGGAAAATAAAAACAATGCGGTTGTTTTGTTGCTGTTGTTGTTCACATTGTATAAAAGAAAGTGTCAGTCACAATAGCTGTGTAGAATGACAACCAAAGAAAGGTGCCAAAGAGCATGAGTGGTAAAGAAGAGGGAAGGAATGGAAAGCCAAGATCGTCTTTCTGCCTCTTTGCCTTTATGAGTTTATAGATAGGAATGAATCAGTAAGGTCAGGCTATAAACGTCTAGATAAGAAAGAAGCTTGTCTGTTTCCCTTAAAAAAGTACTGAATGTGAGTGTCCTCAGTCTACTCCCAGGGCATTCCTGATGTGTGGTTGGTACTGTAAGGGAGAGACTGTCGATGTTATCAGCGTGGGACATCGGCTCAGCTTCCCGGCTAGGCTCTCTTGCAGAAATGTGACTTTGTGGTCCTGGATCATCAGCGCTGAGAGGCAAGGGAGAGGCTGACGTTCCAGGCTGACGATCGCAGGGGCCCTGCAGGTTTGTGTGTTTTAATGGAGGCTTGGAGACCAAAGCCAGCAAGAACAATCTGAGGTCTGAGTGTATAAAATGTCATTATAACTTTGATCACCATGAACCCTATGGACAGGAAAGACTGGTGAGCGTAGAGACATTACCATTTAGAGTTACAGGGATCGCCACAGGTGGGACAACGTTCGCAGGTGGGTCCCGAGGCTCCGGGGTTCGTGCAAACGCACTTGCCGCACACACAGCCCCCTCGCCCGCTGCAGAGCGCCCCGTCTTCGGAGATGCAGGGCTCCGTGCTGGTGGTGCAGTTACAGTACTCGCCCGTCCAGCCGCTCCTGCACACGCACTCGCCGCAGTCACAGTCGCCGTTATCTGCAAAACAAAGCCCTGGGTTTCTTAGGGCTAAAGCCACTTCCGGATCTTGGGGGCCATCTTTTCTCTTTGCCTTTGAACACCATCAAAAAGACAAGAAAAAAACGAGAAAAAAAAGTGAGTGCGTGTGTGTGGGTACTGGGGAGGGGGGGGGGAGTAAGCGTAGATAGATTTTATGGAACGTATTTTGCGAACTGTGTATATTCATTGATCTGGTCTCTTAACTGAACCAACTTGATTGCCTGATGTTATATCCAACAGAATTTATAACCAGATGAAATAAGATAGTCCAGAAGCCTATAATAGCTACTTGGTGTGTGTGTGTGCAAGTACGTGTGTGTATATACAGTTGGCGCTTGAACAACGCATGGGTTGGGGCACTGACACACCCCGCCCCCGCCCCACTCTCACCACTCCCCCCAGGCCAAAATCTGAGGATAACTTTGGACTCCCTCAACTCTTAACTACTAACAGCCTCCTGTTGACTGGAAGCCTCACTGATAAAGTAAACAGTTGATTAACACATATTTTGTATGTTATACATATCATATACTGTATACTTACAATAAAGTGAGCTAGAGAAAAGAAAATGTTATTAAGAAAATCATAAGGAAGAGAAAATACATTTACAGTACCGTACTGTATTTATCAATGCCGTAAATTTACAAGACGAATCATCTGGCAGTACCTACATCAATATTGCCTTATAACACTGTAGATATTATACAACTTACCAACATTAGACATCAAAAATGGAAAGATAATGTGAAAAAGAAATGCATATTTATTTATAGGTATAGCTATTCATGCCTTGATAATGAAGAAGCAGCAATATGATTGCTTTATGGTAGCCTAGTATAATTGATATAATTGCTTCCCAGTAGCCTAGCCTATACACCAACGAATGAATTGTTAAAAGTGTTTATGGCGTACAGTATTATAGACATATTCATAGAGAAGCATGATTACATTTTCTAAAAAACCACTTACCTGTAATGGTAGGCTGATATGCAGTTTGTCCAATTATGAGAAAGGCATACTGTACAGTAATATAATGCTTTGAAAGCAAAGTTATAAAACAGTAAGAAAACTAACACATTATTAATTTTATATTAAATATCACTCACCTTATGCCTATGTAAGAATAGAATAGTATCTATATATACTGTATGCATTCGTGACATACCTAAATATTTTTTTGATAATTCTGGTTATGCAGTTCATCTGTGAGTATGTTCAAATTGTTGCAAATCTCCAAAAATTTTTCCAATATATTTATTGAAAAAAAATTTGCACATAAGTGGACCCACGCACTTCAAACCCGTGTTGTTCAAGGGCCAACTGTGTGTGTGTGTGTGTATATAGATATAGATATAGATATAGATGTAGTTTTTAGAATTTTTTGCTTTCAATTAAGATGCCATAGGATAGACATACAAGATAGACTTTAGTAACCCCACCTCTACATCACTCAAGCTGAGTAATCATGAAAGCATCATCTATAAAGTAGAGGGAATAAAAGCTGCTTCCAATGGTTGTGGTCAGATGAGATGATGTGTAAATCTCCTAGCTTTGTATTCACCAACTAGATGTCCTACAGGCATACAGTGAGCGCCCAACAAATTCATTTATTTAACAAATTTTAATTGAGCATATATCATGTGCCAAAGATTGTTTTAGGCTTAAGGATACAAAATTAAATAAGACAAGGTGGCTGAGCTTATAGCTTAGTCTAGGAGACAGGCAAATAGATACTACTGCTAATAAGTACAACGTGATAAGTGCTATACACACAGAGGAAGTTTCCAAATTAGACAAGAGATTTGGGGAATTTTCCAGAGGAAGTGATGCTTGAGCTGAATTTGGAAGATAAGGATAGAAGAAGAGGGTTACGTGCATTATAAGCAGAGAAAAAAGCATAGGTAAATGACAGAAGTGTGTAATCACGTGACCTGCTTAATACCCATAGTAAAGTCACATGAATAAAGCCAAAGGTGTGTATGGGGTGTCCATGAGGATAGGAGGAAAAGGTCAACAAAAATCAGAAATCACATCATGAAAAGCTTTATGGACTAAAGTAAGAGGTTTTATCCTGAAAGTTATGAAATTTTAAGTAAGGGAGAGACCTGAAGAGATAGATATGTGTCTAGAAATGTCCTGGCATCAGTAGAGAGAGTCAAACTAGACACCGAAAAGCAAGGAGGTTCTCCCAGCAATAGAGGCAAGAAGATATGAGGCCCTGAACAGTGTCCATGGGAATGGAGAGGAAAGGGTTCAGGTGAAATTCACTGCATGGGATGCCCAGGGTGGTGGGGGAGGGGAAGAGAGAGGATGGAATCCTCCCCAGGTCACCCCCGTGGGCTGCTAGCTGGATGGGCTGCTGTTTACTGCCCTGGAATGGAAGTAACTCATGCGGTGCCTTATCCCCTGTGCCTGGCACAGAGAGTGCTTAATTGTTAAATGAATAGATTGTTCTGAGGCAGAGAAGAAAGAGCAGCTTAGGACGGGGAAGACGATGAGTTCATTTCTGGTTCTGTTGAGTTTGAGGGACCCATGGGTGGTTGAATACGTATATATAGCCCTGAAGTTTGGGGTTTGGAATCCACCAGGGATAGATGGCAGTTGAAGCTGATGTGGATGAGATCATCTAGGGCAAGCAGATAGAGTGAGGAAATCCCTGGAGAGCATTGGCATTTAAGATGTAATCAGAGAAAGGGATCCTCACAGAAGAGGCTGAGAGACAAGAGCGGCTCCTGAAGAGCTCCTGAAGAACTGGCCACAGAGTACCGTCCGAACTACTATAAAATGTTAAATAAAGTGTTTCAGGTAAATGGGCTTGTGTGCTCTTTTATAATATTTTTTGGGTGCCTGCCATGCCCAAGATCCTAAATTAGCTTTTGCTGTTCCAAACAAACAGCATTTACTTACAAATTTCATAACTGACACTTTTCTTCAGAAAAGGAAAAGCGCACCAGCCATCGCCTCCCAAGTTTTGCTCTTTGGCAACATTCCAAAGGCATGTGGGCATGGTGGCGGTGGTTGAGTACGTAGTGGGTGAGTGCACAGGTGTAGAGCCAGACAGCACATGTTTGGGTCCTGGCTCTGGTACGGGCTGGGACAAGTTGGGAAAATTACTCAACCTTTCTATGCCTCAGTTTCCTCATTGGTAAGGAGGGGTTATTAATAGCACTACTTCATCAGATTGTTATGATGATTACCTGAGATAATATATAACAATGTTTAGAACAGTGCTTGGCCCATAAATAAGCAATATATAAGTTATTATCATTACTCCTAAACACTATCCTGTAAGAAGAATCTGATAGCAAAATTATCCATCAGTATTAAAACTCCTGTAATTATACTGAAAACCAAACAGATGTAAAAGAAATCACAAGTGAGGCAGGTTTCCATTTGTAGGAGACGCTGCCATGTTCATTGTAGAAAGAAGCATTCTGGGTTTTCTCTTGTAAACTCTGGTCTAGAAGGTCATTACTTTTCTATCTTCATGACCTGGCCTTAAGAGACCTGGAGTAGGAAATCACAGAACAAAGGATAAACCACAAAGATTTTGAAGCTGGATTCTGACTTCTCCTGGTGTATATGTACCTGTATCTATATCTATATTTATATATCTACATCTGTATCTGTATCATCTATATCTATATGGAGAGGGTAATATAGTAATTTGTACATATATATACTAAAAAGACTTACACTTCTCTAATGAAAGATGACTTGAAATTTATCTGGATCCATGGCATTAAGACTGCATTTCATAACCTATTTAATTCATAATTGAACTAATTAATTCAAAGCTAAGAATAGTTAGTTTATTTAGGCCAAAGCCATTCATTTAATTTTTATATGTAAGCTGTCCTCTAAAGTACAATTGCTTTTTGTTTCTTCCTCAGCAAGAGGGGAAACTTACTTTCATGATAGGGGGGTGATTTCCACATTGAAGTTTATTCTGAAAAATGTATACGGTATATAAATATTGTCAAATGAAATGTGCACTTCCAAAGGCTTTGAGAATGCCCAAGTGTATCACTGCATATAAGAATTCCTTGGCAGAAATTTTAGAAAACCCTTCCAAGAGCTCCTTTCAGAACTTAGAAACCCTCCCTTTCTGTGGGCCTTCCAGAACCATTAACCCAGTCACACATGTTGTTAATCGATATCCACAAACAGCCGATTATCTAAGGTACCTGTTCATACAACAATAACAACCACAACACAACTTCATAATGGCTTCATGTAGAGGCAAGATGATAACCAAAGATCAAGAAAAAATTATCAGGCTCTTTTGAGAGGGAGATATCTTTCTGGAATGCCATTGACTGATAACTCAGTGCACAATGGCAGGAAGTTTTTTCTGTAGTGCTGTTTGCCTGTTAGAGTTTCCAGTCTCTCAGAATCAAAATTTAAATGACTAATGGAATTTGGGCAAGGGAAAAATCAATGGAGCCCTCTATCTTTGAGTGCTTACAGATGGATGGAAGAAGGTGCATGAAAAGAACATTGTGATAATGGCCCTTCAGAGAAGCAGCACGTTGCAGAGTATGTTGGTTGTAAAATAAGTGAGATTTACATGAGAAATGAGGCTGTAGCATAGTCAGGCCTCTGTGACAAACAACAGCAACAATAGCTTGTGTGTTCACAAGGCCAGGATCAGTTTTATCCCTACACTAAGCACAATGCCAGGCACATAGTAGGTGCTCCATTGCTCTTCGTTGAATTTGAATGACTGTACTTTTGTTATACCTTTTAAAAGAGAAAGTTACTACTAATAGAGGAACATCCTTTGAGATGTTACTGAACATAAAAAAGCATTCGAGAAACAGTCATGGTTGAGGATGGGAAAGTACCCCAATGTATGAAGGAAATGGGCATTGGTGAAGTTTTCTGAGTCCAAATGAAAAAAAATTGTATTTTCTAAATAGAATTTCTTTAGCGATCACTGTATCTGATTCAAAGAGAGGCACTATTGTCAGACCATCTGAACTACAAATGCACAGATCAAGTTGACTCTGAATCTATGTCCGTCTGCATGCGTGACACAAAATAAACTGAAAGACCACCAAAAAATGGGAAGAACTGTGTTGTGGAACATAACCCATCGATTTACACAGCCTTAGACCTCTGACTTCAGATCTAAAGGGTGAAATACAGGTGGGGTCATAATTGCTGTTATACTGTATTGGATTACACTTTGGATTTTTTTTTTTTTTTTTGGAAAGGCAATTTCAAATGTCTTAAGCACATATTTTATTAAAGATTTCTATTAGAAATGCAATCTGGGGTTCTGCTGAATAGATTCTTTTCGAGACTTGGTGACGGCCTCTGGCTTCAGGCTGTGTTCTGTCTGCATTGTGTGAAAAGAAGACCAATGTGGGTTTGGAAACACACCCATTAGATAAGGAAAAACACCTTTGAATGAAAGGGGAGAGAAATGTGTCTCAATCTGGACAGACCCTAAACTTTGCACTCTTTGGTGGGGAAGAAAGAAGGCAGCCTCAGAGGAGTCTATTGGCAGCAACAGCAAAAGCCAAGAAATGAAACGGAGGCGCACTTCTAAGGGTATCAGATGTTTTTCAAAGGCCTTTTCCCCTGAAAATCAGTCTCTTTTATATGTTCCTGACACTGTGGTTTGAAAACGTAACTTGCTTAGTTTTCTGTAAAGATAATGGCTTTCTGTTTTGAAAAGCTATCTGCTCACACACTGTGAAAAGAAAAAAAAAAGCCATGAGCTTAAATTCAGCAGTCGGTTACGATTTCAATTGTAACACAAATCTGTATCATTTAAAAGTATAATTAACACATTTGTAATTCTTGTCTGACTAGATTGTACTTAAATACGTATGTGCATCTCTCAGAATGATTTAATAATAGTCATGTTATATGTAATATAGCTTTAAACTAAAGTGATTTTTACTTCTACAAAGGATATTAGAACATAAATATTTCTGCTACTTAAAATTTTTCTCAGTCTCAAAACATTCCAAGGATTTTTCATTTTTACCCTTTCCATAACCTTCTTCACATATGTCCTTATTCATCTTTATTATACCCTGTGCCTAACCCAGTATCTGTTACCTAACAGGTGTTTAATAAATATGCATGGAGTGAATGAAGGCCCTGAAAGTGCATTTAGAATTTTTGTGTCCCTCGTCCTTTGCAGTATGCTCCTTAAGTAGCCTGGCTTTTTATCTTTCCAAAGTAATAAGCATTTAAGAGTTGAGTCAGATACCAAGAGCCTGATCCAGAATAGTCTGGAAGATAATGGAGTTCGATTACATGCAGTTTTGTGGCGTCTGGGTAATAACCAAAGAGAAGGCATCCGTCTTTTACCTACTTACTCCCAGGGAAATAATAATAGAGATGTAAGTTCAGCTGGCAGAGATCTCACCCCTAGGGAATGTCAGAGCCAGAAAAAAACATAAGGGAAGGTCAGTTACCTTAGTCTAAAGGTCAACCCACTCAACTGATCAGCAAACATTTATTGAGCACCTGCTGTGCCCAGGTGGCTGTGGAAGGTGCAAAGGACGCAAAGCCCTTCCTTGATACGTGCACGGTCGCCCTGTAAGGTGGATTTGGACATGGCCTACCTCCACAGAGCAGCCCTCTGTGTCTCACGCAGGAGAAATTGTCACACTGGCAGTAAGGGCCATAAATGGCTCCATAGGGGGACAAGTGGCAGATGCACTGCCCGCAGTAGCAATCGCCTCTTCCGCTGCACGCGGGGAGTTCCGGGGCCTCCTTGCAGGAGTCGGTGCTCAG
Source organism: Leucopleurus acutus (assembly GCF_964270905.1). Taxonomy (NCBI): domain Eukaryota; kingdom Metazoa; phylum Chordata; class Mammalia; order Artiodactyla; family Delphinidae; genus Leucopleurus; species Leucopleurus acutus. The sequence continues at coordinate 47,713,085 of NC_139149.1, forward strand.
CGTGTCCTCCCCACACTCGCAGTGAGGACCCATGTGGCCAGGGTGGCAGGCGCACACTCCACACTGGAAGGAGCCGTTTCCGTTGCTGCATCTGGAGCTGTTCACCTCCACTTCCTTCTGACAGTCACAGCTGCATTCTGGACTGACAAGGATCTCCAGGGCGTCCCCCAGCCCCACAGGCTTTATGACAATGTGCCTGCTTCTTCTCTCACAGTTTGGTATACTCACAGTCACGTTGAACGAAGCCTGGAAAAAAAGAAAAGACTAATTATCTTCTGCTAGCCACCAATATGCATGGGAAGAAACAAAGCTGCTTGGGGATCAGCTTTGCGAAAGCATTTATTAGGAAATCTTTGAAAATCGCTTTTGAAATTCTTGAACGGAAAAGTCTAGCTTCAGTGCACTAAGGTAACTTCTGACAGATCATCTAGATGTTTTTTCAGATGACCTATGAGCCGTCTACTTACTGTGTCTCCCACCTTCATGTGAGAGCATTTCTTTTGGTGTGGAAAGGGGGTCCCAGTATTACAGACAGCTGTGAATGACAGGTTGAGTCCTTCTGTGTCTCCTAACACCTCCAGCTCCACCTCAGACCGGAGTTCCTTTAGATAAGACATAAAGAGTTGAATGAAGTCACAACCAAAAAATAGAGCCAGAAGAGAAGAATCTGTGAATCATGTTCATTAAACAACAAATAAATAAAATTAAATTGGGTCTAAAAGGAATTCACCATATCACCAATCAAGCAAAAAAGCAAGCAATACACACACACACACACATACACACACACACACATCATATTTTATCGAATCTAAGATGCCATCAATTATAAGATACACCATTATTTTATGACAAGTAAACTATGACAAAATACCTCGAGATCGTTTGGCACTCCATATGAATCAAACCTGTCCGTCTATCATTGCTTTAAAAATTATTTTATCCATTTTGAGGGTTGGAAAAATTTCTCCAGTCCTGAATTGCATTGCTTGGCATATAAAAGGCAAATCTTTTGCTGTATCTCAGTAACAAAATATAACAATAGCTTGCTTTACTTGTATCCTACGTATCATCATTTTTAGGTCCCATAAAGCAGCTGGTTGTTACTTTATAAGGAATACAGATCATTCCTCCAACAATGAATATTTGCTTCACTGATATCAGTATTTGTTTCCCTCTTATTCAGTTTTGGTACATTTCTGCGCAAACAATAACTTTTCAGTATCGAGTCATAGTGCAAACCTGGAAGATATTTTAAAATAGCAATTGTACTCGACACTACCAACAGTGTACTTAACGAATTGAAGACAATAACACATACAGTTACTGCCAAGATTATACATGTGCAGACCATGAAAACTACATTGTGACTTCCATTCTATTGAAGGCATTGGTAAGACATGACTAATTATAAAATGTATCCCAATTTTAGAGATGTTAAAATGTGAGAGAAACTGTGCCTTGAAATCAGGGCTGGAATTTATAGAGTCCCTATTGTACATTTAGTATAGAGCCAGGTCTGGGGGAATGGGTATAAGACAGGATTTCTGCCCTCAAGATGATCATCTTGCTGAAAAAATAAGGTGGAACCAAGTGAAGCAGTTAACGTACAATGTCAGTCAATGTACCATTAAATTAGAAAAAAAAAATTGTGTAATGCATAAGGGTTTGGGAGAGTTCAGGAAAGAGGGCGGTCAGTGAAGACTGAAGTATTAGAAGACTAGTCCTTAATGGCTGTGTTGGATTTAGATGTGTGGAGGGGATGACAATGGTATTTCAGGCGAGGGGACCAAAAGAGAGAAAGCTCAGTGCCAGGAGTGGGACAGAATGGAGAAAAGAGGGGCTCAGCACAAGCCTGCACCCCTACTGTCCGGGGAGACACCAGACCACAAAGAACCCTGAGGTTTGGAGAGATGAGTTAACACCTGCGGGAAATATTCCATGAAGCTTTTCAGCAGGGGCCTGATTTACTGAAAAGGCAGCTGCAGGGAGGTTGTCTGGAAGGCATGTGCAGGACAGGCCAGAGGAGGGGACAGGAAGATTTGAGTCAAGGAGGCTGGCATGTTGCTGCACTCACCACACCTGAGGCGTGAAGAGCAGGGATGCAGTGGCTGGGATATGCGATGACGGGGCTGGAAGAGGGGAAGACTAGATACAGGGCGTGTGGGTGATGGCAGAGGGGTACGTAGAGGCAACGTTTCCCAGGAGGAAGAATGTCAAGCAAGGGGAAGGGAGAGCTGCTGTTTGGGGAAAGCTAGTGTTATTATTCAGACCTTCTTTATTCCTCTTTCTTTTATAGAAGTTTGTATTTGGGGGACTTCAAAACCAAATTAATTTCAAATAATTTCAAATAAATTTCAAAACCAAATTATTTTTAAAAAACAGAATAAAAACAAATTGTAAAATACTATGAAGTAAGTTATACTTCATCTAAAAGGATTTGAGTCCCTATACCCATTTCATTGATAGCATTTTAAAAGCATATTCTGCTTCAAACTTTCCTGAAATATAATTTTGCCAACTGCATGGTACGATAACCCTGCTTTCCTCCTAATTCTAAGGTGCTGACTGTAAATTCTAAGTCACTCCTCTTCCCTGCTTTGTTATTTGCCCCACATGGTCACTCCTTCCATAGATGGGCACAGGCTGATTTTTCAGAATGTAGTCTTTGTCAGAGATTAAAGTGTCGTTTCCCAGTCCTAAAGATTATTCCCACCATGTCTTAAGATTTCAATTTCTGCCAATTTAGCATTAAAATATACCCTTTAAATCTGTTTTATCTCAACTAGTTACATTACCAGTTTATTCATTCAGAAAATATTTATTGAGTGTCCACTATGTACCAGACACTGTTCTAGGTGCTTGGGAAACAAAAACGTCTAAAATAGCTTACCCCTTGATTGAGTTTATACTCCAGTGTGGGAAGACAGAAAGGAAACCACACAATAAATAAGAAAATTATGTAGTACCAGGAAGGTGATAAATGCTATGGAAAAAAGTTAGGGTGGGATAATGAAGATTCAGAGAGTGTGGGCAGGGGGTATAGGCTACAATTTTTAAAAAGTGATCAGGGTGGGATTCATTAAGAGAGTCACTTGTTTCTCTATGACATATATCACAGCAAGATCCTTTTTGACCCACCTCCTAGAGAAATGGAAATAAAAACAAAAATAAACAAATGGGACCTAATGAAACTTCAAAGCTTTTGCACAGCAAAGGAAACCATAAACAAGACCAAAAGACAACCCTCAGAATGGGAGAAAATATTTGCAAATGAAGCAACCGACAAAGGATTAATCTCCAAAATTTACAAGCAGCTCATGCAGCTCAATAATAAAAAAACAAACAACCCAATCCAAAAATGGGCAGAAGACCTAAATAGACATTTCTCCAAAGAAGATATACAGATTGCCAACAAACACATGAAAGGATGCTCAACATCACTAATCATTAGAGAAATGCAAATCAAAAGTACAGTGAGGTATCACCTCACACCGGTCAGAATGGCCATCATCAAAAAATCTACAAACGATAAATGCTAGAGAGGGTGTGGAGAAAAGGGAACACTCTTGCACTGCTGGTGGGAATGTAAATTGATACAGCCACTGTGGAGAACAGTATGGAGGTTCCTTTAAAAACTACAAATAGAACTACCATACGACCCAGCAATCCCACTACTGGGCATATACCCTGAGAAAACCATAATTCGAAAAAAGTCATGTACCAAAATGTTCATTGCAGCTCTATTTACAATAGCCCGGAGATGGAAACAACCTAAGTGTCCATCATCGGATGAATGGGTAAAGAAGATGTGGCACATATACACAATGGAATATTACTCAGCCATAAAAGGAAACGAAATTGAGCTATTTGTAATGAGGTGGATAGAACTAGAGTCTGTCATACAGAGTGAAGTAAGTCAGAAAGAGAAAGACAAATACCGTATGCTAACACATATATATGGAATTTAAGTTAAAAAAAATGTCATGAACCTAGGGGTAAGACAGGAATAAAGACACAGACCTACTAGAGCATGGACTTGAGGATATGGGGAGGGGGAAGGGTGAGCTGTGACAAAGCGAGAGAGAGGCATGGACATATATACACTACCAAACGTAAGGTAGATAGCTAGTGGGAAGCAGCCGCATAGCACAGGGAGATCAGCTCGGTGCTCTGTGACCCCCTAGAGGGTTGGGATAGGGAGGGTGGGAGGGAGGGAGGGAGACACAAGAGGGAAGAGATATGGGAACACATGTATATGTATAACTGATTCACTTTGTTATAAAGCAGAAACTAACACACCATTGTAAAGCAATTATACTCCAATAAAGATGTAAAAAAAAAAAAAAAAAAAGAGGGTCACATTTCAAGAAAGTGAGAGGAAATTAGCCACGCAGATATATGTGAACAGAGTGTTTCAGGAAGAGGGTGCAGCCAATGCAAAGGCCCTAAGGCAGGACCATGTCTGCCTTGCTCTGGGAGCAGAAGAGCAAAGAGGGCAGGTTTGCTGCACTGGAGCAGAATTAGAGGAGAGTATCGGGAGGTGAAGTCAGAGGTGATGGGGTGGAGGGGAACAGACCTGATAGGGTCCTCGTAGGCTGTTATAAAGAATTCGGCTTTTACTCTACGTAAAATGAGAAAGCAATTAGGGTTACCAACAAAAGAGTAATAGGAATTGACTTAACATGTTTAATGAAACTTCTGGCTGTTTTGCTGAAAACAGATTGTAGGAAACCAAAGGTGGAAACGGGAAATATCATTTAGGAGGCTTTTGCAATAATTCAGGTGAATGAGGACGGTGGCTCCAACTAGGGTGAGGACAGTAGACGCAGCAATTGGATCAAACTCTAAATAAATTTGAAGGTAGAGTCAACAAGATGTCCTGATGGATTAAAGGTACAGTGTGAAAGAAAGAGGGGGGAGTCAAGGATCGTTTCAAGCTTTTTGGTCCTAGCCACATGAAGGATGGAATTACCATGAGTTGAGAAGCAGAAAACTACGGCGAAGTATGTTTGGGAGAGTCCAGGTTACTCTGCTGATGTGCCCACTAACATATCAACTGACTCCTAGATCTCTCCATTTGGATGTTTACTAGAGAAATATAGCATGGTTGCTGGGCAGCACTGAGGGCCAGCTTGAAGTCTGTGATCATGAATTTAAAGTGAGATCCGGTAGCATAATTGTATGTTTTTCCCATTCCCATTCAGCTGTGCAGAGTGGACAGTTGGATTTTACCAGGACCACTATTGGCCAATCACCTCAAAGGAGTGATAAGGTGCAGGGGAATTGAGAGTGTGTCTAAGGAGTGACCACAATGTTTGAATTTAAGCTGAGGGGCCAGGTGAGAGAGGACATCAAGGGGATGAGGAACTGTACACAGAGGACAGGGTCAATTAATTGGAGATCCTGATGGGTTGGAAGAAATATTAGGGGAACTAGCAAGAGTGAGGTGAAAAGATTGGAAATGGTGAGCAGAGAATGGATTGCATGTAACTGAGACTATCCGCAATGATAACGTTTAAGGTATGACAAGAGTGTGAAGGTATGCGGAGGTAATTAAGAGGGAAGGGAACAAGATCGTTTCAGAAGCAGAGTTCAAGAAACTGAGAGTCCAGGGTACGGGAAGGATCATATATATGTATACATATGGGCTGAAATCATCAAGAAATAAGACAGGAGTTGTGTTGGAGACAGTGACACTGTGAACTAAACGAGAAATGAGGGATATGACCTGAACGTTTGTAGATGACAGCAATTAGGAGTAGTGAGTGACATAATCTAACCAAAATGAAGGAAATCTCAGCAATGATCTAATTGGAATATCATATTGCAAATTTCACCAGGAATATTTTAATGTGAATTTCCCAAAGAAAAGACGTAAATGTTTGTTTGTATATATCATCTTTTCACTCATTCATTTATTGAGTATATACTATGAACCAGGCAAAACAAAACAAGTCACTTCCCTTCTGGAACTTAAATGCCAACAGAGGACCTTACCCTTGGGAGTATGGGTATTTCAGCAGCTTTTATTATGTGGTTAGGGAAGGAAGGAAAGTAGTGAATGATGGCCAGGTGAATACACATCCGGTACTTAAGGCTTTTTAAATGTCAATACAGCACTGTAAAATACTGAGCTGAAGTTTATCGTCACTAATCGTATACACAAATTGTTTGCCTCTGCCCCACTACAAGTCAGAAGCGTTTTATGTTTTCTCTCAATATAGTCTCTTTCCTTCTCTCTCTTTTTTATAGGTTGGAAAGAAATCTAGTCTATGGATCCCCATATTTTAAGGTCCTTTTAGGATACACTTAAAAAATAACACAACAGAAAAATAATTTGAACCAGTGCCAAGATCTGTTGCATACCTCACAGTGACTCACAGAGTTTCAATCATACCTCCAGAGCAAGATGATTTGATATAAGAATAACAGACACTTCATATTTTTGAGACAGTAAAATGAAGACACAAGATTCACTTCAAATGTTTGACGTCTTGATTTCAACTACTCTGTAAATTATGTGAGTGTTTGGAGATGTCAAGTGAGACATAAACTCTGACAGAGCAAGCAGGGGCACAGACAGGGCTGGTCAGACAGGAGGGGAAATATTTTTGACAATTCACTGTTTTCTACTTTGCTTAACTCCTTTGAAAATATTAGTGGCCAGCACTTTTGAGAGTCCTGAGTTAAAGAAGATTGAGCGTGTTCTAATTCAGTGAAGAATTGCCATGTGATTTTACTTGATTCTACACATTAAAACTTTACTGCATAAGAGGGAGGAAGGTTTTTATGGTATTTTGTTGACAAGCTTTCCTGTCTGGAAGAATTTCAAGCGTGAACTAGCATGGTGATTAAATTTTTATGTGAGCTAAGAAAACTGAAGTTTCTGAGGGGATGAATTTTAAAAAAACCTCTCATCCTATAACTTTAATGGACCATCTGTATTTTCTTCTTTGAGAAAATGTATTCGAGAAAAAATAACTTGCTTTTCCCTATTAAGGTGAGTTTCAAAATTGGTGGGGTGATGTCAAAAACACTGGGTTTTTTCCTCAAAATACATGACTGTTCCTTCCCTTAAAATTCTCCCAAGACATCTGTGAGAGGAATCTGGACACAGCTATTTTTAAAAAACTTTCCAGATGATTCTGAAATGTCAAGGAACACTGGTTCAGTATATGCTAAGTACTGGCATAGAGTGCATATGGGTCATTTATTTGTCATTTTAAAGGATCAAAATTAGAATTTTATTCATCTGCTATTATGTAACTCTGTTTAGAGCAAATATTAGAGCTTTACTGCTTTATAAAAGTTTATTGTTTTCATTCCTGTCCTAACTTAGAACTTCATCTTTGTGTGTGTGTGTGTGTGTGTGTGTGTGTGTGTGTGTGTTTCTTTGTAAGTAAAGGCAAAAAGGGGGGATGATAATGATATTTAGGAACCGAAAAAAAAAGAGTTGGCAACTGGTCATCCACTGTTGATTGAGTTATAAAACGGTGACATAGAGAGAAAACATAGCAACCCTGTAGGTATGGATCTTATTTTAAGGGAAGAATTCTGTCTTCAGGCACTAATTTACAAAGACAAGGCAAAAGAAAAAAAAATGTATTTATGTACATATATGACATAAAACCAGTGGAAAATTTCCTTGGTTCTCAAAAGCAGAAAATCTACAAAGCGGTTCCTGGTGTGCTTTGGTGTTTTTTCCCTTGAGTTATGATTTAGTCTCATTAAGCCTGTGGAGTTAGTTCTCATAGCTCTGTTACTCGCTGGCAATTTAAACTTAATTTTTTTTCAGGCAGAGAAGAGGGAAGCTTAATTGTACGACTCATGAAGCCTTTTCAGTAGAATTAAAATTTTGCAGGTGACAGTGCTGTTGTTGGTTATTACTATAAAAACAACCTTTATGACCAGGTTTATGATTTTTCTACATTCTGCCCCACCTTCCGGGAAGAATATCTGCAAATAAGGTGAACAAAATTTATGTTTTGGATATAACTTTTTATATCCATTAATGCAGAGAGATTTTCTTTGGATAAGCACTGTCTCTACCAACAAAGGAGAGCGCATCTAACAGCCTAAAACATATCTTAGTTTTTAAATACCAAAGAAATGCAAAAAGAAAACCCAGCAGTGAAATATCATACTTCATAAGCAGAGATGATCAGCTGGAGAATGTTTCCAGAGTCCTTCTGTAGTACCCCTACTGTAGCTCCAGGAATGAGTTTTGCATAATTCTGTGAACGAAAAAGAATAAGTCAATCTTTGCTCACTGTAATTGAGAAGCATTAAGTGTGGGTTCAACCTGCTGGTTGAGATCACCTCTCTTTAACTGGCCAGGAGAAACAGGCTCCAGATAATAAACGGTGTTTCTCCTGAAACTGTAGCCCTGTCTGGTGCTGCTTCCCGTGCTCAGGTGGAAAAATGAAAAGCCAGAGCTGCTGCTGGGGAAATCCAGCCCCTGTGGTGGCCTTAGTCTAGGGCTGTGATTTACATCACAATGGGACTCAAGTCTCAAATAAAAATAACACTTATATAACATCTTCCATTCGTGGAGCATCCTTTGTCTAAAAAGTTCTGAGCATACTACCAGGAACTGTCTTCTCTTTTTTGTAGCATTGCAGAAACTAAGGTTTGGGTCACGTGGGTCCCTCACTGCTCTCAGGTCGCCCTGCAGGTCATTCAGCCCAGAGGTCTTAATTGTCAATCATTGTCAATCGCTTGGTGGAGCAAAGGAGTGAACTGTTTGGATGCTTGCTGTTAACTCCCCCTTTCCTAGCAGTAACGAGTACACTTTTAGGGATGTCAGCATGGTACTGGGGTTGGTTGGGATCTCTCCCCACACACCATGACCCTGTGAATCAGCACCTACCTTTAAACTATCTGCATTCTCCACCTACGTTGCTTCCCCTGAGATGTCGTTCTTACCAGAGGAGAACTCACAATATTAGCTCCTCCCTTCAGGTACCAAACATGGCCAAGGACTGAAGCGTTTCAAAGAAGGCAACTTTCTAGACAGCTGAAAATTACCCCTTCCTTAAGTTTTATGTTTTAAAACTTTATTTTCAAACAGAAAGTTTTCGAAAATGTACAGGACACATTCTTGTCTTCATAAATAAAGACATTCAAGCATACCTTGACTTTTTTCTTGAAGAAATAGTCATACATATCAATCTTAACTATAACTCTATAATCGTCAAAGGCTTCTATCCGTAGGATTTGCAGATAGATCACATCCTTGCCAAGTGGACCCCAACTGCTATGCTTTCGTTTCATTTATTTGTTTTTAGTTTCTGTCTTCTCCTTGTTAAGCTGTAAGGTACCACTCGCCTACCAATTCACTCATTTATTCATTTGCTGTTGCATTCACCAACATCAATTCAGTAGGCTTAACATGCCGTGCTACATCAAGAAGAAACGATCACTCATTTTGTCAGCTGTTCTCTTCTAAAATTTCCGTGTATTGTGAAATCTGATGACTGAATTTATCACAATTGTAGGCAAAAAAAGAAAACTAAGCTTTGAGTGAAGAATTTAGGGCATCTCCTAAAGTTCAAGCATAATGATATCCTATCTTATTCCAAAGAAGATTTAAGTAGTTTAGAAAATGCACAAAACTAAATCAGAATTAATAATCATGATAGTAAGTAAATAAATCAGGATGAGGGGAACCCAAGGGAGGAACAAATGAAGCCAGGGTGATGTGGGAACACCAACATGTTTTGGGAGGTCCCGGGCACTTGCAAGAGGTGGGCACCCGGCTCAAATCCAAACCTTCTACTCCTCATTTATGGAAAAATGGGCTTTGGTTTTAATTTGTGAGTTTTGCAATGTTCTACTTATTTCACCATTCATAATTGTGTTTAATTTTGAAGTTGATGGAAAGCTGAACTGTTAAAAAAGTGTCAGTCGTCCATCTGCCTTGACACTGGGTTTTATTATTGACGGGGCTGCGGATAATAATCCAGGTAACATCCCTCCCGTTACTTTGGGCCCCTCCGTCACTGCCTATTGAGGTGGGTCCCCAAGTCAGATAGAACTTGTCAAATATGAGGAAGGCACTGGTTCATCGACTCACTTTTCAAATAAACACATGTCAAAAGGGCCATGAAGCGTGAGAGCTGTGGTTAACAGCAAATACCTAAATGGGAACTTGAATTTCACTCAAGTGGAGCTGGAATGTGTGGAAATTTGACTGGTTCCAGAAGAGAAGGCAGAGGGAAACTTTAGAGTTTGACAAAGAAAGGTTTAGAGCCTTTTGAAAAGGAATTTCAAGGCCCTTAGCTTTGCATGAAACTGCTATCCTTGAAAAATGTCCTGGTATCCCCCAGGCCAAGACATAATGCGTATTTTCCAGACACAATAGTTCAAGGGGCCTCCAGATTCTGGGTTCATTCTTGGTTAACAAAGCCAAATCCATCTACTTCCTAAAGCATAATTACGATCCTGCATGTGGTGTGACATTTGGCTTTTGGCTACTAGGACGAGTGGTTTAACATTAATCACATTTGTTGATCGTCACCAGAGTGAGGGTACAAAGGAGTTGGCATGTAGGAGAAGTAACCAGGATGACACTGATCACTGTGGAGAGGAAGACTATTAATTAATTTCTGGATGCTGATTCCCCCCAAAAGCACTGCAAATAACTAACTAAGAACATGGACAATTTGGCTTCTTGATCTAACACTGTAAAAACATTACACTTTAAATCTTGTAGTATTATGATTACTGTAAATATCATGTGTCAAATTCATTTCTGTCACTAAAGCCCTAAAGTGTTATTATAAATTGTCCTGATTAAACATGTTTAATGTTAGAAAAAGGATGATTTTGCATGCCTGGGTGTGATCAATTATAGCAGTGTGACCGGAAAAGAGAACTCTCGGGTATTAGAAATGATGAACTCTGAAGACGCGACGTGGCATGAGCTGAGTAGAAATAAAAACTCCTATGCTTGGACTTGAATTTCTTGGGCTTACGTTCCCTGTTCTCTGTCCATGGATTATCTTAATTATGGATTTTCTCCCTTTCCTCCCCACCATGCCACCCAGGAGTTCCTGAGGTTGCTTTTCTCACTCGTGTTTGCAAGGTTGGCTTTTTCTGTTCACCTTCGTTTCCTTAACTTCTTTCATCAAGCCCTAGTTTTTCGTTCACATTGCCCCAACCTCAAAAAAGATTTTGTATTTGTCCAACAGTCTGCATTTGCTCCCTAGAAATCTCCTGTTTGTCAAGGCTAGAGGATCAGAAGTGGACAGGCCGTGATTTAGCGGGCAGGCATCGAAGGCTTCAGAAGATAGTACCTGGATTCACACCTGCACACTTCAGGTTCCTCTCAGAGAGCGTCTCTAAGTTCAGGGCCTCTGGGCGTCCGGCTGCCAGAAATCAGGGGTGCACTCCTGCTGGGCTGAGGGCAGGGGAGCCGCAGCCCCACATACCTGCAGCCCCAGGTAGCCGTAGACCGGCTGTTGGTTGGTTTTCTCTTTAAAGAGACTCAGGTTGAGGACCTTGGCAGCCTCTAGGCTGCTCTTGGTGCTATACTGCTGTTCTCCCCATGGAAGAGACAGCTGCCGATGGGGCCTTCATTCCTGCTTTGACTGCACTTCCTGTTGGGTTCACTCTCACCTCCAGGTTCAGAGTCTGGCTCTGTTCTGGGATACAGTTTATTATTGGCTGTATCCTTGCTGGGCATTGTGATTGGGTTTTTGCCTTGGATGGTGACTCGAACGTGCCCTCATGTCCTCCTCTGGTGACATTTCTGCTATAGCATCATGGGTTCCTCGCCACCTCAGACCGTTCAGCCACCATTTTACACAGACCACACTTCTCATGTGCCTCGTCAGAGCGGGGGAAGTCGGAAGTCAACTGGCCGTATATCTGCTAGTAGCATTTTAATAAAGAATTTGTAAAACCAAATATTTAGAGCAACCTGCTTCTTCTCTTCAGGCTTTGTGCTTGCTTAACTCTTTCTATGGAGCCTCACTGATGTGGAGGGATTTTATGCTCAGCGCCGTTTATTTTCAACATTATATGATTAACCAACGCCACTGTTCTTGTTCTTTAACTATACTTACTAAATATTTTTTTGCTAAATTTTTTTTTTTTTTTTTTTTTTGCGGTACGCGGGCCTCTCACTGTTGTGGCCTCTCCTGTTGCAGAGCACAGGCTCCGGACGCGCAGGCTCAGCGGCCATGGCTCACGGGCCCAGTCACTCCGTGGCATGTGGGATCTTCCCAGACCGGGGCACGAACCCGCGTCCCCTGCATCGGCAGGCGGACTCTCAACCACTGCGCCACCAGGGAAGCCCGATATATAGTTTTTGATTTACTTATTCTACTTATTTTTGGCTGCATTGGGTCTTCGTTGCTGCACGCAGGCTTTTCTCTAGTTGTGATGAGCGGGGGCTACTCTTCGTTGCTGTGTGCAGACTTCTCATTGTGGTGGCTTCTCTTGTTACGGAGCACAGGCTCTAGGTGCACGGGCTTCAGTAGCTGTGGAGCGCAGGCTCAGTAGTTGTGATGCACGGGCTTAGTTGCTCTGCGGCATGTGGGATCTTCCCGGACCAGGGCTCGAACCGGTGTCCCCTGCATTGGCAGGCGGATTCTTAACCACTGTGCCACCAGGGAAGTCCCTAACCTTTAAGATTTTAAGCCTTCGTTTTACCTGGAAAAGTGAGTACCTTGCCTGGTCACAGGGCTAATAAGTGGTAGAAACAGGTCTTGACTTTAAAGCAAGCGCTCACTGGGCTCTACGTGCTCACTGTGCAAATGCCAACAGCCGGGGTGGGGGGGGGGGTGTCTCATTGGAAAGTTAAGGTAATAATGCCTGGTATTTATATATATAGGGGTTTAGAGATTATAGAACACTTTCCTACTCAAAGCAAAAAGAAAGGAAGAAAAAGCTTTGTGTCCGTAATCACTTTCACATTGAAAGGCTACATCTTGAAAGAAACGTAAGAAGTCGTGAAACCATACAGGCAAAAACATTTTTTTTTTTCCTGGGGGACTGTACTGTACTTTCTATCTGGTCAAAGTAAAACAGCTCTTTGCAGGTGAAAGCCCGTTTTTGTCAGGAAGTGTGCTTCTTCCAGAGCTGGGGGCCGGCTGGGTTGGCTGAAATAAGTCCTTCTGAAGGTAATCAGTAGGCTTTCTTCCCGTGAGGTCTTTCATTTTTGTGAGGTTTTATTCTCCTGTTCATTATCGGTAAACGCGGGGCTCCCAGGTATTATGCAAAAGTTTACCCCCAGGCTTGACTGTGTTACTAGGACTCCCAAGATTCCAAAAAGAATATGTAATTGTTTCTGGCACCAGGTAGCGTGAATGTCTGTCTCTGGGTTGCCTGATATCGGCTTTGCCTTCAGGCTTTTAATTGTCAGCATTCCACAGTCAGACCGGCAGCGATGGGGGTGTGCTAATTAGATCAGGTGCTTGATCTTGAAGTCTGTACCAGCGATGACTAGGTAGTCGGCTTCGGAACTTTTGAGCACTCCCTGTCTTTCTCCCACTCTGCCCTGGAATGTAATTATCTTGTCAGCCGAGAAGCTGCAGCGCACAGCTGAACGAGTGCTCGGCAGCAGTCACAGTGCGATAAGGGAAGACAAATGGCCCACCGTGCGTGACTGTTCTGAGACAAACAAATGCACAGAGAGGCATTGGAGAATGGAGGCTGAGAGAACAAAGGGTCTACACTGAGTATTTGTTCCTGAAGATACTTCAGATCTTCTCTTAATAAGATTACCCTGCCTTTTTTTTTTTTTTTTTTTTGTGGTACGCGGGCCTCTTACTGTTGTGGCCTCTCCCGTTGCGGAGCACAGGCTCCGGACGCGCAGGCTCAGCGGCCATGGCTCACGGGCCCAGCCGCTCCGCGGCATGTGGGATCTTCCCGGACCGGGGCACGAACCCGTGTCCCCTCCATTGGCAGGCAGATTCTCAACCACTGCGCCACCAGGGAAGCCCCCCTGTCCATTTTAAAATCAGATGTTTTTAAAACTATTGAATTGTATGAGTTTTTTGTATATTTCGGTTATTAACCCTTTATCGGGTTGCAAATATTTTCTCCTTTTCTTTGGTTGCCTTTTCATTTTGTTGATGGTTTCCCTTGCTGTGCAGAGGTGTTTTAGTTTGATGTAGTCCCACTTATTCAGTTTAACTTTTGTTGACTTTGCCTTTGCCTTTGGAGTCAGATCCAAACAATTACTGCCAAGACTGATGTCAAGAGGAGCTTACCACCTAGGAGTTTTATAGTCTTAGGTTTTACATTTAAGTCTTTAATCCATTTTGAATTAATTTTTGTGTATTGTGGAAGATAGTGGTCTAGTTTCATCCTTTCACACGTGGATGTCCAGTTTTCCCAGCACCGTTTATTGAAGAGATGGTCCTTTTCCCATTGTATATTCTTGCCTCCTTCGTTATAGATTGATTGACCACACATGAGTAGGTTTATTTCTATCATATGATCCAGCAATTCCACTTCTGGGTATTTATCCAAAGAAAATGAAAACACTAATTTGAAAAGATACATGCACTCCATTTTCATTGCAGCATTATTACAAATAGTCAAGATATGGAAGCAACCTAAGGGCCCATCAATGGCTGAATGGATAAAGAAGATATTGTATACATATGCAATGGAATATTACTCAGTGATGAAAATGAAAGGAATCTTGCCATTTGCTACAAGAATGGACCTTGAGGGCATTATGCTAAGTTAAACAAGTCAGACAGAGAAAGACAAATACCATATGATTTCACTTACACATGGAATCTAAAAACAAACAAAACTAATCAAATCAGAACAAAATAAACAAACAAAAAAGCCAAGTTCATAGATTCAGGGAACAGATTGGTGGTTGCCAGGGGTGGGGAGGTGAGGGTGGGGGCAGGAAGTGGGAGTGACATGAGTAAAGGAATCCAAAGGTATAAACTTTCAGTTATAAAATAAGTCATGGGACGTAATGTACAGCATGGTAACTATAGTTAATAATACTGTATTGCATATTTGAAAGTTGCTAAGATAGTAAATCTTAAAAGTTCCCATCACAAGAAAAAAATGTTGTAACAGTGTGATGCCAGGCGGTAACTAGACTTATTGTGGTGATCTCTTTGGGCTGTGTATACAAATATTGAATTGTTATGTTGTACAGACAAAAACAAACATAATGTTATTTGTCAATTATACCTCAATAAAAAAAAAAAAGAAAAGAAAAAAATGCAAAATCTCAGGCCTCAGCCCAGACCTCCTAAATCAGTCTATATTTTAACAGCCTCCCTGGGTGCTTGGAGACACCAAGGGAGATTTTTAAAAATACTGATGCCTGGGTCTCAGTCCCCGAGATACTGATTTAATTGGATCAGGGTGTGACCTGGGCCTTGGGTTTTTTAGAAAGCTTCTTAGATGATTCTAGTGAGCACCAAAGTTTAAGAATGTCTGGTCCACACCATTCTTGTTGTCAAGAGGTTGCTTCCAGGAATAGCTCTGGCAATTTGGAAAATAAAGGTATTATGTTTTTAAAACTATACACCTGTAACCCATGTGGGGTCCTCAGTTTGTCATACACCTGTGACATCTATTTTCTACTCAACAACAAAAGTGGTGGTTTTGAATGCCTTCTATCCACGGAATAGCACTAAGACTGGGGGGTCTTGTTTTAGCCTACCTTTCCCACTCCATCCCCTTCTACCCCAGCTCACATCAGGCTGACAAACCTCTTTTCAGTTTGTCAAACACACTGAGCACTGAGTACTTTGCTACCTCAGGGCCTTTGCACACTCCTTCTCCTCTTGACTCCTCTTAACCTTCAGGTTGCTGCTTTATTCATCATTTCTTAAAAAGGGTCTTCCCTGAAGATCCTATGGAAGAAAGGTCTTACACTCTCCTCTTCCATTATTCCCCATTGCTGTACTCTCTGTTCCATTTTTCTTAGTAATTCTTTCAAAGCTTTTAGTATGTGGCCCAAATATTGCATGAGCATACTAAAACATAAAAAATTATTTGCTGTTTAGAAATTCAAATTTAATTGGACATCCTGTATTTTTATGTGCTAAATCTGGCAACCCTATAGAAGAAGTATGCCAACCCCTGAATTAGTGAATAAAATGTGCCCAAATTGTTCAAGCTCAACAAAATTTTCTGTTTCAAAAATTTTCTGATTACTTTTTGAAGATTCAAGACCGTAAGGGCAACAAGATACTGAACAATGTTGTAACTAACAGTGGCCCCGCTGTAGCCTAGTTTGAGCTCTTTCAGATAATAAGCCATAAAGTTAAAACATATAATACTCTCAAATTTCTCTTATGTTTGGGAGCTGTCAGTTTAACTTGTCCCTTGTGCCTTGATGTCCTCTGTAATTGTGTGAAAGGCTGTGCCGTGTGGAGAATGCATGGGTACAGTTAAATTCTGCATGCTGGTCCAAGAAGGAGTGAGCTTCCTTTAATCATAGGTGTAATTTGGTCCAGCCTCACAGATAGAGAGTGGCCACCTGCAGCCATAGGAAAGGCTTCTGGGGATAGGTAGGTAACTGAGTCCCCTCACACTGTGGACCCTCCTAGGAAGGGAAGTGTAGGTACACAGCTTTGAG
Organism: Leucopleurus acutus; assembly: GCF_964270905.1. Classification (NCBI taxonomy): domain Eukaryota; kingdom Metazoa; phylum Chordata; class Mammalia; order Artiodactyla; family Delphinidae; genus Leucopleurus; species Leucopleurus acutus. Next base: position 47,729,658 of record NC_139149.1, read on the forward strand.
CACTTTGCAGCATGGAGAAGAGCCTTTGAAGGAGCTGAGTTTGTTCACAGATGTCAGAGTCCTCATCAGTAGGGCACTTTCAGGGATAAGAAAAGGGGTTACTAGAAATAATTTGTTGGTCCTATTAAACATGTTGCATGAATGTATAAAAAAGTAACCAAGTATCATTGGAATATGTAAAAACGTGACCTGGTAGGTAAAGGTGTAGTAATTCTAGATGTTCTGGGGCTGCTAGGGGTGGGCAGCAAGTTTGCTTTTATTTTAAAACACACACCCTCTAAGTCTGGCAACCACAGATTCAGAATTCTGTAGAATGACCCTGATTTCATCTAATGCTATTCTTATTAATGAAAGTGGTTGTTCGACATATAACTAAGTGCAACTTAATTTTTATGCTTTTTTAAGACTGTAAATATATAAACACATTCCAAAAATTTGAACATACTTAATATGTACAATCTGATACCAATTATGTTAAAACATGTAAATGCACGTAAAAACAAAAGAGAAGACATTCTAAAATGTCAAGAATGGTTAGCTGTGTCTGAGTAGTGAGTTTATGAGTGATCTTTATTTTCTTCATTGTGCTTTTCTGTATCTCCCTCTTTTTTAAAAAATAATGTATTAATTTTATCATCAGAAAAAGAGTAATTTAATGTGTGGTTTTTCTTTTTTCTGTTTTGTTTTTTGGGTTTTTTTTTTCAACATTCCAATGTTTTTGGTAGGAGAGTAACTGAGTAAGTGATACAACCACTTTGGAAAGCAACTTGGATACACCCAGGGGGGTTGAGGATGCCACTCCCCTGTGACCCAGGGGCTTCACTTCCAGACATGGATCCTCAACAGAGAACATGCCTGCAAGGATGTGCATGGCTGCAACAATTGTAATGCTGCAGGATTGGAAATGATCTGAAGCCCTCAGGTACAAATGAACATGCTACGGTAAATACACGTAATGAAATATGTATAGCAGTGGAACAGAGTAAACAAGAGCTCTAAGTGTTTCCACGGATAAGCCTCAAAAACGTAACTTTGAGCACCACAATGTGAATGTACTTAATGCCACAGAACTATATGCTTAACCTATAAAATGGTAAATTTTATGTTGTGTATATTTTACCATCATTTAAAAAAAAAAACCCCAAAACATAACATTGAGTCCAAAAGCAAACTATGGAAATAATACATACAGCATGAAATTAAACTTGTGAGCCCAAACTACGTAATTAGTTATGGGTAGACATATGTTTTAATGCTTCACATGATAACATGGGAATGATAAACACTAAGTTCAGGATACTGGTTACTTCTATGGAAGGAAAGAGGGAGGTGGGCAGTTACACAGCAGGCAACTGGATCTGAAATGTTTTATTTCTGTAAATATCGGAAGCAAATATAGTGGCAAAGTGTTAAGATTGGAGAAAGCTGGGCAGGAGGTACGTGGGTGTTCATTGTGTTACTCTATTTTTCCATGTGCTTGAATGGTATCATCATAAGAGGCCTACAGCCTGTGTCAGACCATGTGTCCCCTATTCCCCCTTTGGCCGAAACCTCGATAACGGTCACCTTAGAGACTAGCTATTTTTGGTGGGTTGCCCAATGGCATAAGCTCCCTAACTGTGGGACCCGTGCTTACCGCTCAGGGCTTAAATATCACACAAGGCAGAATCCAGATGTGTCTCTTTTCAAGTCCACACATATTCAGATGGCTCTATTTGTCTAAGTTAACAGCAAGAGTAAGTAAAATCCAGTGTTTACTGGCCTTGAAGGACTGCCGTTTGCAGGGAATGCTCTGCTGCTCCCATGGGCTCTGTGCTCTTACTGTTCAGTGACTTTCAAAAGCCGGTTACTTTGTGAAAAGGCTGCTTCTCTGTTGGCCTAATGGTTAGGAATGGGCCTGCTCTTTCACTGCAGAAACTCAAGTTCAGTTGTGACTCAACTCACTGTTTGGGGCTGTTGACTCAAACTGTCTGGGCTCAAATCCTGGCTCTCACATGCAACTTGCTTTTGGATTTTTGGGGGTACTAAAAAGGAGATTAAAAGATAAAGTGAGTTAAAATAGTTAACCCCAGCTGCCACCTAATAAGCCCTCAGCAAACCTTCCCTATTATTCTCATGGTCATAGTTGCTGAGTCTCTCTGGCCCTCAGTTTCCACCTCTTTAAAGTGAAGGGCCAGCACTGGGATACCCTCAGCATCGAAGGTAGTTTTAAGATTGCCGATTAATTTGCTGCCCCTTCTAATAAAAATGGTGAATAGAAAAGAGTAAAAGCATTGACAGATGTGAAAACTCTGGCCCCTCAGGAAAACTCTGCCTTGGGGTCTCTAGAACATAACCTCTAAAATAACCTCTAACCTTTAGGTAAATCATTGGCTTACAAGTCTGCTAATGCTCTTGAGGCAGACACTGTGTCTTCTCTCTAGTCACCAACCCTGGCCTGGCTCATGGATGTTTGATAAATGAATGAATGAATGAAGACTATGGTCAATAGCACCCTGGTTCTAATGATGTTAGACCTTCTGGGTATTATGTAAATCTTGAAATATTTAGGCCTAGTATTGATGAAATCTCATTTTATATTTCTACATGGGTTGGCCTAAGAAGGCATCTCATTAAGACCCTGACTATAAATTTGTACCTTTTTTTCTGTGTGTTTATTTTCTGGATTATGAGTCCTTGTGTTCTTTAGAAGAAAAGTACTCTGTGTAACCTAGGGGGTAACTACTGATGATTTTTCGTGTTTATGGTTTATTAATTAGTCTGGAAAATACTTCCAACCACTTTGCCCTGATAATCTGAGGACACGAGTTTGTTTTTTCCAAAATCTCCCTCTCTGAGAGGTGTTTTTATTAATGAGGAAAGTGCAGGCAGCTGGCTCTCCTTGGTCTTTATTCTCAGATACCAGCGAATAAAGAGAAATCAAAATCCTTTTCCATTACACTTGAATTGAGAGCAATTTATTAACTCCATGGACGTTCCTCGTAATCCAGAAGTTCTCTTTTTAATTCCTACATGATTTTATTTTCATTAAAAGCATAAATTTGGAATTCCCATAATTACAGGGTGGAGTTCATAGATAAAGAACAACTTTTTAGACCGTGCCCTAAAATTAGCTATATTACAGCTAACTATACTTTATCCGTGTGTAAATCATTGGAATTTATGGTGATTTGCACCCCCTCCAGGTCCAGAATCATCGACTACCAAAGCTGGAGGTCATCCACTCCAGTCCTTTTATTCAGTAAAAACCGATCCAAGAGATAAAGGGATTCTCACTGGAAAAAATTGTCTTGGTCTTTTCCAACAGTAAACATTATAAAGCAAAACAATAATAGAACAGGCTACAAATAGCAAAAGAGTCCAATTATTGTTTTATCTCCCTCCCTAATTTCTCTGCCTCCTTTCAGTTCCCTTGCTATGGTGAAAAGCTCAAAAGATGAGGAGAAAAAGGAAAGAAAGGGTGAAATAAAAACTGGGTTTTTGATTCCTGAAAAATTGAAACTTGTATATGGTAGACAATTTCAGAAGCCACACTTCTGAAACATCAGGCTCATAGCATATTGCAGCAGCCTTTGTTTTTGGATTAATGACCGTCAAGTGGTTAATCACTCGGGTTTTCCTTTTACAGACTAGGAAGAAGGCATGGAGCTTATCCAACAGGGTGATCCCAAGGCTGATGCAGAGTGTTCCTTTCCTCTCTAGTGCCAACTGGATTCAAGTGCAGAAGAAACAGCCAAGGATGCAGGAGACCATAATGGTAGGTCAGGCTCCCCCACCTGCTCTTGGACATGGGCTCCCTTGACCTTGACAGGCATTTGTCACACAAAACTCCAAATCTCTATTTAGAAACTTTGAGCCCATTTGAGAAAAAAATGAAGTGCTTGCATTGCAGTTTTTTGTTTTTTAATTCATTCAACAAATATTTACTGAGAATCTACTTTGTATTGAGAATTGGCCTAAACAGAAAGATGAGCGAGACCCACCATGCTCTTTACAGAGTTAATAATAGAAGGTTTTTTACCTCCAGAGGGGAGGGCCTTTTTGTTGGTAGAACAACCTGCTTGGGCCCCTGTCCCCATGCTTTAGACCCATCATTCTGTCCTAATAACCACAGGGACATCAATTAGTGGCCACAGATGTTAGTGAAGTGTCTTTTACCAATACATCTTGTTTACTTTCTAAGTGGTGTTTCAACATTACATCATAAACGCCAGGTCATACAATTATTATTATATATATATATATACAATAAAAATTAACGTCATAAAACTCATCTTTTCCAGCCAGAGGTAGACATTTTGAAAGATAATGAGACATTTTAAAGTCTTGCAAATAATCCCAGGTGATTAATAACAAGATTTGACAATGTAGTAAAAAATGCTAATTTAATTGCTTTTCTCTCAGTCTCTCATTAGCAAGGAAAGACTAGTCAAATTAGACAGTTGGGGCTTAGTAGCCTGATACTAAATTGATGTGAATTAACAGTAAATATTTGAAAACAGCAGAAGAGATAAAAAAAATATTTTTTAAAGCTTGGGTAGTTGAATCCTGATTCAAAATGGTATTTAGCAGTTGAATGTAATATACTACCTACTACTCAGTCTATTATCTATCATTATCTTTTGAACCCTGTAATTGGACAAACAGGAAACTATCCATGATAATAAGTTTGTTCAAAATCATCTGTTTGCTGGAGTCTGGGGCACACACTGCAGTCATAATGAACAGGAGGCAAAACTGCTCACTGTAGCCTTTCCATTGTTTGTTCATCTCTGTTACCACAAAGTACGGCAACATACACACCTGGGCAGTCCAAGGCATCTTACCAAAATTATTTTAAAAAATAGTCATTTTTTCTTGCGTTCCATGAACGGGCAACATAACTCTTTATTTGCTGCAAGATGGGCACCATTGAACCTGACCTAGCTCCTGTCCCGGGTGTGTGTACATAACTGTGCTTAACACAGAACTGGGGCGAACAGTTTGCCTCCTGGAATTTCCATTAGATCCAACCACTTAGTTGCTTTATTTATCCTATCACTGGTTTTATTTTTCAGTGATTCTTTGGTCGTTATGCTGCCTCTATCACAGCTATCCAAACATCAGGTCACATAGGGCTCCTGCACACATAGGGCTCCTTCTAAGAGATTTAAATGGAAAGGCAACCCAAGCCATTACTGGTCTATTTTCAGTTTCCATTATCAATAAAACAAGAAACCAGCATTTTCATGCTGTGCAAAACCTTCAGGGAAGTGCAATGCTGCTGTCATTATCTTTAGACCAGGCTGCCGTCTACTCCCACTAATGCAGAGGAAATGATGAGTCCATCAGAATGAAAATAAAATAATGAAAGGATCAGAGTCGAGCGGGCTGCTGGCCTGGTCCACTGCATGGCTCCCTGCAAATGTCCCTTTGAATTTAGTGGAGCCTAGATAGTAAAAACCACAGGTCACAACGGAACATAAATTCACCTCCTAATGAGATTAGTAGGCAGGCAAAATAAATGTCCTGCTGTTACGTTAGAGGCAGGCTCTAATCTGGTGTTTTCCTTGGAAATGATCATTTCCTTTGCAACAGGGAACCGTGGATGCAACCTGTTTAAATCTGACAGATTCTGTTTTGCCACAGAGCTATTTTTCACCTTGCTCTGTCTTTTTAATAGCAATTTTGAGGAGGCATTTGAATGAGTTGTGTCTTAAAGACTATTACCAAAGTGAGTTATGGGTGTCTCTGTTCATGGTCATCAATCGTGTTTCCCAGATCCCTCTTTTAAGAAAACTTTGTGCAGCTTCTCCTCCCCTATCTAAACAGGAGCCTTGCTTTGGAGGAGGTGTGGTGACCCCCAGGGTCCTCTCACTCTAGCCTTACGAATCAAAGGCAGAATAGACTCACTATTGTATTTGGGGTACTTTTCAAAAATCTTTACTGCAACTCTACTACTTAAAACCACTGGAAACGAGTATCACATACTAAAAAGCCTTAAGAAAATGCCTAGATCAGGTGAATCCACATGGTCTCTGAGTAGAACAAAGCCCTCGAGTATGTAGCTAGATTGCAAGGGACTTCCTTCGTTTTCAGCAGAAGGCAGTCTCACCTGGAGTACAATACCCTCCTCTCATTAAAAATGCAAGATAGGATCTCCTCCTGGATCCTTTCTACAGAACTTGATGCAAGTTCATGGATTGTACCGTTCTGAGCAGTGAGTGGCATTTAATCAAAGCCTTCTGTGAAATAATCTCAGTGTTTCCTGAGCCCTGTAAATTCACCAAGCGAGTTAAGAGGTCCTTTCAAAAGGAATGGGAGATCCGACTTTGAATTTAGGAGTATTTGAAGCTTCTGCATAGAAGGCACAGACGATTTAACAGACACATATTTTCTCAACATTTTCTAGGACTCAGGCTAGAGATTCCTCCTCTGTGAAACTGCCCATGAGGAATAATAGATCATTTGCTAGTACCCCAATGCATGGCATTTTGACATATTGTTTTTCTGAGGCTGGAAAGAAGCCACAGAAAACTTTTGCACTTGTAATATGTGTTTTACTGTGTATGCAGTGATTTATGAACATTTTTTTCATCTAACAAAACAATTTCATTTCTGCCATTGGTGCTTCCATTCAAACACCTGAACTGCAAATCCAACTACTTTAAGGGAGAAATTATCTTTTGGCCCAGGGTTTAACAAATTTTTTTCTTTCAACTTTTCACTTCTCAATAGTTTGAGCTATATCTCTACTTGTGTATTTTCTATGTATCGAATTTGCAAATGTCAGAGATTTAAGTCAAGTCTCCTCCCATTCTCATAATTTTCTCTGCTCACTGTTAACTCTTCTTATCAGATGAAAGAGCTCAAGGGAAGGTAGATTGATTTTCCATTAGATAGGTGGTCCTGTGTTTATTGGGACTCTCTTCCAACTTTTCATTTCCATAACTGTTTCTTCCTTATCCCACCATATCTGTCCTCCACTCTCTGCTGCACCTCTGTGTTTATAATTTAAATTGCAAACAGTAACTGAATCCACTTTGCCAGTGTCCAGTATATCTGGTACATGTTAATGATTACCTATTGGCCTCCCATGTATTAAATTCAGAGTTAAAGTTTCATGTCCAATAATCTCCCTGAAGGAATTTCCCAAATCATGTTTGCTTACCTCATACAAATGAACTTGTTCTTGGGTTACAGCAAAGATCAATAATACGTTATTTTGCACCAGTTTATCAATGAGTTGTCCAATTGTTGGATATTCCTAAAATTGAACACAAAGATTTTAAGTATCTTCTTAACAAAAATATGTAAAATAAAGGAATATCTCTTTCAAAGATATCTTACTGAGTTTGGCATTTTCAATTCTCACAGGCATTACTGTGTCTATCACTCCAAGTAAACAAATACACAATTAGCATTATTTTCTTAATCGGTTTAGTAATTGTTTCCTAGATATTGTAAGTTGATTTAATTCCTTAGAGTCGGTGCCTGTCAACGTGGTGTATTATGATCTGTCACTTCCAAGGAGATCACTAAATTTATCTAAAGACTTACAGTGTGTCATCTTTTCAAGAGTAGAGATACATGTCTTTTTCTAAGTGCCACTTGCCTGCAGGTAAATATTGGAGGGAATGTTAGAATTGAGAGAGGGACCATGACTATGACGAAGGTGAGGGAGGTGACTCTTGCAGCTCTGAAACTCTGACTGGAATTGGATGGGGCAGGATGAGGGTTGCGGAAGGACCAACCTGCTGAGGAAGCACACACCGCCACTCCTAAATCCCTCTGACTTGAGATATTCCTGTACCAGTTCTCCAATTTGGTCTTACTGCCTTTTTGATGTCACGAATTGGTTTTATGGGATGCTGCAATATTTTTACAGGGCAATTGAAAAGCCATTGTATTCAATTTACTTCTGTTCCATTGATACATTCATTCCTGAGTGATACAAGTACTTTAAAATATAAAGTCATTAATTATCATATTTGCAGATGACCTTTACTTTCCAAGCCTGGAAAACCTGGAGCACATTTGCCTGGCGTACGACTCCAAATGTGAATAATATGTAAAAAAACCCTCAAATGAGGGAGTGGCCTGCAAACAAGGGAACTAAGAATACCGTGTTGCTTATGACTGCAGTAAGCCAAAGTGCAGGAACACTGACGAATAAGCCTTCTTGCACACGAATGTGGTGTGTTCATATATCCTCAGCGCTTCCGGAATATTTTTGTCTTCAGCTACAAAATTAAAGTTGAGGGAAAAGTATAGTTTTGCCTAAGATACTCAGGTCAATTACCCAACTGCAAATCTGGCTGTGTAATGCGTGCTTTCTATCCCATTTGGACTTTTATTAGTGGATATTAGCAGAATCCAGGTACTATCTATAAAGCTTTCTGAGTCTGACATTCTCAGTCTCTGTGTTTCAATTGCCCAAATATTAAGTATCCTTCAACCTTAAGCCTGAGGTCCTCCAACGCTGGTCCCTACTTATCTCCAGATGTTCTCCGAACTTTCAACTGCTGTGCCTGTGTAGCCAGGATGGTACCACGTAGCCCTCCATAGGTGGGTGAATATGGTTTTCTATTTGATCCAGATCTTTTGGTTTAATTCCCACAATTATATTCTAAGTTCCTCAAGGCCAGGGATCATGTCCTGTTATTTTGCGGCCCCAGGAGCCTGGCCCAGTGTTGAGAGCATAGAAAGTGCTCAGAGGACCCGGGGGCTATGTTGCAGGCAGGGAAATAGCCCACGGCTCTGTGCATTGTAGCAACTTAATAAGAATCACTTGAACGTGTATTACAGGAGAAGGTCATATAAGGCAACAGGCAGTATTTGCTTCTGTGATCTTGCTTTTTTCTGAGATGTCTATTCTGGGGCATTTGAATAGTTGCAAGAAAAAAGTAACAAAAAAGGGATCCACTTCTCACGGTTTATTACCCCTCATTGGCTAAAAGACAAAATGTGGCTACCCTCACTAATCCTGTAATATGGAAGGACAACCGATACAATTAAAAAAATATAAATTTGGTGAACACTATTGATCAAAAGTTAGGTAGAAACAGCCATGTTGAAGTTTAGAAATTTAGGTCAAGAAATGATAGCAGATAATTCATGAACCATTAGATTTTTAAAACTAATAGCCAACGCTGTAGTAAGCATTTCTGTACATTATCTCACTAAAGTCTTTTCTTTTTAGAGGATAGTTTTTCCAATCTGATATTAGAATCCTGGGTTCTCTTCCCTCTTTCTTTCTCTCACCTACACACACTTCTACAGCATTGTCATTTTCAAAAGTCACTTAAATTCTCTGTACCATTTTTTCCCCAAGTGTTAAATGGGGATAATATGACCTTTCCAGGTTTCTGCTTCATAATTCAATTCTATTTTTAGTGTGCTCCAGGCACTGTGCTGTCAGCAAATAGAGATAATAAACCAGTTCTGGTACTGAGGATGTATGTTAAAGACAGACAGAAACCAACAAGCACATTTCCGTATGGCGATGGCCAAGAAGCCATCTATGTATAAGAGCCAGGGGAGAGATGATCGCTTTGGGGCCCAGTGGAGGTCAGACAGGGTCCTCCCCGTCCCCGGAGCAGTCATGATCGAGCTGGGCTTTAAAAGATCTGTAAGAGTTTCTCAGCAGCCTTGGAGGAAAGGGCATTCCAGACAGAGGGAAAGACACATGCACCAGCGTGGCAGCCTCACGGTCTGTTCAAGGGAAACAATTAGACACATAGGGTTCTGGTGAGGATCAAATGAGATCATGTACATCAAAAGAGCTCTGACATTTTTACCTTGTTTTACAAAAGTCAAGTGTTTTTTCTTTTTTTTGAGTGTCACGAGCATTTTTTAAATGACGAAAACAAGCCAAATTTAATAGGCACCAGCCGAGCAGCACCTGACTAGTGGTTTCCCAAGGAGTCCCAGGGTCCATGAAAACATGGAATTATTGAGGCAGCATGACCCTGGGACCATCATTTGAAACAACTCCTAGGTGACTACTGTTCTGGTCTGAGCCTTCCTTTCCAGGGCTATGGTTCAAACAGAATGAGCTGACTGTATTATATTTTGCTGGCCTCGGGCTCTTTGAAAAATTGGGGAGGTTCTGGGATCATTCGTACTATAGCAAATCTGAACTTATCCCACATCGCCACCGCCCATCTGTGCTCTTGAGGGGACCTCTAAGGGCGATGAGGATGGAGAAAGGCCAATGTGTTAATCTCAAATCAGAAAATGTGCACTGCTTCTACCAAGGGCGGGTTACTCTGCTATGTATTACAGCAATTGTTGCTCCGTTCGCCTACTTGTAGCCCTGAAAACAGTGCAGAGTATAGGTTACACACCAAGACTGTTGACATGGAGTATTCATTCTTGCTGTCCAAGTGACAGAGCCCATCGTTAGGAATGACGATGCCTGCCAGTTTGCTGTCCATTCCAAAATGAGAATCGGCATCGCTCACAAAGACCAGGAGATGGAGGGAGTCGTTACGCCACCCAATTTTTTCCTACAGTGAGAAAGAAGCATTTAGCTTGTATGGGAGAGGGGCGGACGTTTATTGAGAGTGGATCAGTTATGCTTGGACACATTCAGATTATTAAAATATATATTGCTGCTCGATCTATTTTAGACTGTTTCATCTATTGTGAGTTGGTAATATTAACATATTAAAAACAGGAAATTCTGTGACCTTTGTTTTATCCTGGATTACATTTTCAGATGATTTATGCTTCAGAAAAAATGGTTCCACTACAATCAGTATCCAGTTGATCTTGACATTTACACAGTTAATTATTTTTACTGTCCAGGTTTCAATTTACCAGAAAAATGACAGAAGGGAGTGAGGGAGGTCATAGATTATCCCAAATCTAAGCTGAAGCAGAGCTAGTCAGAATGCAATACAGAATGGACCCGAAGTAAGCCTGTTTTATTAAAATTTCACCCAACCTGTAGGCACCTATTTCTCTTTCTACTGATATCATCCAAAAATTCTAAACATAATACAAGGATAAAAACTGCTTATCAAAGTATGACTGCAGAGTACTGTTAATTAAGATGGTCTGTTTTCTGTCTCTTTGCAGAGCTCTCCCCTTTAATTAAGATTAGTCAAGGAACTAGTTGGACAGAAGCTCATCGTAGCTGCCCCATGGTACCTCATCTTTTTCCTTCCTTCCTTAATTCTTTGGCCCTCCCACATTCTAGGACCTTCGGCCCTATCTGTTTCCTGATATTTTCCATGAAGACTGTCATCTGAAGACAGGGGAATCGTTCCCATGGATATGGGTTTGATTGTCAAGGAGGAGAGGTATTCTTGCATTGTTGTAGAGACACTGTGGCTTCTGATGCTTATTTTGTTGTTCGAAACAATAGATAGCTGATCATATGTAGACGTTTATTCTGAATCAGAGCATTTTTACTTTTTTTTCGTTAATTGCTGTCTTTGTTTTTTTCTTTTTTTTCAACATGGTTAATTCAAAAACTAATGAATATGATTTGGATCTTTGAAAATTAATCATGCATGACTATTCTTTTAACCAATTTTTCCCAACTGTACTACAATGTTATTAGACTACTTGAATATTAGGCATAAAAAATTGTCCCCGTTTCAACATGATGGAATTAAAAAATGTACAAAAATTTTAAGTATCTGTTGTAGAAATATGGTGATTATAGGAAAGATAAAGTTAGCTAAGCTTTTCAAAGGAAATTTGTTCACAGGAGATGAAATTTGTGTCAACAGAATGAAACACTGCTCCCCTCAGCATACCTTACATACAGCAGCTTGCATAATTGCATCAAATCCACCTTCTGGGGTGTCAATATTAGCAGAAATTTTCTGATTCTTCACAATTTCATTGAATCTTTCTGCATCATTTGTCAACGGCAAAATGTGCTTGAATCCAAATGTAGGTAAACAAATGTATGGAATACTACTGCAAAAGGAAGATGTAAAATGTTCTTGAAATACGATACAACACACAATGAATGGGTTTAATAGCCTAACAGCATTTCCTTCAATGAAGATGCATTTTTCTAAAGTGCCCGACTCTGTAACTTGGCTGTGAGTCTCACTGTTAAGGTTGTTTTCATCATCTCCCACCCAGCCCTTCCAAATTGGCCACATTAGCTAACACTTAGAGCTTGCTGTGTGCCTTGCATTGGTTCAAACACAGAAAACAGATAATCAGGTGATCAGACTCCCCATGTGTGTTTGTGTGTGTGTGTGTGTGTGTGTGTGTGTGTGTGTGTGTGTGTAATCACTACCTTCTATTGCCTCTCGACCAAAATCCACCATTAAGTTTACATGATGACAACAGTTCCTTTGTATTTTGATAGCTTAAACTGTCACCAAGGATGAGTCTCCCTGTAGCAAGACTGAGAGAGGAACCTGTCTACTCCGTCCTCTGCTCAGTCCTGCCTGCCCAGGGCCTGAAAATCAGAGCAAGGCTCTTGATTCTAGAGCCCAACTTTACTGTGATAGAACAGACTATTGTGGACAAGCCTGGGGTAAAACCACCACCAAAAAGTTTACCTGTGAGGAAAATGCCATGTTAGGATGAGATCTGCCCTAAAGACATCACAGTAGAACAGAAATTGCTAATCCTGAATCAGCCACATTTTATTCTGATAGCCAGCTAGTAGCTGTGCATGAGACTTTGGGCAAGTTACTCAACCCTTCTGAGCTTTAGGTTTTCCTTTGTAAAGTAGAGATAAATAACACAGAGCAGAGATTCTCAAAGTGTGGTCCCTGGACCAGCCACGTGAGCATCACATGGGAACTTGTTATAAATGCAAAATCTGGGGTATGACTCCGGACCTGCTGAATCGGAAATGTTAGGTGTGGACTCAGAGACCTGTGTTGAGCCAAGTCTTCCTGATGCATTCCAAAGTTTGAGAAACATAGGTGTAGAGGCACAGAGACAAAGAGGAGTAGCCCCCAGTGAGGCTGTGGTATGCTTCTGAGGAGAGCTGGTTGACTTAGGTGAGCATCTTTGCAAGTTCAACAGCCTGTCTTGTCAGCATACAAGGAGCTGATGCATCTTTGAGGAGTAGGCTCTTTTTCACCATAGTCATCTGCCTGAGGTATACAGTCAATTCTCATTATTTACAGATTCCATATCTTTGAAAATCCGTATCGCTAAAATGTATTTGTAACTCCCAAATCAGTCCTTTCTCTGTCATTCGTGTACGTGCACAGAGTGACAAAAAAGCTGAGTCGGGCTTCCCTGGTGGCGCAGTGGTTAAGAATCTGACTGCCAACTCAGGGGACATGGGTTTGAGCCCTGGTCCGGGAAGATCCCACATGTCGCGGAGCAACCAAGCCCGTGCGCCACAACTACTGAGCCTGCGCTCTAGAGTCCACAGGGCACAGCTACGGAGGCCCATGCACCTGGAGCCCGTGCTCCGCAAGAGGAGAAGCCACCACAATGAGAAGCCCGCGCACCGTGAGGAAGAGTAGCCCCTGCTCGCCGCAACTAGAAAAGGCCCATGCGCAGCAACGAAGACCCAATACAGCCAAAAAAAAAAAAAAAGTTGAGTCACCTGATATGATACATATGTTTCCAGCTGAGGTCAAATAAGACAGTCTTCTTGTTCCAGCTGTCATACTGTAAACAAATGTCCTTTTTGTGGTCTATCTGGTGCCATGTTTTGTTTTTGTTTTTGTTTTTTTTTTGCATTTTTGTGATTTTGGGGTAATTTTGCTGTTTAGAGTGGCCCCCAAGTGTAGTGTTGAAGTGCTGTCTGGTATTCCTAAGTGCAGGAAGACTTTGATGTGTCTTATGGGAAAAATACACATGTTAGCTAAACTTTATTCTGGCGTGAGTTACAGTGCTGTTGGCTGTGATTTCAACATTAATAAATCAACAATATGTATTAAATAAGATGTCTTTAAATAGAAACACACAGAAAACAAAGTTATGTATTGCTCAGTTGGTGAAACGTGACCAGAGACTCATAGGAACCTAACCCTCTGTCTCCCCTAGGAGAAATGCTCAGCATTCTCTAATGCAATTGTTGAGGAGAATTTACAGAACAAGACTTCTGTAAATGATGAGAATCAACTATATATATATAAGTCAGAATGACTATGGATTTGTTTTCACTGAGAAATGAAGCTCTGCCAGAACCAGAATGCTGGTGTCTGCAAGGATAATCATTTACTTCCTGTCAGTAGACTTTCACAAAAAGTAGGTCATAATCTGATGTGTCCTCAGATTTCAGAACAAGGGGGGTTAAAGGTGGCCAGCACTGAATGGTACAGTCTGAGATGTCCCATTTTCTGAATGGGGTATCTTTTATTTTCTAATGATTTTAAGAACTCTATCTCTAAATAGTATCAAACTTTTGTCTTTGTAGTTTGTTTTTAAATTTTGTTTACAATGTTTTTGGATATATACCTTAACATTTTTTATATAGTCGATTTTTTCCCACCTTCAAAGATGAATGTATTTTGAAATGTGAAATGAGGAATTAAAAAAAAAAAGTTAACCTATTAAATGATAATAATGTAGCATTTGTCCTAATTGCTCCTGTAGTATTTAAAGCAGCTACAGGGTAGAAGAAAATGCCATTAGATTTAGAATAAAAAGACTAAATAGTTATCTATCTAAAATGAGGGTGATAATAATAGTTACTTCACAAGGTTGTTGTAAAAATTACATTAAAGTATTTTATAAAAAGTATATAATTGTGTGAAGTATACCATTGTCCCTGGAGCCCAACTAGTCTTGGAAATGTTTCATTTAATCTTTTATTTGGGGGTGTTGGTTCACACTGTACCAAAATGGCATTTGAGAATCTTCTGGAGCCAGAGAACTAGTATTCCTATCTTTCGGTAAGAAATTTGCATTTTTGTTGGTTAGAATTATTTGCTATGTAGTTCTTACTAGAACTCTAATCTTTTGGAAAGGGGAATACATTTATTTAATTCAATAAACATATTCATGTGCTGGGAGATGAATGAAGCTAAAACAAAGCAGAATGTCAGAGCTGGGTCACACCAGAAAATTTTGACTGGAAGCTGCCTATTTTGGTCAAAGTTCTTCCTCCAACAAATGCTTATATTTGTTTGTTATTTTCTAAGATAGAAATTGAAGGAACTACTCATTGCTGAATAACTTGATTTTGAGTCCCTAGACAACAATAGATTTGCATTTAAAATGCATTCAAATTTAAAATTGTAAAACACAATATAAAAAGTGCTACTTATATTTTTATTAAAACTTTAAATAAAGTTCATAAAGTAAGACTATAATGATAATATACTAAAAGGTTAACACCATCTTTTTTGAGTGGGATTAGAAATGATTTCCATTTTCTTCTTTTTGTCTGTATTCTCACTTGGGCTTGTTATTAAAAATTATATTATATACTCATATATGGTTTTTTGTGTGTACATATAGGAAATCTAAGCATTTCATGGTTCAGTTATCTCTTTTGCAAAACTACAATGAATTCCTCACTTCAAGTCTTCAAAAATAAAACAAAACACCAAATCAAACGTGAAATGATGTTAAAAAAAAATCCCTCAAAATGTTCGATGGAGAAAATTTTATCTTATGTTAAATATTTTTAAATGCATATTACAATTCATTACAAATAGGAAAATGGAGAAAATATGGTTTTTCTTGATGTTTCTTAGAAGAGAAACTTCTTTCAAAAACGTAAACCATTCAGGCTTCTTACATGGTGAAACGAAGTTTTAGTGACTTTCCATCTAACGAAGATAAAGAATGCAAGCTACTTCAAAAAGCACTAGAGACTAGATTAAAACTGAGGTTTGAAAAGTGTGGTGTGCAGACCCACAGAGGTCCCTGACACCTTTTCAGAGAGTTTTTCAGGTCAAACATATTTCATAATAATAAGAGATGTTATTTGTCTTTTTCACTGATGATGCAAATCAATGGTGAATAAAACTGCTGGTGCCTTAGCACAGATCAAGGCAGTGGCACCAAACTGCCTAGTATTCCTTATAATTTTATTTTAAATGCTAGTTTCACTTGATTGTCCTTGACGAAGCAGTAAAAGATATTAATTTTATTAAGTCTACACCCTTGGATACGTGTTTTTAAAAAATATTTCTGTGTGACCACATGGGGAATATGCATACAGCATTACTGCTGCACATTGAAATACATGTTTATAGTGGAAAAACACTTGCGGTTGTTTGAACTGAACTGGCCTATTTTATGGAACAATCATTTGATCTGAAAGCCAAACTATCATTCCAACTTAAGTTTTTGGCAGACATGTTCTTAAAAATGAAGAAAGTAAGCCTGCTACTTCCAGGAAAACGACTATCAGTATTTGTTGCCAATGATGAAATCTGAAGTAACTAGAAAATTAGAACTTCAGAAAATTATCATCTGCCACCCATGGCTTAACGACTTCCCAATACTTCAAGATTTATCTGATGGGATTAATGATGATATTAACGAATATGATTTTTTTAGATATTATATCATGAAATTTGGAAAATCTACATAACTCACTGAAACTTCATTTTCCAAGTGATCAAAACGTTATATTACAAAACCACATGCGCACACACACACACACACACACCAGTAAAAGAGCGATTCAAAGTGCAAAACAGACCAATGGTTTTTAATGTAACAAAATATGAAGTTCATTGATATTTTTTCAGATTCCACATTGAAAATAAATTTACCTCTGGTACAGTTTGAATGTAATATCAAAGAAGAATATCTACAGTTATTGGAAAAATCTATTAACTGCTTCTCCCTTTTCCAACTATATATCTGTGTGAAGTTTGACTTTCTTCATGGAATTCAACCAAAACAAAGTATTACAACAGATTAAACGGAGAAGCAGGTATGAGAAGCCAGTTGTCTTCTTTTAAATCAGATATTTTAAGAGATTTGTAAAAATGTAAAATAGTGCCACTCATCTTGTTAACTTTTGTTCTGTTTTGGGAAATGTAGTTATTATTCCTAAAGGTGTGTTATTATAGTAATATGCAGTGTATTTTTCATTGTAATTATTAAATAAATGGATAAATAATTATATTTTCTTAGTTTTACATTCTAAGACACTGAATATTGATAGATATAAAGCTCTTTTGGACGTCTTAATTTTTAAGAGTGTAAGAGAGTCCTGAGATCTAAATTTTGAGGACCATTAGACAAAAATAACTAGAGAAAATAAGTGTTAATGAGAGAAAAAAAATTAAAACTGGTTTTGAATGTCTGTTATGTTCTGAGCCTATTCAGCTCTCATGATTAGCCCAGGAAGTGAATATTATTATCCTCATTTATAAATGAAGAGATGGGAGCTCCAAGGTTATGATTTAAGCCCAGGTCTGGAAAACGCCATGCTCTTTTCTCTTACCTCTCATTGCCTTTGTACTAAAGAACATTTTATTCCATAATTATAAGGTTTGGATTGATCAAAGATTGACTTCTGTGTTTGGTGTTTGGGTTCTTGGTGTGTAAATGTGTGGCGAGTGGAATCTGGACAGAGAAACTGGGAGAATTAAGGGCGTGATTAGAAAGGAAAAAATATAATGTTGCAGCAAAAAAGAACTCATTATTTATAACTTTAGCTAACGGTAAATTTTGCCAACAAGAATAAAAGAAAAACCTCTATGAAATAGGAAGACGCTGACCTTTCAAGAGCTCAAATATGTGATCCTCCTTTAGGTTCCCGTTCACCGAACCCTGGGCAGTGCTCTGGCCTCCCTTTACCCCACTCTGTTGGTGTTGATAGTAGCTACCACCTACTGAGAGCTTCATGGTCAAGCCCAATATCAAATGCTTCCTTTCATTATCTCACCCACTCCTTACAACCCCTCTGTGTGATCGGTATTATTATTCCAAACTAAAGCTCTGAGAAGTGAAGTGGTTTCCCTAAGGTGACATTATGAGTGAGCAGATGAATGGTTACCTGGTAACATGGATGTATTCAAGGGATCAATGGAACAGAATAGAATGTCCAGAATTAGACACACATACAGTCAATTGCTTTTTAACAAAGGCATCAAGATAATTCAATGGGGAAAGGAAAATCCTGCTTAACAAATAGTGCTGAAACAATTGGATAGTTGCATGTAAACAAAAGATAGACCTAGACATTTTCCTCATTCCAAACAGAAACACTAATTTGAGATCATAGACCTAAGTGTAAAAGCTTCAACCACAAAGCTTCTAGAAGAAAACAGAGGAGGAATCTTTGAGACATTAGGATAGGCAAAGATGTCTCAGGACAAAAAAATACACTAATCATAAAGCTAAAAATTGATTAACTGGACTTCATCAAAATTAAAAACTTGCTTGACCAAAGACATTGATAGAAAAATAAAAATACAATCCACTGCCTGGAAGGATATATCTGCAAAATATATTTGACAAAGAATTTTTGTCCAAATATACAAAGAACTTATACAATACAATATTAAGAAGAAACTCTAATTTTTAAAAATAGGAAAAATATTTGAAAAGATACTTCACAAAATAAGATATGAGAATGGGGAAAAAATACATGAAAAGATGTTCAACATCATTTGTCCTTAGGGAAATGCAAAGTAAAGCTACAATGAGATACACACCTATTAGAATGGTTAAAACTAAAAAGACTGAAATTACCAAGTATTAACAAGGATTTGAAATAAATGGAACCCTCACACATTGCTGATGGAAATGCAGAATGGTACATGCACTTTGGAAAACAATTTGATGGTTTCTTAAAAAAATTAAAACTATACTTATCATACAATTCAGCAATTCTAATTCTAGGTATCTATGCAAGAGAAACAAAAACATACATCCACACAAAGACTTATATGCAAATGATCATAGCAGTATTTTTTCATGATCACCAGAAATTGGGAAACAACCCAAATGTCCATCAATAGATGAATAAATAAAGTGTAGTATAATAAATTCATACAAGGGGCTATTACTTAAAACAAAAAGGAACAAACTACTGGTGAACACAAAATCAGGGAAGAATCTCGAAAACATTATGTTGAGCAAAAGAGCCAGGCACAAAAGGTATATACCATTTTTTCCATTCATATGAAATCCAAGAATAGGCAAAACCAATCTAACTGATAGAAATCAGAAAGTGGTTGCCTCTGGGGAAGCAGAATTGACTGTAATGGGGCATAAGGAAACTTTGTGTGGTGATGGAAATGTTCTATGTCATGTTTTAAGTGGTGCTTACATTGGAATATTCAACTGTCAAAACTCATGAAACTGAACATTTCTGCTGTGTGTATTTTAGTACCTGTCAATTATACCTCAAGAAGGGGGGTTGGGAACAGATATTATCTCTGATATTTGCAACCAAACACAATTCCTAAAGTTGCAATCAGTGATGAATTCTTTTCAAGGTCAAAATATTTTTTGGGCTTCCCTGGTGGCGCAGTGGTTGAGAGTCCGCCTGCCGATGCAGGGGACACGGGTTCGTGCCCTGGTCTGGGAAGATCCCACATGCCGCGGAGCGGCTGGGCCCGTGAGCCATGGCCGCTGAGCCTGCGCGTCCGGAGCCTGTGCTCCACAACGGGAGAGGCCACGACAGTGAGAGGCCTGCGTACCGCAAAAAAAAAAAAAGAAAAAAAAAAAAATATATATATATATTTTTCTTTTTGCTGTCAGATTCTAGTTGGGAACCGCATTGAAATGTCTTAAAACGATACTATAAAAACTGTCTTCTACAGAGATTGATTCCTTGGGTGTATACTAGTGTTCAAACTCAGTGTATGTTTGGAAAGCCATTTCACATATATACTATGTTTATAGGAGTAAAGGGCTTGGCTTTGGACAAGCCCAGATCTTGGTACAGATCACTGATTAGTCAGGTGGCCTCAGGCAAATTACTAACCTCTCAGAGCCTCTGTTACTTCCTCTGAGTATAGGGATGATGAAGCCTGCTTTGACCTGAAGCTATTATGAAGATTGAATGAGGTCATCTATGTAAAATCTTTAGCATAGGGTCTGGCACAGAGCAAATGGAAGCTCTTTTTCAATAGAAGGATATCAAATAATTTTATTTTGACCATGTCATTGATATGTACAGGTAAGTCATCTCAAAGCAACTTGCCCTTGACCATCACCTGGATAATACATGGTTTTAGTAGCCGATCAGAGCATATTATAATGGAGTCATTGCCTAATTTCCTAATGAATTTGACAACAGTGAAGGCTACAAAGGGCTTTTCCAAGCAATAAGAGAAATTCACATCTCCCAAAGTATATCAGAGGTAGCTACAAAAGCTGTTATTTTGGCTGCAATCATTGGAGTGGAGACATATACTCTGAGAAAGTGTGGGTTACTGTCAAATAGCCTCAGAGAGTGGTGGTCATTGAGGATAGAAGGCCTCTGAGGGGCTGGGGAAGGGCTCAGGCCAGTGGAACCTGCAGTGAAAGACTTGGTCCGCTTGTCTGCAGAGCACAAAGCCAAATTTGTCACAGACTGACCTCCGCAGCGAGACAGATGCTTCAGATGCTGTGAGGACCCAAGCTAGAACCAGGTATTAAGTTGACTTCCCCTTGGCTCTGAAAACCTAGGCAACTGAGAGCTGCAGAGATCCAACCGGATGGGAGGGAACTGCCAGGCACTTAGCAAGCTCCTACAGCTCAGAGCAGGGCCAGCTCTACAGGAAATCAGTGTTCAAAGATGCCAGAAAATCATTTACTTACCTGCAAGGGTTGGCGATTTCTTCTGGTGTTGTTTTCATAAAAGGGGAGATGGGTTTTTCTACAAAAGAGCCGAAGCCCAGTCTAAAGTTGCTGGTTAATTTAGACATCTCCTTGGAAAGCAGGGAGCCTAGCTCTTTGATTGTGTTGAGGTCATCATCCATGGAGGCCGAGAGGTCCATGAGGTAATACAAGTCCACCGGGTAATCCTCGGTCTGGCGAACTTGAACTTGCAGAGTCTGTTCACTGCCTGCAACACCCCCGCAAGAAAAGCAAATCATAAAAACACGGGGAGACTTCTTTGTGACTAGGCAATCCCTGGCTGTTTCATTTCAATAAGAACTTACTGAAGATACTTATAATTTCATACACTGTGTGGTAAAGTTTATAAATGAACACACCCATGAAAATCTTTCAGCAGTGAATTTAGAGTAACTGAAGGAGGTGAAAGTTAGGATATTTTATATCTCCTTGGGAGAACTAGCATCCATTTAGATGGAAGATAAGCTGAATTTGTGTGTGTGTGTGTGGGGGGGTTTAGAAAAGAAGAAAATAAAGAGGAGTTTAAAGCTACATTACAACCCTTGAAGAAATGTGAGGTAAGCCTTAGCAACATTTGAGTAATTCAGATGGTTACTATTAGATAAGGCTCTTTTTGGTAACACATTTGGAGTGCAAAGTGACCAATGTGAATAAAGAAAAGTGTTAGCCTAGCAACTCTCTATTTCCTTAAGAATGGGAAATCTGAGTCATCACAAACAATGATATGTAATATGGTACAAGGTGTATTAATGGAATAACAGTATTACTACATGTGATGTTAGATTTATTTACATGAGCCAGTGAGTATATAAATCATAACATACCTGGTCTCAGTTTAAGAGCCAAGTTTTGAGGGGCAATCTGAACGATGCTGGAACTATTTTTCTGTCTGCCTACACTGAGAGGCTTATTTATAAGTATTTCCACTTGGGAGACAGGGTTTTCGATGAAGGTTAGTTGACATCCTTTAGCTAAAAGATTTGCTGGAGTATCACACCTTTCTCCAACTCCAGATAGATGGGTAAAATTCTAAAAAAAAAAAAAAAAAAACAATAAAGAGAAAAAGATGACAATAAAGACAAAAAAAGAAGACATTTCTTATGATTACTTTTTGCTTGCTTTCTAGTTAGGCATCTTGTCATAGTATACCATATCCCCACATGCCTGACATCGATTGTAGGTCTTAAGTTATAGCAGAATAACCAGAGAATTCTGCCAGTAAAATTGGAATTTCCTTTAAATATTCAGGAGAATTCACTTAACAGCTTTCTTTTTTCCTTTTCTTTTCTTTTCTTTCTTTCTTTTTTTTTTTAATGCTCACTCCTTTACAACATCTCCTGTGCTGTGACCAGATCCTTGAAATAGCTGGGTCATAGAGTTGACATCATCGTGTGAATTATCTGTTCAAGATAACCTGTAGGTTTGTGGAATCCTGGGACTGTCCAGACTCTCAGTGTGTCTATTACCAAATCCAGTGACAAAGAGCTTTTTCTGTGGCTTCCTAAAGGGCAAAGATTGTGACATCTCCCTATCTACTCTCTGTCCCAGTTTAATTTATGGATATATTTACCCTTCTATTACAGTATTACTTCACTAAAGTTGACCTCTTGGGGACTTTAAACTCAGGGTCTTAAAGTGTTCCAGTTTAAGGTCTTTTAGAAATTTCTCCAACATTCGGATGTGGGGAAGGGAAGGGAAAGAGAAATCGTGTAAAAGACTGCTTTTCTGTGTAGGACTCGGGAGTTTCCCAGTTCCCCTCTGATCCACCTGGGTATCTGGAGGCAGTGAGATGAAGTGTTTTCAGGCAGAAACGTGGCCATCCAACCCTGGAACACCCAGAACAGAGAGATGCAGTTGAGAGATAAACACCTATCTCACCTAATAGCCACGGCTGCTCTAGAGCAGCTGAGGCTCTGGGCAAGGTTGATCTTGGGGCCCGTTGATTCTCATACTTGGAGAGAAGCAAACCAAGCTCATATTGTTTTTCCTCATTCAGAATTCTAAGCCACTCTTCCTGTTTCACCAACTAAGAAAGCTACATTTCTTTGGAAATTGATTTTTTGAGAATATAATGTGTTATCTATCATCAAGGCATGTGTATATTTGAGGCCTCAGAGAGAGGTAGCAAATTCTGTAACTTCCCATGATGCATCCAAAGCAAACCATGGCTTGACAAGACCTCAGAATCCTTCTTAACACAGTGTCACTGCTACCACCTGTAATCACTCTGTCTGCCAAAAGGTCAGAGGCAGTGTTAACCCTGGAACCTATTTTCTATCTGCTCTAAGCAGGAGCCTAATTTACTTTTTGCTCCAGCTGTCTCTACTGATATCACTACTTCTAACTTCTACTATTTGTTATATCAGTGTGACCTCTCAGAATAATCTGGCCTTCAAATCTGATGGAAATTTGACTACGGAGTATTATCCACAAGCAAAGCTATCCATAGTAGCTTAAAAGCCTCTCTTCAATAAGTGCTAAAGAAGCACGTAAGTGAAAATTCTAGCGATGGGCATTTTGTTAGACTGATTTGTTGTTTTATGTCTCTATCATGAAACTAACATTGACTTCTTCAGAGAGTCAATGTCAAAAAATGTGGGGTTTTCGCTCTTTGTATATTCCCAAACCTTCTTTTGATACGTGAGCTCCAAATGGCATAACTGTCTGCCCTTCTGCTCGAGCCCCCTCAGCAGAGGCGATAGCGGGGGAGTGGGCTGTGTCTGTGCTCCGGTCTGCGAGCCCCTCCACGGACACATGTAACCGAAATGTGCGTTTTAACAGCGACAGCCTGGACCTGAGTTAGGCGACCAGGTTTGTTCCCCTTGAACATGCTACTCAATTCTTGCTGAACTTGGCATTCGTATGGTTGGATTTGTGTTTAGATTCTCTTTATGAGATTCAGCAGAGAACTGCTTTCATTCCAGAAAGAGCTAAGGCAGCTCCTTCTTACCAGGAATCATTTACAGACCGCCTAGTCGTGTCACAGGAGACACTGATTCTGGATGGCTTGTTATACATTCCCCAATCCCCTTCTGCTACCTTCACGTAGTTTTCAGTTTGATCAGATAAGGAATGTCTGTTTCGGGGTTTGTCATCAGTGTGGTACAGAGTCACCAAGCTCGCATAGTTTTTAAAAGAACGGGATAATGTCTGAACAGTAAAGTTTACCCCAAACCTAGAACACTTCCCTCAGATCCTAGTAATGATTCAGAAAGGATGCTGGTCCACAGATGGAATACAACTATGATATTGAAATCAAATGTATGTTTGAAAATTATCAACTTCATGATCTCTGGTTACCCAGAGCCTCAGCATTTTACATGTAAGCAATTAGAAATGGCTTTAAAATCAGAGGAGGCATCAGGTTAAATAAAGAATCTTGAGTTACGTATATTTCAGAATACTTTGACATTCATTCTGTCCTCAAATTGCTTTTGAATGTAATCACACGAAGGACACTTGGAATCACAAACGCTTACATTCTCCTTTCCTGATCTGTTTTACTTCTATAACCCTAGAGAAAGCAGGAAGCTATCAGAACACTCAAGGATGGAATTACCGTAAATGTAAGTGCACTTTTTACACACACGCTGAGGTCATTTGTTTTACCTCCTGAGAACACCAGGCACACTGAGGTCCGATGAGTAAGCAGTCCTCACAGGTCTCTGCATCCCCCATGGAACAGCCACCTGTTTTTAAATCCAGCAAGACACAAGGGATTCAGCACACTCTCTGCCACTCCATTCACGAGATCTACGGCTCTTAAGGTACTTGAACAAAACAATACCAAAGTTCATTTCTTAGTCTTCAAAGATCAGTCCTCAAGACGAGAGCAATCCATAGTAAACTTCATATTTTACATCTATCACGTTGAAAACAGGCATGTCTTAGTAGCCAAAAATAATCGCTCTCTTTTTTCTTAAAATATGAAAATATCTTAACGTTCACAAATACAGGATCATCGTATTTATCGTCCTCATTCAGTATCATCCCCGTTTAACTTTTTAAAAATTATTCGTACCCATTAAAGAACGCTTCTCTCTTAAATGTACTGTATTTTTATTTAAAAACTAAGTCCCTTTTCTCTCTCAAGGTTATCACTCTCAAGTGGAAGGCCCTGTTGTACAATAAGGTAGCTAGAAAAGTTAGCAAAATGGTTGTCACAAGAGTATTAAGAAGTCCTCTTGTGCAGTAGTGCTGTTTAATTCTCTCATTAAGGTGCCCATGCAACCTTTGTATTTATTTATCTTAAGCCCGGAGCGTTCAACAGCCTTGCGGCTGCCTGTAATTTGTTAAAGTGTTCGTTCAATGGCAAAAGAGCAATTGAACAGATCAAATAAAAAATGACTTCTGATCTAGTTTCTGAATCACACGGCAGGTTTGTCAAGCACACTACGAAAGCAATATATTGGAGAACTAAAGTCTTACCTTGTACGTGATCATTCCTTCCTAGAAATAGAAAGAACAGGCAAAGCAGTTCAATCCCCATCCGTTTCAGTTCTCGCTGTGCAGACAGATTAAAAAATGAATTACCTTCAACATTACAAGACTAAAGCTGAACATCGTTAAAAGTCTTTCTTTCTTGAAGTGTAAAATTGCAAATACTACTTACACTGCTTTGAAAAGCAACTTGAGATGTAAATTAAAAAGTTTTCATTAAGACTGAAATGAAAACAGAAGCTACCTGGACAGGTAAAGAAGAAAAGCTGTGCTTAAGAGCAACTTCAGCATGATTTACTTCCTTGTTCTCCTTATAAGGAAGGCAGGTGTACAATCACCAAGAAGGTGGGGAAAATTCATTCAGTAGAAATTTTTGTGTAAATTCTATTAGTCTCTCTGCATCCTAGAGAAAGTTGACACCTTTAGTAAAATATTGATCGATGAAATGTCAAAAGAGCAATTGAAATATGATCTAAAGTTCCTTCTAAAATAATTATAATTTAATGTAAACAATAAAGATGATAAATAAAACACAAATATGTAAGTTATGTATAAGGAGGGTTTAAAAAATGAGCTAAAGGAAAATACCTGAGATTTTTATGTTCCATTGTTAAATCCTTTCAGAGAATTGAGATGAACTCTGAAAAATAAAAATCATTATTTTATAATTTAGAAGGCAGTCTAGGGAAAGCAAAATACTGTGTTCCCTTGTTTTTTAAGTTGGATGAAAGATATTTTTCCATAAGTATAAAATTCCTATTTAAATGCATTATTAGAAAAAATATAATATTTCAAAATTAGTCTCAGACAATAACAATGGAAACAGAAACAATGGTGCCCAAGATACTGAATCCCTCTCCTCCGCATAGCGACCAAGTTCTCTTTCTCATGTACGGTCCCTGCTCCCAGCTCACTACTTGGCACATAGAAGATATTTATTTGTTGAACAGAAAAGTGACACTTTAAAATACAACAATCTATGGCTAATTTCAGGAGTTTGATTATGAATTTTTCCTAATATATTCCAGACAGTGTTTGGGGTTTGCAGATACTGCAAACAAATATTTATTTCGTTGCTCTCCAAACTGCTTGACCTTAGACAGGCTTCTCTGTGGCTTGCTTATGTCCTGGGAGATTATCTTTTAAAGGTATATTTCTGGGCAAGCATGTGAAACTTGTGAAGAGAGAAAACTAATTATAGTCTGCTCAGGTTCTTCTCAGAAAGCTATGTTCAATTTTGAACTCCATCATACACAGGAATCTGCAAGAACATGGCAAGAATCCTTCAGAGAGAAACCAGAATTATTAAAGACTTGAGAGGATACCTTTTGGGAGAAAAATACGTTATATGAAATCAGTTGATTTAGGTTGAAGAAGAAAGATTAAGGCACAGATATCTGTGTCCCTCATATTACCTCTGGTTAATACTGGTATCCTGTATTAGCTGTCATTCATGTATTCATTCATTCATCCATTATTCAATAAATATTTATTGAGCGTCTACTTTGTGTTAAGTATTGTTCTAGAAGCAGAGGATATGTCAGTGAACAAAGCCAAGCTCTTGGCCTGTGAAGTATATATTCTAGGCTGGGGAACAGACAGATTCTTAAAATCAGGCTGTCCTACGGGCTATGAAAAATGATAAACCTGGGTTCAAGAGGAAAGAGGGGGGCTTCCCTGGTGGCGCAGTGGTTGACAGTCCGCCTGCTGATGCAGGGAACACGGGTTCGTGCCCCGGTCCGGGAGGATCCCACATGCCGCGGAGCGGCTAGGCCCGTGAGCCGTGGCCGCTGGGCCTGCGCGTCCGGAGCCTGTGCTCCGCAGCGGAAGAGGCCACAGCAGTGAGAGGCCCGCGTACCGCAAAAAAAAAAAAAAAAAAAAAAAAGAGGAAAGAGGGGTAGGAAGGGTGTGTTGTTTTACTAGCCTACGTACAGACTTCCACCCCAGCCCTAGAATCCTAGTTGTGCTGCTTTGTTTCCTATCTGTCCTCAGTCACGGCCCCTGTGATGCGCACTCCCTCCCCTACCTCCGAGGCTGAGCACACACCATTTGTGCTGTCTGGAGGCGTGTGCTTCTTCCTCATTCGTCTCACTTGGCTGACTCAGCTCTCGTCCAGGTCTCAGTACAGACATCAACGCCCTTAGGGAGACCTTTTTGGTCTCGCCAGGCCTCCCTTCCTGTGGACTTTCCCCAGGATGGCCCTTTCCAATTTGCTTGTAGTTGCCAAGATCCTTGCCTCTCTCCCCCAGTAGACTGTGAAGTTCTTTAAGGCACTGATTTATTCAACAAGTATTTATTGAATTCTTTACTATGTCTCAAGCAGGGACAGTGTCTCAGTTATCTTTCTATTCCCAGCAAGTCGCATAATGCCAGACTTTGTAAGTGGTCAATTAATATTCATCACCTAAATGGATACATTTTTTTGTCTTGGCTGTCTAGTATTTTACCTGTGCCAAAGCAGCGACTCCATGAATATTGAGTGAACAGATGTGTAAATGAATAAATGGTTTTAGAAGACACGCAGTGAGCGCAGATAGGAGAGAGGAAAGACGTCCCCTGCTTGCGTTGTGAGGAAGCTGAGTAAAGACTCAAAATGCAGGGTGGAGGACAGGGGCAGAACTGAAGAGAACATACAGTCGAACAACGCTACAAGAAAACCTCCATCCACTCTGTTTTTATCTTGGCACCACCGTGGAGAATCCATGGCGGGTTATTCGGCGCAGGGGAAGTATTCTGGCTTCCTGAATACTTCCTGTGGTGTTGGTGCCCTCTCCTGGAAAGTACCCATCCATGCCCCTGGGGGTGCAGGGAGCCCTACTTGTTCCATAAACTGACCAGCGCTGCATAAACCCGCCCGAAGGAAAACGCTGTCCCCTTAGCCAAGCCAACCAGATTAATTACCTCTGTTTCTGTATATATACGGAATTTAAACTGGGAAATACAGACTAAAACTGGGCTTCAATAATGGGAGCTGAAGCTGGCAGAGAGAGGACCTCAGGTGGAAGGAAAAGTGAGACTTCTGGAGTGAGTCCATACTAGGAAGAATCGGCAGCTGCGAGGAGACAGAAGCCCGAGGCAGAGGAAATCTATAATGAGTAGACAAGGGGGTGGGTTGAGCGTATCACTAGTCAAAGCAGCCGAGAAGGGCCCCTGAGTCACATGAATGGAAAACACTAGAGTTAGACCCACAGACTTACTTTGCCGAGGGGAAGGAACACGGCCCAGGCCGACAGCTGCCATGATTCCAAATGCCCTTCCAGATTGGATCTTTCTGAGGCCCAGCCCTTCCTGGGTTTCCCCAGGATCTCGTCTCTTGGAACAATGTGTATTCTTAGAACAAATTCCCATTGCTTATGGGTTGTTGAGGGTGTCTCTGTATTTCTTAAAATCGAGAGATCCTAAGTCACACCATTTAGATTTTCAGACAGGCTGCTTGGGCCCATAGGATAGAATCCTACCATCCCAAATGCTCAGAGCCCCAGCTGGGGATTCTGACTCCATCTGGGGGCCAAGATGTCTGAGCTGAGGCGTGGGTGGAATAGCAGAGCACCACACAGCCCAGGAAAGCCACGTCGCCTGCACTCCTCTCTTCAGCTGCCTTCTGCTTCTGAGATTGTCTTCAGTGGAACCCTGACCTCAGGAACCCATCTGACTCACTGTATTTGGCTTGGGTCTCTCCCGGACCCAGCCCATCATTCACATCAGAGAATAACCATCTAGGGTCAGCTGGGCCAGCCCCAGGGCACCTGAAAACACTCCTGGGAGAGCAAACACTGAGTAAACCTGGCTGGGAGCCAATTTGAAGTGTAGTGACCTTAGTGATGACTGCCAGCTCTTGGGATGGCCTTGCTATGTTACCAGCTTTCTTTCAAGTACCAGTGACAAGTCTCCCTCCAGTTGTCTTTCTATGAAGCATTTCATAGTGAGTAGCTGAAAAGAAACGTAGAAATGAATGCGATCCCTTTGTGTCTGGCACTGCTGTAACTGCGTTTGTGATACACTGCACGGCGGGCTGTCCACAGGATGCTATGGCTGACCTCAGATGTGTGTAACTTGGGGGCACAGAATCTGGAAGTGGACACCTTCATTTCACATTTCAAGATCTTCAGAAAAATTCTTTTAAAGAAGGATGTGCGGGGCTTCCCTGGTGGCCCAGTGGTTGAGAGTCCGCCTGCCGATGCAGGGGACATGGGTTCATACCCCAGTCCGGGAAGATCCCACATGCCGCGGAGCGGCTGGGCCCGTGAGCCAAGGCCGCTGAGCCTGCGTGTCTGGAGCCTGTGCTCCGCAACGGGAGAGGCCACGACAGTGAGAGGCCCGCGTACCGCAAAAAAAAAAATAATAATGAAAATAAAGAAGGATGTGTAACAGTTTCCTGTCACCTTAGTGTGTAATGCCCACAACACGCTAAGTGCTAGAGAAATTTTTTGTGGCCTGGGACTTACATTCTAGTCTGGAGTTTACTTTTTTTAATTTGATAAAATATACATAACATAAAATTTATCATTATACCTGTTTTCAAGTGTATCGTTCATTGGCATCAAGTACATTTACATTGTTGTGCAACCTTCACTGTCCATCTCCGGAAATTTTTCATCATTCCAAACCAAAGCTCTGTATCCATTAAGCAATAAGTTCCCATTTCCCCCACCCCCTATCCCCCGGAAACGACCATTCATTCTACTTTCTGTCTCTATGAATTTGAGTGTTCTAGGTACTTCATATAAGTGGAATCATACAATGAAGCCTTTTTTGTTTGTCTTATTTCCCTTAGCATAATGTTTTCAAAGTTTATCTACATTGTAGCTTATAGCAGAATTCCATTCCTTTTTAAGGCTGAACAATATTCCATTGTGTGGATATACCACACTTTATTTATCATTCATTTGTCGCTGGACATTTGGGGTGTTTTCACCTTTTGACTATTGTGAATAATGCTGCATGAATATTGGTGTACAGTATCTGAGTCTGCTCCTACTGTATGTCCTTGGGGATAGCACGTATCTCTCGGCACTTTAGTTTCTAGTCTGTGAAATAGTGATAATATCCACTTTTCAGGATTATGGTGAAGATTTAATTATACCATTCTGGAATGAATCCAGATTGGGTAGGGCCTGAAGATTGTATAACTTGGGGGACCCTGTTTAAGAAAAGGAATGCAAATGGGAAATAAATTGCATATAAAAGTGTATATTTATTTAAAGTGAGAAAGAGAGAGGGGGAAAAATAAAACAAAACCATGACAACAAATTACTGACGCCTTAGAGATTCCAGGCCCTTTCTTCTTGATATCACATTAGGTAAATTAACCAGAAATGCTTACCCAGAAATGCTTCCTAGTGGCAATCTGGCTTCCCATCCCCACCTGGAGCCACCTGCAGCTCCCAGGCACCTGGGCAAGCTAGGGGCTGGGACTGAGGCTCCATCTGTTTATGGTAAATCCCCATCTGACTTCACTCAGGATTTGTGTTTATCGTAGATAGCTTTATTGGGCACTTCCTTTGTGTCAGGCGTTGTTCAATATTTTCCCAGTGTTGACCTATTTCATTCTCACAATACCCCTCAGAAGTAGGAACTGTTTGACCTCCATTTACCAGATGAGGAAACTGAGGCAGGAGAAGCTATGGAACTTGCCCACCGTTGCAACGCTGCTCAGGCAGCAGAGCCCTGGAGACGGATTTCTCCCCCAAGTCCGAGCTCCACATCACCGTGCAAACTGCCTCCTGGTACATAAGAGATGTTTGGAGAATCCTAAAGCAGCTGTCAGCAAGAAATTAAATTCCCCAAGGAACATTTAGGTAAGTCTGTCTCTCCATCTCTAGACCCCTCGTTCCAGCTCTGTATCCAGCTGTCTCCTTTTTGCTTTACTTGTTGTTCATCCTGTGGGTCATTCACCACCAAAAACGAGACAGAAATGTGGTCCTGGATTGTACAACATTTTTCTTATTCCTCCTTTGATTTACATCCGTAAAATCACTTAAAAGCAAAGGAAACAAAACCTGTTGCCCTTCAGGGGACGGTGACAGCGCTGGGCCTGGCCTTGTGTCCAGGAGAGGGCGGTGGCCGGCATTTCCTGTGGGCCAGCGATGACTCCGGATTGATTAACTCCTGGGCCTCCGGTGGCAGCCACCCTGCACCTCACTCTGGAGCGCAGCAGTCAATCACCTACTAGGAAAAGGAGGACGGTTCTCCCTCGGCAAGTCTGATGCCAATCTTGTACGTCAGACCTGCTTGGGAAAAGTACTCAATGAAATTGTTAGGGAACTTATTTTGAAATCCTAAAAGAACTGAGCTCCTTCTGTCTTTGAGCTGTGGAATAAATCCACAGATGAGATTTTCCATAAAATATCAGAGAATATGAGTTTAATCTGCTTTGACTCTCAGAACGACTCTCTCTTCGTTGCCCGTTTCCCCATCTATGAAGCAAATGGTGGTATGTCATGCCAGGAAGTCCATGTGAACAGACAGAAACGTTGATTGCAGAGTAATTCACTCATTCACAGCTTGCAAAACTGCTGAGCACTCTTTTCTCTTTTCCTTTCAAAAGATAACTCTAGCGGTCTAACCCGACGTTAGGATTCCTTCGTTTTAAGCAAAGTTTTTCCTTTTTTTCTGATGAGCACCATCTCTTACGTCTGGGGTTGCCATGGGGTGGACATTATTAGCAAAAATAAGCTCTGATTCTTCATTCATTCATTCACTCACTCACTCATTCAGGAAGTATCTACTGAGATCCTACTACTTGCCAGGCACTGTTCTGGGAACACACTGTTGATTAAAACTACCAAGGTCTCTGCCTCGTGGAGCTTGTGTTCCTGTAGGAGAGACAGACAATAGACACCCAAACAAATAAAGATGTCAGATGGTGATCCGTGCTGAACAAAACAAAGAATGGTAAGAGGTCAGAGAGTGAGCAGGGTGTGGTGGCCAGGGAAGCCTCTGATAAGGTGACATGAGTACAAGGCCCCCCTGGCAGGAGTGTCTGGGGACAAGCAGGGCAAGGTGGCCGGTGAGACTGGAGAGGAGTGACGGGTGATCACAAGGAGGTAACAGGGGACCAGCCAGAGAGGCACAGGGACAGTGAAGAGCTGTCACCAGAGCCCCATGGGCCACGGTCAGGACTCTGGGTTTGTATTGAGCGTGAAGGGAAGTTTTTATGGGGTTTCAGTGGCTGATGATATAGCTTATGTTCTGAAAGGATCCCTCTGAGGAGACTCTAGAAGCAGCAAGGATAAAGCAGGGAGACCTATCAGAGGCCATTTCAACTCTTGAGGCCAAAGACGAAGGCTTGGACGAGGAAGGTTGTGAGAAGTGATTGGTTTCTGGATATACTCCCAGGGCAGACAGGATTTACAAATGGATTGCTTGTAGGGAAGGAGAGAAAGCGGGGGCTCAAGGATGACTCCAAGAGTAATAGAGGCTCCCACGTGGCAACCCCACCATCACCGGCAGGTTTCTCCAGGTGTGTCAGAGACACGTGGTCTAGTGCATGCCCATCAAAAGAGTCACAGTGAGCGCTAGTCAACTCTCATAACCCATGAAATGATAATCGTGCAAAAGGTGCTCTGTGGCAGAACAGCAAAGGCCAGAACTACGCAGGAAGTGCTCTAGGGTGAGACCGTCTACACGCTTGTGTTGTCAGCATTCCTTCAGTCCAGTGAAAGTGTGATTAGCTGGCAGCTTCTATTCTGGAATTCACCGTGACTTGGTTTGCGGGAACAAAAGAAAACCTGCAATATCCCTGTGGTCCTGCAGCCCTCTCTGGCTGCACAGGTAGACTACTGGGGTCAGCTTCAGTAGCAAAAGAGTCTGTCCTAACAGATTAAAAGAAAAACATATTCCTGGGGCTTCCCTGGTGGCACAGTGGTTGAGAGTCTGCCTGCTGATGCAGGGGACACGGGTTCATGCCCCGGTCCGGGAAGATCCCACATGCCGCGGAGCGGCTGGGCCCGTGAGCCATGGCCGCTGAGCCTGCGCGTCCGGAGCCCGTGCTCCACAACGGGAGAGGCCACAGCAGTGAGAGGTCCGCGTAGCGCAAACAAAACAAAACAAAACATATTCCTCATTAGGCCACTGTAGGAAGGCAGGTGAGATGGACATATTATACATTAAAAAAAGAATCTTGCAAAGTAGGATTTCAGACTTCTTTTCACCTTAAAGAGGCAGTTTATGAAGCCGCAACACTAAAGAAGCTTGTTATTCTTTAAAAAGCTGGGGGAAATGGTGACCAATGATGACGTTTGAGGAATATCCTTGAGGAGGTCCATGGATGGTTTATTTCAACTGCCATTTTAGGGACCTCTCTGATTGTGGCTGATGCCCACTCACTGAATCCTATCAGTACGTTTATAAAAATCGGATAGGGAAAAGGACTGAGTGTGATGCAAACACCCTAATCGGTAAAAAGACCAAACAGTAAATTATTCTAAAAAGCTATTCAAAATTAACCGGATTAGAAAAGGTGAAAGAAGAAAAACCTTTAAAAGCAAACTCTGCTGGCATCTAATTAAAAGATAAGTTGGATTTTTATACAACAGAAGCAATGAATCTATATATTGCTGGGTGTAATTACTTTCAGACAAAAAGTGGCTCCAATGAGCTGTCAGATGTGAGAGGCTAGTTTGAGGGAGTATGACAGCCGCCCGCCTGTCCTGCGACCTGTCGTCTCAGCACCACTCTGGGTGAAGCTGTGTTTGCAGATGGCCCTTCCAGATGCCACTGACGGGAGAGTGACAGGGTTTCAACCCGTGCCTGGTGCAGCGAACGGCTCAACCGTAGTTTCAACATTCATTAAGAATTTTCTGGGGACTTCCCTGGTGGTCCAGTGGTAAACAATCTGCCTTGCAATGCAGGGGATGTGGGTTCAATCCCTGGTCAGGGAACTAAGATCCCACATGCCGCGGGGTAACAAGTTCATGCGCCACAACTACTGAGCTCGTGCACATCAACCAGAGAGCCCGTGCACCCTGGAGCCTGTGTGCCACAACTAGAGAGAGAAAACCCACACACCACAACAAGAGAGAAGCCCGCTCGCTGCAACGAAGAGCTTGCGCCACAAGGAAAAGATCCCGCATGCCACAACTGACCCAATGCAGCCAAAAAAAAAAAAAAAAGAGTTTTCTTCATATCGAGTTCAAAGTTTTAAAGTTCCGACCCAAACACATATAGTGAAAAATTTTGGCAGGAGAAAACTGCTGTTAGTTGCATATATTTGGGAAGGTCTGGGGGGCAAATATTCCTTACACATGGATGAAGTTATGGTATCTTGGAAACCCGTAGAGTCATGTCCAATAGCATGGAAAATGCAGCTGTGAGCCCTGGTCTCAGTCCAGACCTTGGTGGATGACTGGCTGTTTGCTGCATGGTATAATCTATAGAAATGGTTTGGAGCCTAAACTTCAGGCAATCAAGGGTGAGGAAGACAGGATTTAAATGTTAACCTACAGAATGACTTATTTTTATGTATGTCCCTAGAGGAAGAGCACTGAATAAAGTATGGACTTTAGATAATAATCATGTATCAATATTATTTCCCAAACTGTACTCCTTGCCCTAAAAGTGAAATGTTCTGATAGTTTAGTTAATATAGACTATTAAATCTCCCCTATTAGAAATTGGCGATACACACTCATCTATTAAACACCCTAAGAAGCCCCACAGTGAAGAAAATTGCTTACCTTTGTTTAACAATTAAACAAAAAGTAAGCCTTTTTTCCTCCATGTACTTATTAGCATTTCTACCTGATATGGTTTCAGGGGTGCTTGAAGAGAGTACAGATGTACTGAAAGTTTTATGAAATTTTACCTATCCTGCTGTCAAGGAGACGCAGAATCAATTAAAAAATTGTAAGAAAAAAAATTGTAGCCAGATTTCTTCAGAAAATCCTGATGTGAATTCATTTGTTTCCTGCTGCATTGTGAATGCATTATCCAATTCAAAGACCTTTCAAGATGGATCTTCTTGGAGAAAGTTCTTTTTTCTGAGGGAAGTCCAGAGGGCAGTTCCATTTAGATGATAGTTCAGATGAAGTACTTGGAGTAGTGATGACTCATCGCTAAACTCATACCCAGGTCTTGACCTTGATTACTTAAAAGCCCAAACATTACAGTCTTAAGCTAGGCTAGCTTCCCTTGTGAAAAGGATTCCAAGCACCTCTGTATGTTGCCGTCCTATGATACACTCTCCCCTGGGCAGAGGGCACCCCGTTGCTGCATGAGTCAACCCTTTGCCTATTCCTTTTTGAGCTGTTGAGCTCATCTTCAAGCTCTCATCTGTCTGTCTATCAACCAACCCATCTTGCTTGCAGAAGGTCTAGAAGAGTAGTTCCCTTAAGACGACAGCATCCTCTCCTTTGGGTAGGAAGCTTCTCTTCAGGTGAGAAAGTGTGCGACAATTTGTTACAAATCTGTTTCTTTCCTGCTTTCTCAGGGTCTTAGGACACACGGCTTCAGGCAAGGTGGGAACAGTCTGCTTGAGTCTGGATCTCTGCTCTTAATGTCATCATTCTCCTGAAAAACCTCTCTTCGTACAATGGTCAGTTTCATGTCCTTCTTTAACAATAAAAGTGCTATTCTCTCATTGAGATGGGAATCTAAGTGAATATATAAGATACATAATTTGTCTACCTTGTGGAATGTCAAAATAGCAGAGTCATTGTAACTCATTCTGCTTGATTTGCCCCAAAAAAAAGGTAAAATACAATGTAGGTGTTAAAAAAAATTGAATCTAGTAGCAGATTTTGGACAACCTTACCCTAAAAATATAGCATCAAAATATAACATCTAGGACTTCCCTGGTGGTGCAGTGGTTAAGAATCGGCCTGCGAATGCAGGGGATATGGGTTCGATCCCTGGGCCAGGAATATCCCACATGCTGCAGAGCAACTGAGCCTGTGCACCACAACTACTGAGCCTGCTCTCTAGAGCCCGTGAGCCACAACTACTGAGCCCGCATGCCACAACTACTGAAGCCCGTGCGCCTAGAGCCCGTGCTCTGCAACAAGAGAAGCAGTGAGAAGTCCGCGCACCACAGGGAAGAGTAGCCTCCGCTCTCTGCGACTAGAGAAAACCCGTGTGCAGCAATGAAGACCCAATGCAGGAAAAATAAATAAATAAAATAAATTTTTTAAAAAGTTTGTTTAATAAAGGTTCTTGATTTATAAAAATATATATATAGCATCTAAAAAATATAGCATCATCTTAACTTTAAAAAAAATTATTTAGCCTATTTCATGGAACACTGCAAATACTAATTCCTCGGTCTTGATACTCGCTGTAAAACAATTATTGCTAACGATGGCTCTTACGATGTGCCAAGCACTGTTCTAAATCTTTATAGCACTGTGAGGTACTGAAATTTTCCCCATTTAAAAAATAATATTTACTTTTAATTTAATTTAATTTAATATTTTAGAAGAGTTTTAGATTAGTATGGCGAGTTCCCATATACCTCACACCAGTCTTCTCTCTTTTTCCCTATTAGTAACATCTTACATTAGTATAGTACATTTGTTACAGTTAATAAACCAATACATTATTATTATCTGAAGTCCAAACTTTATTTAAATTTCTTTAGTTTTTACTTAATGTCCTTTTTTGATTGAAGAATCCAATCCATGAATAAAAAACAGGGACCTACTGTACAGCACAGGGAACTATATTCAATATCTTGTAATAACCTGTAATGAAAAAGAATCTGAAAAAAAAAAAATCCCATCCAGAAAACCACATCACATCTGTTGTCACGTCTCCTCAGGCTCCTCTTGAATTCTCTCCATCATACAAAAGGAAAAAATGTGGCCCAGAGAGAGGCTGAATAACTTACCCATGGTCTCATAGTTACTAAGTGGAAAAGTTGGCTTCAAATCTAGGCAGTCTGACTCCAGGCATGTGGTTATCCTTTGTCTATTGTTACCCTAGTAGTATTATTTTAGCATGAATTTCTTAATTTATTTGTCAGCTCAGGCAGCAGAGAGGTAAGCATACCTGATCCAGGTGTCCCTAGTCTGGGACTGGCCATAGTCACGTGGGCAGTTTTCAGTAATAGGACAATAGCTCCCTGATTCTCAGAGCCTTGAGTAGATAGATTCTGGAGGAAGCCAGGTGGCTTAAAACAACTGAAATTTATTCTCTCACAGTTCAAAAGGTCCGAAGTTCAAAATCAAGGCGTTGGCAGGGTTGCTTCCTTCTGGAGGCTCTGAGGGAGAGTCCGTTCCATGCCTCTCTCGTCGCTTCTGGTGGCTGCCAGCGACCCTTGGCATTTCTTGACTTGTAGATTCATCACTCCTGTGCCTTCTCTTCACACGACCTTCTCCTCTGTGTGTTCTCCTTCTCTGTGTCTTTTCCTCTTCTTATGAAGACGCTTGTCATTGGATTTAGGGCCCACCCAATAATCCAAGATAATCTCATCTCAAAATCCTTCACTTAATTACATCTGCAAAGACCCTTTGCCAAATAAGATCACAGATTCTGGGTGGACATATCTTTTGATGGGACCACCATTCAAACCGCTATAGGGGCCGGTAATGCATACAGTGTTGTTGTGAGGATGAAATGAGATAAAATTACATTAGATACCTGATGCTGGCTTAGACATGTTTCAAACACAGCCGCCCTGTTTATTATTACTCTTTTGCACAATATGAGGCCCCCATTACAAACGTGTTAACTTAGGTAAATGTCTCAACTGAAATAAATTCATTCATCTATGTCTAGTTTATATGACTATTATTATCCTTAATAACTGCTTCATATTATGGTCTTCTTAGTTTCTAGCATACAGCCCTGCCAGGAACTTCACAAGGTTGAATTCAGCCTTTCGTATACGTTTTCTATGTGCTAAGGAGTGAGGGGCATCCTCAGTCAACACTTTTTAGCTAATGACACTTGTCAGAAACACCGAAGGACTTTAAGCTTATAAATGATCTCCTCTTCAAGAGAATTACGAGCCAGGGTGCTGATGAATGAATTTCCTGTCCGTTGCCCAGGCTGATAGACATGCAGCAGAAAAAACAGCTGGAAAGTCTCAGCTGTTTCTCTGCCCTTTGGTTACCCTCTGCAGTCATTGCATGCAGCAACCCCACTTTCTAGATCTTTATCTTGGGGACAGAGTTACAACTCACTCCAACCCCACTGCATTGCGTTGCTTCACCACCCCACCCCACCCCCGCCCGCACTGTCTCCTGCGGTCACTTCTGGCAGCCACAGGGCTCCGAGCTGGCTTCGCTGAATTCCTTCTGCATTTGTCAGAGAGCCACAGTCTCAGAATGTTAGGGCAGCAGGAAGGGCCTTTAGAAAGCCAAGTCCAACCCCACTCCATTGTCTCTCCGACCCTTTCTTCAGTCACTAGATTCGTACTGAGCATCTACCCTGGGTGAGGCATGATGCTAGGTGCTAGTTACAGAGCAGCTTCCCAGAGCGACAGTGGGTCACCTCCACATTGCTGAGTAAGCATCCAGATGATCTCCCATGAGCACTGATAACTTACATTTTACTTAGAAAGAATTCTTTAATATATGTGTTCTTCACCTGAGGTCTATCTTTTAACAGCACCTTTGCGGGGGGTGGGGGGGGAGGTCCATGACCTTGGAAGGGGAAATAAGTTGTATCATTTGCACTATCACAAACTGAAATTAAACATTTCCTTCATTATAAATGTAGACAAGAAACCACTGTCATTAGCAGTACCTGTAATTCTCACCAAGAGGAATCACACATATTTTTCATATCACTTTATAGTTGTTGCAGGTATCTTAAAATGTTGTCAACACTTATCATTGTGTCCAAATCACAGTAGTCACTAGACCTGCCACTGGGCTTTGATAAAGTGTTAATAAAGAGGTATGTGTGTTACTATAACAAAAATTTGTTTTTCAGTATTTTGATAGCTATTTTTCAATCTAATTGGCTTTCTTTCTAATTGTATGTATTTTCTTTCAGACATTTTTTTTCTGAAAAGGGGTCCATAGGTTTTATTAGATAGTCAAAGAGGTTCATGTCAGACCGAAAAAGTTCAGAACCCCTAAGGAAGGAAAGGAAACTAGTCATGCTGGCTGAAGACTCTTTTTCTAGACCTTCAACAATCCACTGAAATGTTCTCCATCCCTTTATCCCTGAAATGAGATTGAGACATCAGATATACAGATGCAGGCCACACAGCTGTTCTTGGATCACCCAATTAAATGTATAAGTTGGCCCTGTGAAAGGTAAAACAAGCATGCCCTGAATAAGGTATAGTATTTGGGAGTTATGTGGTCAATTTTGACTACCATTGATGTTGGTTAGGCCAATACTTCCAGATCCTCCTGATCTCCAAGGTTAAGAGAGACCCTGAGTTTTGAGAGGGGCCAGAGAGGAGTCCCAACAATGATTCCAAGGTGGAAAACAAAAAGCTCTTAAAGAAAGTTTTAAAGAAATCTATGCAAATAATTAATGCATTGATCTATACGTCTTAAATTCAACATTTATTCAAACTTCATTGTGCGTATAACATCCCTACCCTACCTACTGATTCCCATTCGGGCAACAAATTGAATATTTTGTTAAATTAAGTAAATTTGGCTCTTTTATTTTTCAAAGAATTGGATAGAAAAAAAATAAAGGTGCTGATGATATCGATAAGAAGAGATATCGTGAATTCAGAAGCCATTAGGTAGAGAGCAGCCCATATTCAGCCTCATGTGGGTGCTCGCTGAACTGTAGGTTTCCTTATGAAAGAAAAAAGCCAAATTAAAGAGTATGTATGAGAAGCACACCACTGAAGACCATGCAGAGGACAGGTAGAACGGGATTGTGGGTATAAATCTTTTTAACTCTCTGGGAACAGAATCTCCCTCCCCGCCTTTCAAGGAATTATTTTCATTAGCTTTTATACCCTTAACTTCCATACATGTTTTCAGGAAAACAGGACTGTCTGTTTTTAAACAAACAACTTAAAATATTTATATTTCACATTGCCAACTCCCACCTCCACAAACAGCAGTAATAACCCCAGTACCAATAATATTATTTCCATCACCCTCCAAACCTGCGCATCCCTATTCCAGGCTTCTCAGTTAGAGTAAGCGATTAAAATAATCTTTAATCCACTTTATGATGTCTTTCAGTAATCTCTTATTTCCCAGTCCTTTTTCCTCCCTTTACCCATTACACAACTGGCTAAAACACTACTTTTGTATGTCAACTATCTTTGGTGATTCCCCATAACCTACAGAATAAATTCCAAATACCTTAACCTGACGTTCAAAGCCTTCCATAACTTTGCCCTGATCTATTGTTATAACTTACTGTGCATGACTCTCCTATGAAAACTATGGCTTCTGCCAAACAGGTTTTTTCCTATTTCCAAGCAACCCAGTTTTACCAATTTCTGCTCACTCCCTTACCCTTGTTGCAAATGCCTGCACTCATCCACCACATCTGCTTAGATTAAACGTATCCTGTGCATTCTTAATTCCCAAGCTCAAGTCCAATCTCTTTCTAAGTATCTTGGTCACAATGCCTGCCTTACATGAATTTCCATAGTCCTAAATACATTACTCATTTGGGATTTGTTATGAACTATATTGAAGTTGTGGCATTTATTTTTTAAGTAAATTGTATTTCTTATTTTTTTTTTTTCGAAGTGAGAACGAGCACAGTTTCGAGCACACAGTAAGTGTTCAATAAACCCTGGCTTTTTCATTTACTGATTATTTAATCTTGGGTTCATAACTTGACTTATCTAGCCCTTAATCTTCTCACTGGTAAAAGAAGAATAATTGCTACCCAGAAACGTTGTTGTTAGAATTAGAGATAATATATCTCAAGGGTCTTTTATAACAGATAATTAATGAGACATTCCCACCCTAAAGCAGGTTATCATCTTGTTGGAGAAATGGATATAAATTTAAAAAGGCAAATTGATATGGGGAAGAATAGTAACAAGGAGCTAGATGACTTAATTTTCCTCCAAACTTAGCCTCCCCTTTCCCCTTTGGTAACTGTAAGTTTGTTTTCTACGTCTGTGAGTCTGTTTCTGTTTTGAAATAATCTGTTTTGTGTTTTAGATGCCACATATAAGGGATATCATATAATATTTGTCTTTCTCTGTTTGACTTATTTCACTTAGTATAATAATCTCTAAATTGGAATTATTTGTTAGCTTATGTTAGCCTTAGCTGACGATGCAGATAACAATAAAAGAAGACTTCATTAAAGAGAACACAGGGAGAAGGGATTTGCTAATTTAATGAGGGAAAGCAGAGCAGCATCTCATGGGCTTCGGGCATTAGGATGTCATCTCAGCAATGACAAGGAACTTACTAAAGTTGTCCTGCTCTGACATTCTGAATTAGAGCTGACATTAGGGCAACCAGAGGGAGATTCCTCGAGTGTCAGCCCAAACCTGACTTCCTTCCCACTCCTCACTTTTCTAATTTGACCCTGACATTGGGAGGGCAGCACCAGATCCAATGGAAAGTAGTATTTCTGGGGCTCCCACCAGATCACTGAGTGTGTTAAATGTCAATCACAGGAATTTGGCTTTTCATCTGCAGGCGTTGGGAGTCTACTGAGATGACAACAGTGCTGTAAGAATGA
The DNA here is from genome assembly GCF_964270905.1 of Leucopleurus acutus. Classification (NCBI taxonomy): domain Eukaryota; kingdom Metazoa; phylum Chordata; class Mammalia; order Artiodactyla; family Delphinidae; genus Leucopleurus; species Leucopleurus acutus. Next base: position 47,771,361 of record NC_139149.1, read on the forward strand.
CTGTTGGACCCAGAGCCATGATTTAGATGGACTTGAGGTGGGAGAAGGGCATTAACGAGGCTGGGCAAGAGGTGAGGGTATCTGATCTAGTGCAGGGCATTGCGAGTGAAGAGGGATGGACATTTTAGAGATCAAATTCATGTGACTGACTTACAGACTTCCTACTATTTGATGTAACTCTTGTCCTTTATATTACACATGAAATCAGTGAACCTTCCAAAAAGGAATCCAAAATTATCTCCACTCTCAGTATCAACTCATCACAGAGTCTGCTTATCCTCCATCTAATTGCCAAGCCCACTTATCTATCATCATAATAAATGATAATAGTAGTTACTTAGCAACTACTATGCCTGCCATTGTGCTAGGCATCTTGTATACAGTAGACCCCCTTATCCATGGCAGATATACTTCAAGACCCCCAGTGGATGCCTGAAACCACGGATAGTACTGACCCCTATATATACTGTGTTTTTTCCTAAACACACATACATATGATAAAGTTTAATTTATAAATTAGGCACAGTAAGAGATTAACAACAATAACTAATAACAAAATAGAACAATTATAACAATATACTGCAGTAAAAGTTATGTGCATGTGGTCTCTCTCTCAAAATATCTTGTACAAATTTAATGCATTTTCTGACTTAACTAAGCACTTATTATACACTGTGGCCATAACTTTTGCAGTTTAAAGTGTGACAATAAAACTAGCACAATGTTTCTTCTTCTCCACAATTTCATGGATAGAAGATTCCTTCTTACCATAGATCCTAACTACCGCAGCATGTGATTTTTTTTCTTTCCTTGTTAAGTTGAGAACTTTCACCTTTTCCCTTAGAGGAAGGACTTTGCGGGTTCTCCTTGGTGTATCCGAATTGCCAGTGTCACTACTCCTGAGTTTTGGGGCCATTATTAAGTAAACTAAGGGTTACTTGAACACAAGCACTGTGATACCTCCACAGTTGATCTGATCTGATAACCAAGATGGCTAATAAATGACTAACCGCTGGAAGGTGCTGGACAAAGGGATGATTCGCATCCTGGGCGGGACAGAGCAGAACAGAATGAGATTTCATCACACTACTCAGAAGAGCACACAATTTAAAACTGAGGAATGGCTTATTTCTGAAATTTTCCATCTAATGTTTTCAGACTGGGATTGACCATGGGTAACTGAAACTGTGGAGAGCAAAACTGAGAATAAGGGGGGGATGACTGTACATTTTTTCATTTAATCCTAACTGTGAATGGGCCATTTGTTAAACTAATGTCTCTGAACTCCAGACCCAGCCCTCTAGACCCTGCTTTGCAACGCTGAAACCAGGACTCTGCAAACCACATTTCTGCTTTGCCAGCTGCTTCGTGTTAGGCTCTGCCGACAGGAGCCATGGAGGCAGGCTGCAAGGCTTGGGGAGGGAGAAGGGACCTGCCTCTTCTTGTCTGATTCCTGTTCCAGAGTCTCCCAAGGAGCACCTCCCAGCCCTGGCAGTGGAGCTCATTGCAATGATGAGGGTTGAATACAGTTTGCTGTTTTTTCAACACTCAGAACCAGGAGGCAGAACCAGCCTTCTCACGCTCACTCGGAGACCCCAGTGCTAGCCCAGCAATGCCCCTCCTCAGAGCTCTGAGTCTTGGCCCTTTGAGAACCCTCCTTGAATTTCTAAATTAATAATTCCGGATCCCTCCTTTTTCTCTCCCAATCGTAAGGGTGGGAGCTACTTCCTGCAGTTGCTACCTCAGTGATACTGTAGTATCTTTTTACCCTCTCAGATGTCTAGGTAGAAACTTTGGACCCAGTCAACAATTTCTTATAGTGAATTCTTTCTGTTGAAATAACTGGTGTCGTTTCTGTCTCCTGCTGGGACTCCACCTGGTACAGTGAAGTAAATATTCTCCTCCTTTCCTTTCATAAATAAGATAGCTGATGCTTGGTATTAAGAGCCGTTAAGTAACTTGCCCAATGTCATGCTGATAATAATTGAATTCAAGTCAGGATTCAGAACCCCCTTTTAACTCCAGCGCCCTGGTCATAACTCTCACTTGGGGTCTCATTTTTGCTCACTTTTGCGAGGACTTCTCTCCTTTGTATCCCCCTGTGTCATCACTCAGAAGGCTGCTCTCCCCACCAACCTCTCCCGCCACTCTGGGTGCAGGGTAGCAGGCCCAGGGAGTGGGTGGTGTCGATGGCATGAGTGCAGCCCAGTCTGGGGCCAGAGAGATGGCCTGTCCAGCTGCTGCTGGTGCCCACACCTGCCATGTCGAGAGTTCAGGACCTGGCATCCCAGGAAGCACTTTGCAGCCCTGCCTGAGAGTTCTCTCTGCTTCATGTGAAGAGAAATGGAGCACGAGTGTGTGCAGTCAGGACAGCCAGGAGCCCGGGGCGGGGGCAGGGGGCACGCCTGGCAGGAGTGAGCGGGCGCTGGCATCTGCTGGGGGCTCCCAAGTGTTTGGCCTGTGTGTTTGAGTAGGAAGCTGAGGCTTTAAATCTTGGTCCTCCATGAATTAAGCCAGCCCAGGGTGATGTGGTTTTGCTTAGCCTCATAGCTGGAAGGCCCTTCTTCAAACCAAACAAGCAGAACAATGCAAACAGTCCATCCTCCCAGCCACCGTCTCCAGGCCTGGGAGTTTCCTGCAGGTCTGACGTGGAGGCCTGTGCTGTGGGTGAGGCTGAGACTGGTGGCATGGGGAAGGAGGTGAGCCCCAGCCCCGCTGCTCCCTCCCTGAACCGTCCTTGCCGACTCCTCAGCAGAGCCTGGAGGGGAGCGGAAAGATGCTCCAGGCCTAACCCGGCCTTCCCTCCGCCTCGAGCCCCTGCTCTCTACCCCACATGGCTCTAGGTGGGATGACCAGGTTGACACCCGGAAGGTGGCTGGGAGTGGTCTGGGGGCAGGCAGAACCCTCATGTCCCTCACAATGTCCTTGTTCCCATTTCATAGATTGAGAGAGAGAGGCTGGGAGGATCAGTCATCTGCAGACAGCTGAGAATTGCGGGAAGGGCCAGGTTGTTGACTGTGCTCCTGACGTCGATGGACATAATTAATTGAAGAATCCAAAGGTTGCTTACAGTGTTTCAGGCACTGGATGAAGGTGCCTGCTTAATTCAGGTAACTCGCATAGCGGGGCATTTGGGCAAACAATTCCGTTGTTGACATTGTAGATTTGCCTAATTATTGTGACAATTTCCTAAGAGATAAAAGTAAAGTGTCTTGAGGAAGGAGTACCTTCTTTTCTAATTTTTTTTTCTTTTTCGGTACGCGGGCCTCTCACTGCTGTGGCCTCTCCCGTTGCGGAGCACAGGCTCCGGACGCGCAGGCTCAGCGGCCATGGCTCACGGGCCCAGCCGCTCCGCAGCATGTGGGATCCTCCCGGACGGGGGCACGAACCCGTGTCCCTTGCATCGACAGGCGGACTCTCAACCACTGCGCCACCAGGGAAGACCCTTCTTTTCTAATTTCGCATAAAGGTACCACATGGGTACTATCAGTCTCCTCGGATCATGCCCCTCCTCACACACATGCCCCGCTATTGATTTCTGTTCGCGTCTATTGGTGTCTATATACAGTCGTTGCACAGAGCTCTTTTCTTTCCTCTTGGGGAGGGAAATTGGGGAAGAAGCTGCTGGAGGAGGGAACTGGTGTGTTCTTTATCCTCCTCCTGCTTAGAGTACTCCGAACTCTGGTCATGGGGGTGGTGGGAGGTGTCCAAAGGAGATAAAGGCTGCTCAGGAAGCCTTGGGAGGTGAAGTGTGTCAGTGAACTGCCTCGGGCCCAGTGACAGCCACTGGGGAAGGAGTCCCTCTCCTCTCTGCCTGGCGCCCGGAACTCTTCTGCCCCCGAGGACTGAGGGCCTCGGGATCGGGTGGCCGTTGCGCCCTTAACAGGAACTCTGCCCACCTCAGGATGGCTGGTGGCAGAGAGGTTGCCTGTAGCTTTGTGAGTGAGGAAGAGGGACCAGGGGGCCCCCGGGATGAGAGATGCTAATTGTCTTTGTGGCCATAACTACACACCTCACAGATTCAGAAGCCAACCCCTGGGCAATATCTGGGAGACCTTTGGGCGATGCTGAGATCCTGCTGTCTTTCAGTCACCAAATTTTCAGGGATGTTGGGGAAGTTTATCCAGTGTGGTCAGGGTGGTCTTCTCTAAGGAGGTGACATTTTATCTCAAATGACCCTAGAGGAGGAGTGCACAGGGGTAAGGGGCATTTCAGGAGGAAAGAACAAGTTCGAAGGCCTTGAGGCTGGGGCATGCAGGCCGCTCTGTGTGCCAGGACCGTCAGGTGGGCTGGGGCCATAGGTTCGGGGAGAGTGATGGAGGTGGGGCAGAGAGCTAGCAGGGGACCAGACCTTGAAGGTCCGAGAGAGCACTTGGGTTTCCCTCTCGATGAGATAGAAAGCATTAGAGGGTTTTGAGCAGAGGAGTAACGTGAGATTCGATGTATGCAGATAAGGCTTTTAAATCAGCGGCCATTTGAAGTTTGCCGATAGCAACCTTTGGTGGAGATATTTGGGATTTGAACCCAAGCTGAATGAGCCATGCTTTTTATCACCAATGGCTTCTGCCTCTCCACTGCTGAAAAAACTCACTATGTCGCAAGAACCTTTCCCTTCTAGCCTAGTCATAGATGTGACAGCACCTCCCATACCTGCCAGGTCCTTTCTGACCTCCCAGGAATGTATTTCACTGCAATCATCCTTCCCACTTTCTGGAACGCCCACCTGTCTGCATTCTCTAGGGGATGCAAATGTCTCTGGGTTAAGGATCTTATCTCAATTTATTGGGAGATCCTCCAGGTTTCCAGAGATCCAGTCCGATTAAAGCCTGCACATTTATTTAATTAAAAACAAGTCCAAATGCTGAGGCTTGGGAGATTGCCTGCCTGGTAATACAAACCTATAAATCCCTCTTCCTCCTGCTTCCAGGCCGACTGTAAATACCCTGAAATTCAGCTTCATTGGAAATGTTTTGACCATTCTGCTTCTGGCTCAATGGGTAGTAATAAATAAAAGTGAACAGTGGTGGGAGAAAAACTGGATTCCATTTATTTTAAAGCTTAACGTGGCTCAGCTCCGAGAGGGTGGCTAAGGACAGCTGGCTTGTTCCTGTCGTGTCTGACTCACTCTTCTCATTCCTAACCCAGGCCCTCAGGGTCTGGATAGCCATCTCCGGCCTCCGTGATGATTCACCTTCAGCTCCGAAGGTGGTGGGGACAGATAAATCCCCATCATTTCAGAAGGAAAAGCTGATGGAAAGAAGCTAGTTTTGTGATCTGACTAGGGCAATTATACATTCCCAACCCATAGGAAGCGCCGGCATTCACAAAGTCTACCCAGCCTGCAAGGGAGCGGGATATCAGAGGTTGGGGGTATTCTGGGAAACCTGGATGTATGGCTGCCAAAAGTCATATGAATTTGAAGCCAGGGTCTTGGAATTGCCTGAACTCTTAAAAGGAGGGCTACCCTACAAGGACTGATATGTTTCCTAAAGCATACATTGCCTTCCTGGTAACAGCAGCTGTGGTGATGCAACAATAATGATTGCAGTGCACCGGATAGCCCCGAGATGCTGAAGTCCAAGGCCCTCGCCTGACAATCCCTGGGAGATCCATGTGTGAAGTCAACTCTGAGACAGGCAGACTTCCCAGAGCTGGTGGCCATGCTGCCTGGATTCCACGTGGGACCAAAGTGACCAGCTGGTCTGCTGAGCGGCCCCACGGAGGCCTATCTAAGGAGGGGTAAGTGAGGTGTAGCTGTGAGCTCCTTACTCAGCTGCAGCAGACATCTGCCACTCTATGACCATTTTCATCCTCTTTAGTCACAGAAACCAACCCTCCGCTCTACCCCACACTGACCCAGGGCTTTCTTTCCTGACCGTTCAGAGGTCTCTGGGTTACTCAATGATGGCGGTAGCCCATTGCTTTTAGGCTAGCTTTTAAGTGTCCACCCTGCCCACTGATGAACTTAGCAGTGGCGTTCGCAGGGCTCACCACGGTGGCCCTAGGCTGTCTTGATTTCTATCCTGTGGTAACTTAACACACAAACACTCATGGGCGCACACACCTCACTGACCGTATCCACACATACACACTCAGAGGTTCCCCATCAATGGGACAAAACCAAATGTGGGAATCTTTTCTTGAGTGGGGACAGCTAGACCACCACAAAAGGTAGAGTTGTCGCATTAACTTCTTATTGTACTTAGAATTCAGCTCTGTTTAAGTAGCATTGTTTTCTTTTTCCTGGGGGTGTTGATGGGAAAGGACCTGGCTCTCTCCATGTCATTAGGGACGTGGCTCCTGCACACACACTCCAGGGCTTTACCTCTGGAGGTGCACTTCAAAGTTAGAAAGAACACTCCATTCTTGTTAGCTTTCGCTTCTTTCATGCAACAGATGTTCAGCACCTACTACGTGCAAGATCCCCGTGAGGCTTCGGAAGATGTAAAAATGCATAATCCCATTAAGTGAAGTAAGTCAGACAGAGAAAGACATATCATATCATGTCATAAGCAATATCATATGATATTGCTTATACGCAGACTCTTAAAAGAAAATGATACAGATGAATTTATTTACAGAACAGAAACAGACTCACAGACTTAGAGAACGAATTTATGGTTACCAGGGGGGAAGGGTGGGGAGAGGGATAGATTGCGAGTTTGGGTTGACATGTATACACTGCTATATTTAAGATAGATAACCACTTCATCCCAGCTTCCTCCTTCCCCCTCGCATCCTCAAGTCCATTCTCTATGTCTAGAGTAGCATCAACATATATACACTACCAAATGTAAAACAGACAGCTAATGGGAAGCAGCCGCCTAGCATGGGGAGATCAGCTCGGTGCTTTGCGACCACCTGGAGGAGTGGGATAGGGAGGGTGGGAGGGAGGCCCAAGAGGGAGGGGATATGGGGACATGTGTATGCATATGGCTGATTCACTTTGTTATACAACAGAAACTAACACAGTATTGTGAAGCAATTATACTCCAGTAAAGATCTATTAAAAAAAAAAGATAATGAATAAGGACCTATTGCACAGGGAAACTCTCCTCAATATCCTGTAATAACCTAAATGGGAAAAGAATTTGGAAAAGAACAAGATACATGTATATGTAAACTAAATCACTTTGCTGTACACCTGAAACCAACACAACATTGTTAATTGACTATGCTCCAATATAAAATAAAAGTTAAAATAAATAAATAAAAACGAAAAATGCATAAGTTCCGGTCTCTGCCCCCTAAGGAAGAAAGCTGAGTTTCTTTGTTAGCGACGTGGAAGGCAATTACATTTATAGTTAACCCCTTAGTAAGTGACTTCACAGACCCAATCTGAATGGAACCCTTTTGGACAATCTGGGGCACTTTCTGTGGGAGTTACCAGTGCCATGGCAGGGCAGGAAACTCTTTTCCGTAGTTTGTAAACTTAGGCAGAAAGTGGCCCTTGGGCAGAAATGATTACAATTAGCTCTTGTTATTAATAATGTCTATTTAAGTGCAGAAGTAGAGCCGCTGGCAGGCTTGGAGCGCCATCCTGGCAGCCCACAGAGGGCTGGGTGCCACAACAGGGCCGTTGTTCTGCCCATCATTGCCTCTGGCTCCCCCTTGGCCTTGGTACTTAATTGCCTCCCAATTGAGTCGGTCTGAACCTGTTTACGGAGCTCCTTGGCAGGGATGTAACCAAATGTCCCCGGGACTCACCAGCCTGTGAGGCCAATTAAATCACATTTTCACTCAAATTTTGCTAGCTGAATGCCAGCCCATAACGCCAGCCCTCCATGCCTCCCCTTTCTCAAAATCTCTTTACTTATTTGGGGAGGGTCCACAGGATGTATTGAGTGTGCTCAAAAAACAGTTTACAGTTCATGCATGGTCATGGCTTGTTGGTCACTGGAAACTGCCACTCTGCTGGTACCCTGTGTGCCAACCCCTCTACTGGGGATCCAGGTCTTGGCTTTGGCCCTACGTGTCCCAGGGGACAGCTGCTGGCTGGGGCCTCTGTGAGCTTTCAGTGCCAAGGCCATGCAGACCTCTTCAGTGTCCTCGGGATGCCTTTAGTGGACCTGGGACTCTGTTGCTGCTCAGAGCAGAGTGCCGTGATATTCCCCATGGAAACGCCCTCACTCGGCCTGATTTCCAGTGCCACAAAGCTGCGCCTTGGCCCCTGCACCTCCTGCAAGCGCCCCGGCTCTGTGTCTCCTGTGATCCTCCTCATGCTGCGACCAGGCCACATTCCTTGCAGAGGTAAGGAAGACGCCCTCGCCTGCCCCGTGTCGTTCTCTATATTCCGCATCCCAAAGCCCCTCTGCTTCTGCCCGAGCAACCAAAACTCCCTCTCGTGCCAACAGCTCCTCAGCTTCTGGCTCTGGCCTTGTCCTCCCTCAGGGCTCAAGCCCGGCTAGGCCTCCCTCCCTGTCTTGCATACCCTTCCTCTTTCCCCCACTTCTCCCTTAGTATCCATCCCTCATTCATTAAACTCTTCCTTGTTCCCTCAGCTGAAAAACAAGATGATGCAGCTCAGCTGTGCAAATAAATACTTGGAAACTATGCGTGGGTCCTGGTCTCATGTACCTGATCTCCACTTAGGCTCAGTGGGTCCTGCTGAGCCTCTAACAAGCAAAGCACTACCTGTCTAACATGCATATTCCTTTTTCTGGCATTAGAAAGCAGCTTATAGCTTCATGGCAGCAAGGGCCTGTGATTCCTTTTCTTAATTTCCCCACAGTTTCCCACGAGGATCAACTGAGACAACGTGGAGAAAGTTATATCTAAGTTGCAACTGGCCACGTCATCATAATATGAGGTTACGACCCTGCCTACTGTAGATGCTCAATAGATACCATTACAGAATGGCCATTGGCCATGACACTTACTACTTATGTAGTCATTCATTCAAAAAATACATATTAAGCACCTACTATGTGACAGGCTCTGTTCTAGACACTGGAGATATAAGGGTGAGTAAGAAGAAATATCCTAATGGAGAAAGATGAATGCTAAATACATTTAAGATGATAAATAAGAAAATATCAGATTATGATAAGTGCTCTGCAGAGAATTGATGTAGGGTGACGTGGAGCTTCTGGTATAGTGGGACACCAGGGGAGGCTTCCATGAGGAGATGACAGTAAATCGAGATTAGAAAGAAGGATGAACCATCAATGCAGAAATCAGAGGAAAGAGGATTCCAGGCAGAGCAGCAGCAAAGGAAAGTGGGCAGAGGCGAGCTCTGTGGGATCTGGTGATGGAAAGAATCTAGGGTGTCTAGGGAGGGGACAGCGGTGCCAGAAGAGGTCGGTCCTGTCTGCACGAGAGGACCAGATGGCAGATGGCTCTGTAAGGCAGGAGAGACATTCATATTTTGCTTTAGGCATAATGGAAACAGTTGGAGTTGGAAACAGGGGAGCCACATCATCTGATTATGCTCTAAAAGGATAACTTAGGCTGCTGGGGAAAGAATGGATTTTAGTGAAGCAGGGAGAAGGGGCAGGGTTTGATGTGGGAGGACAGATGGGATCGGACGGTGATTGGGTGACTGAATCAGATCTGGAAAGCCGACAGATTTGGGGTCTTTGGAAGTAGAGCTGACATGAGTTGCTGATTACTTAGATCAGCAACTCATGGAGAGCGAGGAACTGAGGAACATCAGAAGGATTCCTAGACTGGCAAGGGAAGCCCCTCACAGCGTGGAATATGGGTGGACTGGACCTGGGTGATTGTCAACGTATCTGGAGGGCGGCTGATTCTGTAAGAGCAAAAAGGGACAGCAGCACACTCTCTCCCTCTTTCATTCTCTCTCTCTCTCTCTGTCTTCTCAGAAGAGAACCTGCTAGAAGAAATCATTTGTTTTCTGAATTTTTTTTTTCTCTGAAAGCAAACCAAAGCCCCAGTTCCAGAGACTAGAAAGTCAAATAACTTTAACACAGCCCAAGGCAGATAGAGTGCGTTAAAGTAGCCAGTGGTTCTGTTTACCTGTTGAAATATCCATGACGGCTGGAGGGAGAGTTCAGGGTTTGGGCTGGGCTTAGGGACTGCTGATAACAGTCTTGGCCTAGGAATCTAATTGTATTACTCAAAGGTAAACCCGTGCGTCTGTTCTCATGAAGGCTGCCAGCCCGGTCTATTCTCCAAGGACCTGAAAACCCAGACCCCAAAGGAACATTTGGCTTTACCTGTGTCCTGGTGTTTGCTGACTTCACAACACAACTCAATGAAAATATGAAAAGCCCCACAAAAGGGTAAATGAAATAAGGGCCCCCTGGACCTCAAGGAATTTACAGATCCCTGAATTTTATCACTGTACTTATTTTTTAATTAGAGACAATAACTTTTCCTTACAGGTTCTTATTGACAAACAAGAACACTGATGTCTCTAAAGCCTCTGATATGATCATCTTTCCCAGAACTGGAAGTACCCAGTTACCTAGCTAGTCAGGGAAACTTTTTTCTTTCCCAAGGTCCGAGACTTTCTCCTAATCCTGTCTTAGTCACACACAGTTACTCATTACCTGGAAGGGCACTAATAGTTTATTCACGGCCACTGTACATTATGTGCTGTTTTGTTAAACCAGGAAAAATGCAGATGGCTGAGTCATAGTTTTCAATTCGTTTTTCCATTTCACCTGGAGCAAAGTTTTTCTATATCCATACCAATTTTATTGCTTTCCATGTTACTCTGATCATATATTTCACAAGATAATTCAGTCTTTTGCTGGAGGATATTAATAACACATATTGTAAGTGGGGAGTAGCGTTATCAAAGTACTCTTAAATAGATGTAAAAAATGGAAATACCACAAGATTTAGTATCTCACCTTCAAGAGATGGGCAGAGAGGGAGGGGGAATGAGACAATTAAGACAGGGCTTAACTGGTGGCACAGTGGTTGAGAGTCCTCCTGCTGATGCAGGGGACACGGGCTTCCCTGGTGGCACAGTGGTTGAGAGTCCTCCTGCTGATGCAGGGGACACGGGTCCGTGCCCCGGTCCGGGAGGATCCCACATGCCGCGGAGCGGCTGGGCCCGTGAGCCATGGCCACTGAGCCTGCGCGTCCGGAGCCTGTGCTCCGCAGCGGGAGAGGCCACAACAGTGAGAGGCCCGCGTACCACACACACACACAAAAAGAACCTTGACATGGCAGAGCTTTGTAACCACTGGAAGAACTCACTATTCTACATGGTTTCCTAATGTAAAGTTTATTTAATTCAGCAGATCTTACACACCTCTTATAACCCAGCACCATTATACAGAATAAGTATATTCAGGGGGTCAGTAAATAAAATATTTTAGGTGCTGCTGAAGTGTAAAACACTGTAGATACGAGGGGCCTGTCTTCAAGGAATCTTCATCTCATTGGGTAAAAACATACACACGAACTACTTCAGTGACAAAACACAGTGGAGCATGAGATGGGCTAAAATGAGAGGTACAGGCAATATGTGCTTGGAAGTCATGACATAGAAACAATGCAACTGGAAATCATCAGATCCCTGACCTCAGCTGAGTGCTCCTTGAAGGACAGACTTATTTGGATGAGACAGACTGGGGGACATGGCACTGCAGGCAGTGGGAACAGCGCCTACAAGGGGACCTCACTGGGAAAGATTAGTGTTTGTGCAGGAGAGGGGCCCACCTGGTGAGAAGGTTTGGTGGGGATGCATTGAAAAAAATGTAGACTAACACCAGTCACATCATTTGCTGTGATAAAAACAATATCATTTTGGAGTCAATAATGCCTCAGCTCACACTGAGTCTGCGTGCAGTTGTGGAGGAAGTTCATCACCAGTGATCTTTCTTATCTATATTTGCATAAGTCAGGCTGGAGCTAGAAATGTTGATGATAAATCATCTCATTATAGAAGTGGTAACTCACCTCCCGGGAAGTAGGAAGAATTGGGATGGACTGGTATTACTGAAGTCACTTGAGCAAAGAAGAGGCAGAATCAACAAGTGATAATGAATTTGCCTGCCGGGCCCACGCATTCATTTCCTCCGCTGAAGCGGCTCCACCTCAAAGGGGTTAACTCTTCATTTTTGGAATTAAAAATAATCTCAAAGATCAGGAGATTCCTTTGGTTCAGAAGGTTCAGTGGACTTAAAACCAGAATGACAACCCTAGATATTGCTCAGTTCCAAATTACCAGGGCCATTAATTTTCTGCGTGTGTGATTTGAATATAATTATAAAGCCCAGTTTCTTCACCTTGAAAACACTTAAGAAAGTGAAAGGCAGGATTCATTCTTTCTCTCTCTCACCGCTCTCTCTCTAACTAGAGTAATACCGTGAGTATAATCCAGCCTATTTTCAAAGCCATGGTTGGCTCTGCCACTCACTACCTGTGTGACTTTGCACAGATACTTAATTTCTACAAACTTCAGTTTCTTCTTTTTAAAGTCTGCATAATAATATCATTTGATAAGGGTATTATAAAGATTACAATGACATGCAAAGTGTTAGCACAGAGGCTAACATTCAATAAAATATAGCTATTTTTCTTTTTATTAAAACTGTATAGCTATTTACTGTTTGTAAAGCACTCTCATGAATTTTTCAATAATCTTTTAAGGTAAATACATCTCATCTTTAGAGATGAGAAAACTGAAGGTAAAAAATACTAAGTCCAGGGACATGCAATGGTAGGAGACAGAGTTGGGTACCAGTTGCAATACCGTTTCACTGGTGTTTCCCTAGCTCTAGCTATCTTTTTTAGTGAGACACACAAACTAAAAGAAAGCAAGTCATATTTGTATTTTGTATAGTGCATAGTGAACCCTCATACATGAGGTTCCCTTTTGAATCCCATTCGGTAGCTAGCAAGAGCTCTGGGCAACAATTGGAAGGGGGTTCCTTGCCTCCGTGCTGTCCCCTATGGTGGCCACTCCCACATGTGGCTATAAACACTTGGAATGTGGCTAGTCTGAACCAAGAAGAGATGTAAGTATAAAATATACACTGGATTTCAGAGACTTAGTGTGAAAAATATGTAAAATATCTCAATAATTTTTTAAAATTGAAGTATAGTTAATTTACAATGTTGTGTTAGTTTCAAGTACACAGCTAAGTGATTCAGTTATACATATATATGTGTGTGTGTGTGTGTGTGTGTGTGTGTGTGTGTGTGTATAATCTTTTTCAGATTCTTTTCCATTGTAGGTTATTATAAGATATTGAGTATATTTCCCTGCACTATACAGTAGGTCCTTCTCATTAATAATTTTAAAATTGATTACATGATGCAATGAAAATACTTTGGGTATGTTCAGTTAAATGTTTCACCTATTTCTTTTTACTTCCTTCTAATGTGGCTACTAGAAATTTTCAGTTGCATATCTGGCTTGCATTTGTGGCTTGCATGATATTTCTATTGTAAAGAGCTGCTCTACCTAACTCTTTGCCCTTCCACAGGTAACCCTGGGCCTCTCAGCCCTTCTCCCTCCTCCCCAAGACTCTGAGATCCTCCTGTCTGGAGAGCAGTGATCTGCTCACTTACTTTATGCCAGAGTGTTGATGAGCTCTCTCTCTCTCTTCCCCCCTCTCTCAGTCTGCAGAAAATCTCCTTTTAGAAAAGGTACTGAAAGTGGAAGTTAATACATCTGGGATAGGGAGAGATATTAGGGCAACTATTACTATTTCAAATGTCTACAGGCGTCAGAAAGGTACCATAAGGTAGACCATGTGTCGGTGGCAATAGAGAGTGGTAGGGACTGTGGCAAAATGAAGAGCATGTGCCTGATCCAAAGGGAACAGCCACCTCTCAGCTACAGCTAATGGTTGCTATTTAGGAATCTGGGCCCTATGTGGCCAGATCTTTTGATTTTTCAAGAGCAACCAGAAATCTAGGTTCTTATAGGAGGTCTCCTGATTTTCAAAGATTTGCAAAAAAATAAAACTTTTAATAAGCATTATGAACGGCCTATAAAATCTGCCTTAGGTCTATTTGGTTCATTCGGTCTCAGTTTTCTACCTCTTGATTTACCCGTATATGTAAAGCCCAGCTGTTGAGATGTGTGGTAAACTGGACAGGTAGTGCTTATAACACTGACTTTGCCTCTTGACATTTGTAGAGCTGGAAGAGTCCTCTCCCTTTATAGATGAGATACTGAAGCACAGAGAGGACAAGGGGTTCATCCACCGTCACACTGTCACTTGCTCAGGACAAGGATGTTGGGCTCCTGATTCCCTGCCCACTGATCCTTTAAAACATCACACAGTATCTTCTGTCTGCACCAAGGTTTGCCTCCGACAAAGGATCCTGATGAGCTGAAACACTCTGCCAGGTGTGTAAGTGAGTCTTCGAGCAAAAGATGCCGTACCCATACTGGTCTCTGGCTGGCTAGGAAATGGTACCAATGGCTTGTGTCCTAATGAAGTGCTCTCATACATCATAGCATCTATTCGACAAGGACACACATTCATCATTTACCCAGAGTGAACTGAAATCCCCAAACAACCCAGTGGAGAAACATAATCACAAACCTGAACACTCCTGTTATGTATGAGCAAGTATACATTCTAGACACCTGAGTCAGGCCCCGGGGGAAGAAAGGCTCCTGAGAGTCAACTGCAGATTCAGCTGACACAGAAAGATTTTCACCCAGGGCATATTCTAAACGCTTGTGCCTGCTTCCCAATTCTGAAGTGGGAACGGCCCAACCCAATTAGTAGAAAAAAATGCAGATATGAAATTTAGCATTCACTCAATATAGCATTTATTCTTCCTGGCCCCTCCTTTTGCAAATACATTTCATGGCACTTAAGACTTAAACTGCCTGCTTGTGTTATTGATAATGGTTCCAAAACAAATACCAGATCCTGAGTAATTTCTTGCGTAAAACCTGGGACTTTCCTGGGTGAGGTAGGAAGGTTGAGACTTTCCAAATTATCCAGGTTATCATAACGTTGCAGGGATAGCCAGAGTTAACTTTTTGATAATTTATAATACCATGGCTTCTAGGGTTTTCAAGTCTTAAAGAGCAATTTCATTTCTACTGGGCTGTCTGTTCCTCTCAACAGTCTAATGAAATCGGAAGTACAGATTTACTATCCACATTTTAAAGGTAAGGGAATGGAGTCCTAGGAAACTGACCCTATGACTCACCTAGATAATGACAGGACCAGGTGTCTCCTGGTCCCCGTAAAAGTTTCTTTCTATGAGAGCGGAAGCAGTGAGGACCTAAGACATCTTTAGCTTTTCTTCCTGAGAAGAGCTGAACCCCATTACAACATAGTACATTATTACATTGCCTTGAACATTATGCAGGCGAAAAGTAGATATAAACCATCATACTCTTTTGATTCTATCCCCTGACCTAAGTCATGACGATTATTTATAATATGAATTTAAGAAATCAGAAAAGCAAAAAACAACAAAACACCACCCAAAGTATTGAATTTGCCACAGTTTTTGAAGGACCTGGGGAACATTTCTCTCTCTCTCTCTCTCTCTCTCTCTCTCTCTCTCTCTCTCTCTCTCGATAGGTTTTCTTCCTGTGGCCCTTTTTCTATTGTAAGGGGAAAAAAAGGGAGGAGATTTTACTAAGGCTGTATGCTCAGTAAAGAGGTGGGAGAGGCATCAAACTTCAGAGAGAGAAGACAGAGATACATAAAGATGTACACAGCCAGCCAAAGGGAAAGGGAAAGGAAAGACCAAGGAAAAGCCAAGAGAGGGGAGGAACGGGGTAACAGGGCACTGGCTCAGGATGAGACATCCAGTGTGAGGTCACCAAATTAAAATCCAGAATTCAGCTTCCCTTGAGGAAGCCAAAGATTTCCTTCAACATCTTCGAGTGCTTTTCGCAAGGGCGGCCACCCAACATACATAACAACAGAGTTTCGAACTCAAGTTATAGTTTGTTTAGTAATCCAACAATATTCTTTTCTACAGTTTTTCATCTTGAATTTATGGTATGTCAATTGCATTATTCTTAAATGCGATTTTGTAGCCCAGCCTGTGAAACTCTCCTTCATTGATCATGCAGGTTCTATAAGACAATCTTTTCCAAGTTCTATCAGTTGAATTAAAAGTGAGTCTTAAGAACGCAACCTGTTTGTCAGTTGGAGGCTGTCTGTGAGTACAGTGACTCTGTGGGACTGAGTTGCAGACGTAGGTTATGCATCTTAGAACTGCTTCAAGAAATTGAATGTTTTACCAAATTCACTCATCACTGCACCCCAGTGCCTAGCACAATACTGGCCACTGGGTATTTCTGGGGAAATGTTTGTCAAAAGAAGTCTCACATCCTCAAGTGGACTAACATACCCCTTGTTTAGCATATGTTTTGTATTTTTAACAAATCAGGGAATAAAATAATGATTTTCTGATCACCACATGGCCCACAATAAATGTGTTTTGCTGCCTTAAAAAAATATATAAGTAACAAGTCCTTTGTATTAAATTATTTAACTGGTTCCAGAGCCTGTGACAGTTACTCATGCAAGGAAAAATCCTTCCTTCACTCCATATGTCTCTATGAAACTTCCATTATGCAAAACACTACTGCTGGCCTTGGGGACGTTAAATAGGCAGAGGTCCCTGCTCTCAGAGAGCTTATATCCTACGTAAGAGGAGAGAGACAATAAATGATCCTGAAAAATGAACTATAGAGTTCATTAGACACTAAAAAGTGCTAAGGAATAAAGGAAACAAAGCAGGGAAAGGAGCTAGGAATTGTCAAGGAGGTAGAGTGGACATGAAAGCCCTCATTGAGATGTGACGTTTGAGTGAAACCTGAAGGCAGTGAAGGCTCAGCCAATCGGATTTCTGAAGTGGAGCCTCCAAGGCAGAAAGGACAATGGATGCAAAGGGCCTGAGGCAGGAGCATGTCTGATGTAGTCAAGAAGGATGGAGGAGGCCAACCAAGCTGGCAAAAATGATGGGGAAATGGAAGATAATAAAACCCAAGAGGCAATATTTTTTTTTAATATTTGAATTTTATTTTATTTTATTTTTTTATGCAGCAGGTTCTTATTAGTTATCAATTTTATACATATTGGTGTCTATTTGTCAATCCCAATCTCCCAGTTCATCCCACCACCACCTCCAGTGTTCATACGTTTGTTCTCTACCTTTGTGTCTATACTTCTGCCTTGCAAACCGGTTCATCTGTACCATTTTTCTAGATTCCACATATATGCGTTAATATACGATATTTGTTTTTCTCTTTCTGACTTACTTCACTCTGTATGACAGTCTCTAGGTCCTCCACGTCTCTACAAATGACCCAATTTCGTTCCTTTTTATGGCTGAGTAATATTCCATTGTATATATGTACCACATCTTGTTTATCCATTCATCTGTGGATGGACACTTAGGTTGCTTCCATGACCTGGCTATTGTAAATAGTGCTGCAATGAACATTGGAGTGCATGTGTCTTTTGAATTATGGTTTTCTCTGGGTATATGCCCAGTAGTGGGATTGCTGTGTCATATGGTAATTCTATTTTTAGTTTTTTAAGGAACTTCCATACTGTTCTCCATAGTGGCTGTATCAGTTTACATTCCCACCAACAGTGCAAGAGGGTTCCCTTTTCTCCACACCCTCTCCAGCACTTGTTGTTTGTAGATTTTCTGATGATGCCCATTCTAACTGGTGTGAGGTGATACCTCATTGTAGTTTTGATTTTCATTCCTCTAATAATTAGTGATGTTGAGCAGATTTTTATGTGCCCCTTGGTCATCTGTATTTCTTCTTTGGAGAAATGTCTATTTAGGTCTTCTGCCCATTTTTTAAAAAATTAATTAATTAATTTTATTTTTGGCTGTGTTGGGTCTTCATTGCTGTGCGCGGCTCTTTCTCTAGTTGCGGTGAGCAGGGGCTACTCTTCGTTGCAGTGCGCAGGCTTCTCATTGTCGTGGCTTCTCTTGTTGCTGAGCACGGGCTCTAGGCATGCAGGCTTCAGTAGTTGTGGTGCATGGGCTCAGTAGTTGTGGCTTGTGGGCTCTAGAGCTCAGGCTCAGTAGTTGTGGCACACGGGCTTAGTTGCTCCGCAGCATGTGGGATCGTCCCAGACCAGGGATCGAACCCATGTCCCCTGCATTGGCAGGTGGATTCTTAACCACTGTGCCAACAAGGAAGCCCTTCTGCCCATTTTTTGATTGGGTTGTTTGTTTTTTAAATATTGAGCTACATGAGCTGTTTATATATTTTGGAGATTAATCCTTTGTCTGTTGATTCATTTGCAAATATTTTCTCCCATTCTGAGGGTTGTCTTTTTATCTTGTTTATAGTTTCCTCTGCTGTGCAAAAGCTTTTAAGTTTCATTAGGTCCCATTTGTTAATTTTTGTTTTTATTTCCATTACTCTAGGAGGCGGGTCAAAAAAGATCTTGCTGTGATTTATGTCAAAGAGTGTTCTCCCTATGTTTTCCTCTAAGAGTTTTATAGTCTCTGGTCTTCTTTAATTCATTTTGAGTTTATTTTTGTGTATGGTGTTAAGGAGTGTTCTAATTTCATTCATTTACATGTAGCTGTCCAGTTTTCCAGCACCACTTATTGAAGAGACTGTCTTTTCTCCATTGTATATCCTTGCCTCCTTTGTCATAGATTAGTTGACCATATGTGTGTGGGTTTATCTCTGGGCTTTCTATCCTGTTCCATTGATCAATATTTCTGTTTATGGGCCAGTACCATACTGTCTTGATTACTGTAGCTTTGTAGTATAGTGTGAAGTCCAGGAGCCTGATTCCTGCAGCGCCATTTTTCTTTCTCAAGATTTCTTTGGCTATTCAGGCTTTTTTGTGTTTCCATACAAATTGTGAAATTTTTTGTTCTAGTTCTGTAAAAAATGCCAGTGGTAGTTTGATAAGGATTGCATTGAATCTGTAGATTGCTTTGGGTAGTAGAGTCATTTTCACAACGTTGATTCTTCCAATCCAAGAACATGGTATATCTCTCCATCTGTTTGTGTCGTCTTTGACTTCTCCAAGAGGCAATATTTAGTATTTGCCTTATATGGGGAGAGGGGAGAGGAGACCATTCCAACCAGCTGATAGTATCCTCCCAACGAGTAGAAATTACTCTGCAGCTTCCCTCATCTCTGTGCAGACCACTCATCCAGTAAAAAACGATCCCTGCCAAACCCTAAAGATGGTCATCTCTTTGGCATGGATATGCTTATTTCTTACCTGTGCACAGCACGCGCAGCACATTAGCTGAGAGGGGTGAGCAGAAGAGACCAGATTCACTTCATCAACTCTGCTCCATTTCTGCTCCCTTTACCCCAGCCCAAGATCCCAGCCTCTCTCCTCTGAGTTATTGCAGAAGCCTCAATCTCTTGTCCTGCCTCCAGTGTCTGTAGCTCATAGGCATTCCACACACCTAGCCCAGCCACCCCACTGATACCAAGTTCTGAGGGTCCCAAGGGGTCCCTGGGGAAGGCAAGAGAAGTAGGCAGTGGTTGGGGCTCTGGACTCCCATCCCCACTTCAGCCGGAGTGTCCCTTGATTTCAGACTGAAGTATGACGTCTCTGTGTGAGATTTCTTCTTGCCCTTCAAACTGGAAAACCACTGACCTAAAACAGCTCACATCATATCACTCTGTCACCCTTTTGCTCCAAGACCTTCAACACCCCGATTACCAAAAAATAAAGTCCAAGATCCCATTACACCTTGAATAAAATGCAGGGTTCTTGCAGTGACGCCTCAGTGATGTCCTTCCCTCCTGTCCCCTCACACAGCCCACTCCAGCCACCCATGGGACTTGCTCCAAGACCCTCCATGTACCCACTGCCTCAGACCTCTGTGTTGACTGTCTCCTCTGCTGGGAACATAATTCCTCTGTTTTGCTTGGCTGACCCCCTCTTTTCATTCAGGAATTCAGTCAGGTTTCTGTTCAAGTATCATCTCCTTTTAGCCACCCCTGGCCACCCCGTCTAAAATAGCACCTCATTCACTCTCTATTTTCCAGTCTTGCTTTATTTTGCTTTATAGCATCTATTGCTACCTGATGTTGTGTTATATGTTTATTTGTTTACTGTTTTTCTCCACACCAGGATTATAAGTTCTAGGAGAACAGGAGCTTTGTTGTGTCACTGTTCTATCCCTAAGCACTTAGGATGGTGCCTGGCCCATAGTAGGTGCTAAATATTTGCTGAACGAATGAATGAATGAGGCATGTAAGCGTGGCCTTCATGGCACTCCACAATCTTGTCTGGACAATATTCTTCAGCCTGAACTTGTGGCTGTCCCTGCCCTGTCCCCACACACCCTAACCAAGTTCACGGTGCATCTGTCGCTGAATCCCACCAGTATTGTTTCATTTTTGCTCAAGGGACCTCTTATACCTGAAACACCCCTCTTATCATTTCCGCCTGACATAATAAGCATTTTTCTAGACTCAGCTCAAAGAACATCATTTTGGAGGCCTTTCTCCACCCCCCCACCTGGAGCATGTTCCCCTCCCAAGCTCCCAGAGCTGTTTATCCTTTGCTCTTTCCATAGAGCCTGTCTCCCTCCCTGTTGGCTCCATTCATGGGTGTGCTGTCCTCCTAGGCACGCAGGGCATTCCGCTTCAAGGACAGTGTGTGGGGTACAGTATGTGCTCAATAAAAAGTTGATTTCGGAGTTAGGAGAAAGAATGAAGTGATAGGTCACACAACCTTCTTGTCCCCCTTACTTTTAGTTTTTACTTGTTCTGAGATACAGCCTGCTTTATCTTTGGGTGTTGCTAACTCCCAGCATCCTTCCCAGGCTAGCTCTGCCAAGTTCTTCCCAGCCTGGCTTTTCCTGACGCTTCGACTCTCTGCTGTTTCCAATAGCACCTTTCATATGTCCTTACCTGCTATACTTACAGCCAGAGAAGCTTATTGACTTTTTTTTTTTTTTTTTTTTGCGGTACTCGGGCCTCTCACTGTTGTGGCCTCTCCCTTTGCGGAGCACAGGCTCCGGACGCGCAGGCTCAGCGGCCATGGCTCACAGGCCCAGCCGCTCCGCAGCATGTGGGATCTTCCCGGACGGGGGCATGAACCCGCGTCCCCTGCATCGGCAGGCGGACTCTCAACCACTGCGCCACCAGGGAAGCCCCTTATTGACTTATTTTTTACCTGATCCTAGGCCAGCACTTCTCAAAGTGTGTTCTGGTGACACCAGACCTGGGAGGGACTGTGGGAGAAAAGGTTTCTGCTTGGAGTGTGTTCAGCATGTTAAGTGTTCTGTGAATCCTGCAGTAAAAATACCTGTTTAGCATCATTAAGCCAAAGGATCACATATTTATTTGCCGAACTACTTTTTTTCCCACAAAGCACCTATTAATACCCTGAAAAATTTAATCCTGCAGCACATAATTTTACAATGTTATCTTGGATGCGTGCAAGAATATTTGTGAAATAAGGAATGAACTGCGATGACATGGCAACTCCTGCACACACAGCAATGGAATAATCATCAGGAGCGTAATAACACAGTAAAATAGCCACCAACGTATGTATATGTATGTATATGCTTCCTTCCGTACCTGGCACTGCTCTAGGATTCACTTAATCCTCACAAAAATTCTTGTGAGGAAAGCACTATCACCATCGGTGATGGGGAAACAAAATGCAGAGAGGTTGGGCTTCCCTGGTGGCGCAGTTGTTGAGAGTCCACCTGCCGATGCAGGGGACACGGGTTCGTGCCCCGGTCCAGGAAGATCCCACATGCCGCGGAGCGGCTGGGCCCGTGAGCCATGGCCGCTGAGCCTGCGCCTCCGGAGCCTGTGCTCCGCAACGGGAGAGGCCACAACAGTGAGAGGCCCGAGTACCGAAAAAAAAAAAAATATGCAGAGAGGTTAAGAGATCTACGCAGTCCACACCACTATTAAGTGGCAGACGAGGGCTTTGAGCTCAAGGTTCTGTCCCCAGGAACCCTGCTTTTAGCCCCCCCCCCCCACTCTAGTGACGCATGCCACACGGGCCTCTCTGTCGCTTGGCTTTATACGAAACTGCGCTGAGTGAAATCAGTGCTCATTTTGTACCCACTGTGCACCAAGCACTTCAAGTACCTCATCTCATTTAAAGTTCTCAAGAAACTTTATGAAGCAGGAATTCTGATTGACATCTCAAATCACCCAGTTAGCGAGCAATTCACCTCGCTGTTGCCTTTCCATTCCTGATGGTGCTCAAAAATCGTACCGGGACCCATTAGTGCTCTCCCAGCCACTTGGTAAGACTTTCATGTGGCTACTCCTTTGCAGCAATTCCTTCCAGAAGCCTGGGGGAAAGGCCCCTCCTGGGAATGAGTTGAAAGCACAGAAAACAGCTTTGCGTATTTGGAGAGAGAAGGAGGCAGCATTTTGCCAAGGGCACACATGCATCCGGGTAGCTTTTCTTTTCCTTTTACTGAGAAGCCTGTCAGGCCGGGAATAGAAGACAATACAGGGGAGAACTGTGGATAATCAAAGACTCAGCCGGAAAGAGGGGAAGTTTGGTGGTGACCTGCCTGCAGAACTCGCAGAAAGGAGCCCCCTCAACACTGAGTGGGGTCTTTCTGGAGCTATGA
Source organism: Leucopleurus acutus (assembly GCF_964270905.1). Lineage (NCBI taxonomy): Eukaryota > Metazoa > Chordata > Mammalia > Artiodactyla > Delphinidae > Leucopleurus > Leucopleurus acutus. The sequence goes on from NC_139149.1 coordinate 47,793,837, forward strand.
TAGGCATCCTCCTCCACCTCACATCACATAAATGGGCATCGGTAACAGAGTGTGGGGTGAAGACCAGGTGAGCGCCCTTTTTCTCTCTCAGAAGGAGAACGGTGACAGGGTCCAGGCTGATCAAGTCAAAACTGAGAGGAAGGTATCTCTGGGCCTGTGTCCTCAGCACTGAGGCCGCTGGAGGCCAGTGGAGTCTAAGAGGCTGGTCCACAGCCACAGCCTTTGTCCGGAGCGTGACTCACCCACTCATCCCCAGGATGAGCCCCTGAAGAGGGAGCGGAACGGGGACACCCTGTCTGCCTGTCACCGTTCTGGGCTTCACCCTGGGCTGACATGGTCCATCAAAATTAGCAGCATCTTTTTCAGCCGAGGAAGTATTACGTCTTTGGAGATTCTTAGATAAATAACTATGCTGGGAAGATAGAAGAAGCACTTGCAAGCAAGAGTGAGATGATTGTGGGAACCTGGAAGATTCTACCACAGGTTGCCAGGTGGGTAGCACCGACGTCCTCAGCCTCAGGGAAAGCCGTGGAGGATTGAGTCCCCTTTAGGGAGAGATCTGGGCTTGTGGATGTCTCTTAGTTAAATCGGGCAAGTCCCCAAATACAGCAGTTCCCTGAGGTAAAGGAAACCACAATGGCTCGAGGCTAGAGCTCCCAAGAAGGAGCCTAGATGGTCCCAGGGCCAGGTGACTGGTTGTGCCTTGCAGAACTCCAGAGGTGATCTTTCAGTCCTCTGCGTCGGAGATTTGTACATTGATGGAGACCATTTTGTGGCAGACAACAGTCATGTGTCTTGAGGAAGGTGTCATTTTTTCTCATTCATAAACAATGCTATGCAGGCTCACTCAGTACTGCCTGAACCCTGAACTGCTCACAGGAGCAGTGATACCTGATCTGAGCCTTGCTTTCGCTTCTTGCTACTAGCCCCTAGGAGGAGGAGGAAAAATGTGTCATGTTCTCCCTGTGGAGAGAGACCTGGGGCTTGCAGGGCATACACCTGGTCAGAGCAAGACCTGGCTCATCGAAAGGCTAACACACCTCTGAACACCTTTTCTCTGAACTTTCTGGCTGGTCTTGTGCTCACTCTGCTTTCTCCTACATCTTCTAACTGAGACTCATAAACGTCAGGCTTGCATATTCTTTCCAAGGTTCATTTAAAACGTGCCACTTTTGGAGAAGCTGCGAAGAGCTGAGGCTCTTTCTGCTCCCCCCGCCATCCGTTCCTCTGGGCCAAAGGTGTAATGACAGAACCCAAAGCCAGCCCTTCCCGGAAGCTTCTGGGCTGATGAGAAATCCCCGGGGCTCCTGGAAAGGAAGTGAGGTCATCGCATCACGGCAGGAAGGGAAATTCTTGAGAATTGGTGCTTGTAGGGAGGAAAGTTTTTTCAGCCTCAAGGTTGCCTGTAGCAAGAAAAACCACCCAGAACATCGCTCCCTCCCCCTGGCTTGGTGTCTTTTTTTTCCCTTTTTGGCACCACAAAACCAGGTGCCCTGGATGCCCGGGCAAATGTGTTTTGTTCCCTCTTGGCTCTGTGCCAGTCCAGGCTGGCCCTGCCCCAGGCCAAGGCAGCTGCAGGTGACTCACTGAGTCCAGTTCCTGCAGATTCTAGGCTGGGTTTGTTTCTTTAGGAAACCTGCAGCACAGCCCTGCACTTGCCTTAAATCAAACCATTTTTTGAATTCAGGGACGGTCTCTTCCTACCATTATTCTTAGGGCTGAGCACAATACCTGAAGCATGGCAAGCACTCAAAAAATATTTGTCGAGTGGCCCAAATAGATATATAGATAGATAGATAGATAGATAGATAGATAGATAAATGCTGTGTGTTACATGAACTTCTGTATATTATATGTATCAGTCAGGGTTCTCTGGAGAAACAGAACCAATAGGAGATTTTATTTATTTATATAAAGATACTTATATTAAGGAATTGGCTCACACAATTGTGGAGGCTGGCTAGTCCAAATCCACAGGGCAGGCTGGTGGCTTGGAAACGCAAGCAGGACTGGATGCTGCCGTCCTAGGTCAGAATTTCTTTTCCAGGAAACCTCAGTTTTTACTCTTAAGGCTGGTTGGCTAGGTCTACCCACATTATTGAGAGCAATTTCTTTTATTTAAAGTCAACTGGCTGTAGATGATAATTCCGTCTACAAAATATCTTGATAGAAACACCTCATTAGTGTCTGATTAAATCACTGGGTACTATAGTCCAGCAAGTTGACACACGAAACTAACCATTACATCCTGTGTCAAATTATGTTCATTGAAACCAACAGCCACCACCGCTACCACCAAAAAACCTGCCACCAAACAAATACTGTATAATAAAAGCCCATTAAAACAGAGTTAGCCTGAAACCTGTACCCCATGTCCAGCTAAGAGCTGGCAGCACCAAGATGCTTAAAACACATTCATTGCCCTCAGGAGGTAACTCTCTAGCTGGGGAGAGAGTCGGGTAGACAGATAGTTTACAAAGGAGTGTAATAAATGCTGTAATCAAGATGTGGACAAAACTTGCTACTGCTATTTAAAGTTGGATAACCTCTAAGTGTTCAGAATATCCTTGGTAACCCGAGAGAGGGTCTGATGTCAGCCAGGCTAATATTATAACCTTAGCTGCTCTGCAGAGAGAGTTTCAAATACCTTAAATAAATGGACTGTGAAATGGCCAAAGGGTCTTAATGCCAGTAAATATCAAACCACTCAAAGCAAACTGGGTATTTGGGGAAAGGCCTGCCAGGAAGCCACTCTCATCCCGCCACCCGTGGCTCCTCCTGAATGCCAATCAGATACCCAAGGCCCTCCACAGCTTGAGATCTGAAATCATCGGGATAAACCCCCCAAGAAATTGATGCCTGAAAGGGCGGGTTAGAGACGAGGCTCTGCCTGCTGCCTTACCGAGGGTACCGGAGGCCCCGGGCTAACTTCACTACATTTCTATTTCTGGAAGACCAGCACTGCGTCCTGTTTCCCCTCCCCCAGTGGATGTGAGCAGACCGCTGGCATCTGTTCCCATCAACAGGGCTGACAGCTTTTATAATGCATATGCTCTTCTACTTTCTTTCCAACAGTATCTGTGGTCAAATTAAAGATTGGGCTCAACAGATTGAGTTGGGATGCCTTGCTAACACCACAGTGGGGTTGTCAGATTTACCATTTGTCTCCTGCGTGGAAACACTAAGATCATACAAATAAGAACCAAAGTCTCTGCATTCTTAGACGGTCCATGCAGTCAAATCCAATGGCAAGACTCCCAAACCGGGATTCCCTTATGTTAAATCTGCCACTGAGTCTTGTGGAAGCAGAGAAACTGAGGACAAAAAGGAGTCTTGGGGGTACAGGAGAAGCAGCGGAGGTGCTAAGATGTCCTATCCAGTCGTCGGGGTCTGGCTCATCAGAAGAGGATTCAAAGGCTGCAACCTGAAGCCTAGGAAAAGTCTGAGAGAAAATGTCTCAAACCTCATCGGGGTTCTCTCGGAGGGTGGGGTGGGAAGGGGGCAGAGAGGAGCCCTCCGTTTTTTGTTTTTGTTTTTGTTTTTTTTTGCTGTACGCGGGCCTCTCACTGCTGTGGCCTCTCCCGTTGCGTAGCACAGGATCCGGACGCGCAGACCCAGCGGCCATGGCTCACGGGCCCAGCCGCTCCGCGGCATGTGGGATCTTCCCGGACCGGGGAACGAACCCGCGTCCCCTGCATCGGCAGGCGGACCCTCAACCACTGCGCCACCAGAGAAGCCCGAGCCCTCTGTTTTTACGTGTACACTTCTACAATGCTTGAGTTTGATATGAAGGATGTATACTTTTACTTACTTTTGTAATTAAGAACAATTCAAGTTGGTTGTGTTTTTCTTTTTTTTTTTTTCGTGGTACGCGGGCCTCTCACTGCTGTGGCCTCTCCCGTTGCGGAGCACAGGCTCCGGACGCGCAGGCTCAGCGGCCATGGCTCATGGGCCCAGCCGCTCTGCGGCATGTGGGATCTTCCCAGACCGGGGCACGAACCCTCGTCCCCTGCATCGGCAGGCGGACTCTCAATCACTGCGCCACCAGGGAAGCCCTCAAGTTCTTTTTTAAGACAATTGATTACTCAACCCTGTAACAACAATGGTAACAGCAGCAACAACCCAAGTGCACCAGCTGACCTTGACCTGAACTTTCCTCGACGCCCCCCCACCGCCCCGCCAAACATATACTTTGTAAGAGCAGATTGTAGGTAACTTTGATCTTACATTTCCTCTCTTTTTTTTGGAAATTTTTTTTTTTAATATCTTTATTGGAGTATAATTGCTTTACAATGGTGTGTTAGTTTCTGCTTTATAACAAAGTGAATCAGATATACAGGTACCTATATCTCCATGTCTCCTCCCTCTTGCATCTCCCTCCCTCCCATCCTCCCTATCCCACCCCTCTAGGTGGTCACAAAGCACCGAGCTGATCTCCCTGTGCTATGCAGCTGCTTCCCACTAGCTATCTATTTTACATTTGGTAGTGTATATATGTCCATGCCACTCTCTCACTTTGTCCCAGCTTGCCCTTCCCCCTGCCTGTGTCTTCAAGTCCATTCTCTACGTCTGCGTCTTTATTCCTGTCCTGCCCCTAGGTTCTTCATGACCACTTTTTTTTTTTTTAGATTCCATATATATGTGTTAGCATACGGTATTTGCTTTTCTCTTTCTGACTTACTTCACTCTGTATGACAGACTCTAAGTCCATCCACCTCACTACAAATAACTCAATTTGATTTCTTTTTATGGCTGAGTAATATTCCATTGTATACATGTGCCACACCTTCTTTATCCATTCATCTGTGGATGGACACTTAGGTTGCTTCCATGTCCTGGCTATTGTAAATAGAGCTGCAATGAATATTTCAGTACATGACTCTTTTTGAATTATGGTTTTCTCAGGGTATATGCCTGAGTAGTGAGATTGCTGTGTCATGTGGTATTTCTATTTGTAGTTTTTTAAGGAACCTCCATACTGTTCTCCATAGTGGCTGTACCAATTCACATTCCCACCAGCAGTGCAAGAGGGTTCCCTTTCACCACACCTTCTCCAGCATTTATCGTTTGTAGATTTTTTGATGATGGCCATTCTGACCGGTGTGAGGTGATACCTCATTGCAGTTTCGATTTTTATTTCTCTAATGATTAATGATGTTGAGCATCCTTTCATGTGTTTGTTGGCAGTCTGTATATCTTCTTTGGAGAAATGTCTATTTAGGTCTTCTGCCCATTTTTCGATTGGGTTGTTTGTTTTTTTGATATTGAGTTGCATGAGCTGCTTGTAAATTTTGGAGATTAATCCTTTGTCGGTTGCTTCATTTGCAAATATTTTCTCCCATTCTGAGGGTTGTCTTTTTGCCTTGTTTATGGTTTCCTTTGCTGATCTTATGTTTCTTGATGTGGATTTAAAAGCACTACTTATCCAGGGCAATCCATTCAGAACAGTGTCAGCCTCTTGGGGCCCCTGTGCCAGGAAGTCCCATGACCCCCACTAAACCTGAGGAGAGGGGGATGGCAGTGGCTATCCCAGGGTTTATTTGCCAGCCCAGATCGAGCTTAGGACTGACACGCAGTTTAATTATCATGCAGAGCTGCAGCTGGAAGTGGCTGGAGTGAGTTGGCATCTGCTTTTGCAGAGCACAATTTTTGCAAATAACCACCAGTACTCCTGATTCTCTCTAATTAATGAAGAGGAAGCCTGGAATCTTCAAAGTCCACGAATGTCATGCTGCCACTGTGTCAGGATTGATCTCCTTTGTTCCAAACCAAAGAGCATGCCTCTCCTGCCTCTCCTAATTCTTTATAAATTGAATTTTTCTATTACTGGTTGTGACAGCTAAGTAACATGACTTCAGAAATTCACCCGCAGTTCATGCCAATATTAGAAGCCTGAATAATAATAATTTTTTAAAAAAGAACTATAATGGAACAAGCTTTCTGTCTCTGACCCAGAATTAATCATCATGAAGAGACACCTCCTGAAAGGAGGGTCGTTAATTAGCTCTAATGGATCTTGCTAGGTGGAGCTGGAATTATTGAGAAGTCGGCAAACAGAGGGGAAGAGAAGATTCTTCCCTTTCTTTGTCCATCTCCATGTGATGTTGGGATGTAATATGCTGGGACTGTGCTTCCAGGGGGCGGGGAGTCATGGTGGAGGCCACAGAAAAGCTCAGTTCACGGAGGATGCTGATGTGTCAGCATGGAAATCCACCAACTTGGAACATCTTTGAGAAAAAGAGGTAAAAGTGGGCAAAGGCCCTACCCCTGGCCTTAACTGAGCATTTAATGAAGACACCACACAGGAGCCAGAGTGGGAGCCTATTAAAACCCAAAGCAGGCAGTGTTACACCTCTTCTCCAAAGACCCCAGTGGCTCCATCTCTCCAAAGGAAAGCAAAGTTTATATATGAGCCTACGGGGTTCCACTTATCTGGCCACTATTTCCTCTGTGACTTCATTTCCTCTGTTCTACTCCTCACCTACTTCATTCCAGACAAACCAGCTTCTTTGATGTTCTACCAACACTTCAGCTTCTACCTCAGGACCTTTGCCCTGGCTACTCTTATCCGTCTATAGCACTGCTTTCCAGATATCCACTTGGCTGCCTTCTTCTTTTCCTTTAGGTCTTTGTTAAAATTTCACCCTCTTATTAAGGCCAACATTGACCACCCCATGTAAAATAGGACTCCTCACCCCCAACACTCCTTATTCCTCTTATCCTACTATATTTTTCTCTTGCCTCCTAACATACTATATAATTTCCTTATTTATTGTGTTGTTATATGTTTGCCCCCTCTCCAGCATGTGTTATTTGTAGACTTTTTGATAATGGCCATTCTGACTGGTGTGAGGTGATACCTCATTGTAGTTTTGATTTGCATTTCTCTAATAATTAGCGATGTTGAGCATCTTTTCATGTGCCTATTGGCCATATGTATGTCTACAAATAATACATTCTGGACCGGGTGTAGAGAAAAGGGAACCCTCCTACACTGTTGGTGCAAATGTAAATTGGTGCAGCCACTAAGGGAAACAATATGGAGGTTCCTTAAAAAACTAAAAATAGAGCTACCATTTGATCCAGCGATCCCACTCCTGGGTATATATCCAGAAAAGACAAAAACTCTAATTTGAAAAGATACATGCACCCCAATGTTCATAGCAGCACTATTTACAATAGCCAAGACATGGAAGCAACCTGATGTCCATCGACAGATGAATGGATAAAGAAGATGTGGTACATACACACAATGGAATACTACTCAACCATAAAAAAGAATGAAATAATGCCATTTGCAGCAACATGGATGGACCTAGAGACTATCATACTAAGTGAAGTAAGTCAGACACAGAAAGACAAATATTATATGATATCACTTACATGTGGAATCTAAAAAGTAATACAAATGAATCTATATACAAAACAGAAATAGCCTCACAGACATAGAAAACAAAACTATGGTTACCGAAGGGGAAAGGGGGATAGGGATAAATTAGGGGTATGGGATTAACAGATACACACAATCATATATAAAATAGATAAGCAACAAGAATTTACTGTAGAGCATATGGAACTATATTCAGTATCTTGTAATAACCTATAATGGAAAAGAATCTGAAAAAGAATAGATATATATTACTCATTTTGCTGTACATCTGAAACTAATGCAATATTGTAAATCAACTATACTTCCAGAAAAAAATGAGCCTCCTCTACCTCTCACTAGAATATAAGCTCCACAAGAACAGGGATTCTTGTCTGTTTTGTTCTCTGATATATTCCCGGCACCTAGAACAGTGCCAGATCAATAAATATTTGCAGAGTGAATGAATCAGTCATCCCACTTTGGAGCATTTGCTGGTATGTATGAAGACTGCATGTGCCCATTCAGAGCGATTGCTCAAACATAAAGACCAGGATAGGAGCTGTTCCTTTTTCTTTCTTAAGTGTCTGGATGAAGTGCTGTTGTTTGTTTCCTTTGGCTGCCAAATGTTAATAATTAAAACAAACAGTGTGATCAGAGTTAAATATTACTTGAGGTCTTTCTTTCTCTCCCAGTGGCTTCTGGAAGAAGAGGCGAGGGTGGAGCTAGCCAAGAATGATGCTTTTATGGAAGGGGGGTTGTTTTTTGTCTCCAGGGATCTCAGTCTTTCCTCTTTAACTCCACAGAGAGTGAGCAATATTGTGCAATAGCAGTGGTGGTGTGGGAGAGATGTCTCTTGTGTAATTCAGTAGTGACCCTACTGAGGGGAAGTATTCATAGCATACAGGGCCGGGGCCAGAGCAGGAGCTTCAGGCAAGGAGTCGCAGTGGAGTCCACATCTATGGATTGTGTCTATTTGTGGGGATTGTCTCCACATCCCCCAGTCCCCTCCTCACTCATGCTTCCCAACCACGGGGCCATAATAAATTCCTGCATTAGATTCTTTCCACCAAGGAATGCCTACTAAATCATGCATTGGTCTGTGACTTGCCAGGGGTTAGACAAATCTGGCAGTAGTTGCAGTCTACACATGAGGGCCCTCGGAAGTGAGTTGATCCATCCTTCTATGCTCTACTTAATTTGTGCCTCTTACCAATCCCTCCTTAGCTTAGAGGGACTGACCTCAGAGGGAGACATGTTTGCATTCAGTTAACAAACCAGCTGCTGCTAGGTGAGTGCTGGGTCATGAAACATAGATTCCAGCCTTTATCCTGCAGCTGCCAGTTGAGTGGCTTGAGCCATTTATCTCCCCGCACCATAGTTTCTAACTCCACTTTCTTAACACCTAAAAAAAAATCTTTCTCATTTATTCCTCTGAATAGCTCTGTCTCTTAATTTTAGAGATAAAGAAGGAAAGGCCCAGAGAGGTCAAGGTACTTGCCTAAGACCACACTGTTATTAAGAGGTAGGATCAAAAAAATAAAAAATAGAATTACCTTATAATACAGAAATCCCACTTCTACATATTTACCCAAAGGAAATGAAAACAGGACATCGAAAAGATATCTTCACACCCCCGTGTTCACTTCAGCATTATTCACAATAGCCAAGATGTGGAAACAACCCGAGTGTCTATCGATAGATAAATGGACAAAGAAGATGTGATCTATATAAACAATGGAATATTATTCAGCTATGAGAAGGAAGGAACCCTGCCATAGGCCACACCATGGATGGACCTTGAGGCTGTTACGCTAAGTGAAATAAGCCAGACAGAAAAAGACAAATACTGCAAGGCATCTCTTATACATGGACTCTTAAAAAAAAAAAAAGTCAAACTCATAAAGACAGAGGTAGAAATGTGGCTGCCAGGGGCTTGCGGGGTAGGGAAAAAGGGAAATAAGAAGAGACTGGTTAAAAAAAAGAGGTAAGGCCAAGACCTGAACTCTCCCAGCAAATTCAGTTTCTGTTCATAATGCCTTTCAGATCAGAAAGACACCCACTCTATCTTCCTCTTGGAGCTACAAATAAAACTGTTCTTACACCTAAAAAGGGATTTTACCAATCCCAAATGGATTATTATTAGAGTGGCCTCCCAAATTCAGAGGATGCTCAGGGGTCAGAACCGAGAACCTGAACTAAGCCACATGGGGGTGAAAGGATGAATTGTGTTTTTAGATATTCTAAATTCAAATTCCAAGGCTGACATTTAGAGCCTCCCTTCGAAGCCAAGTTTGGCAGAGTGCTCCGATTCTAAATAGCAAAATTGACCTTCCCTCTTAGACTCAGATTCTAAATTATTCTGAAGATTCTTCCCCGTAGACGGCTCCCGACAGCCAACCTGAAGCAGCCTCCAGGACACTCTTGCTGATTTACAACTGCAATCTTGCTAAAAGGAATGGGAAAAAGCCAAGATGAGTTTCTGTTAGACAGAATTACTGGCATGAAATACTAACATCGCTACAACGTGGCATATAACTGACTGGCTGACTGCACGGCTGCCCTCCCTTTCTTATTTCACTGAAATAGGTCATTTGTTACAAAACGGAGGGAGGCTTGTTCCTCAGCCCTCGGCCCCCAAAGGAGGGAAGGAGAAGGATGCTGATAGCGGCTCCTTGGTGTGTGCCGGCATGCGGCTCCCCAAAGCCAACACTGGGCCAGCGAGGCTGTTCTTATTAAGAGCCCATGTCAGTGGTTTGTCTCTGATGAGGGTCTGTGACTGCTGTGTGCAGAGCCCTGCTGTTTCCTGCCTTTATTGAAGTAATAAAGTCTGGGCAGGATGCAGGCGGTAAGCTCCAGCTGTCCCTGCTTAAAATACACTGATGAGATAGGAACTGGCCATTTGGGTTCGACAAAATATTCTCCAAATGAGGAAGGGTGTACCTTGCCCTCAAATTTATTCTCTCCCAGAAACATGACCCACCCTATCAGTTAATCGATCAAATATTTGCTGGCAGCGCTCACCACCTCCCATCTTTTACAAAGGGCAGGGTGAAGCCAGAAGTGAAATCCTACAAGTTATTAAAGACTTTGCTTGGAAGAGTGGAAAATTCAAATGAGAACAGGGCCAGGGGGGGCAACATGAATGAATGAGTGAATGAATGAATCTATTTCATAATAGCATCTTAAGATAATTTTTTTATACACATCGGTTTTCCTTGTATATTTAATACACAAGGATATTCTTTCCCTCACAAAGTCAGAGCCCTGTTGGTCTATCTTCGGTTTTCACATTCTTAAAAGAGACAGGGATATTTTCCTCAACCCTTTTATAAGATGACAATAGGGTAAATGCCGATTGAAATGGCAACCAACAGCAGATTCAGTGTTGAGACAATTGGAGATGCTACAAGGCCGTGTGAGGACTGAGTCCAGTTAGAGATTATGGGTTATCACAAGGGAGCAGCTGCTTACTAAGGGCCCTGTTGCCTTATTGCTAAGTGAAAATGGGAGCCCAGAGTATATTTTGAAATTCTTCTGTACTTCCCTGGTGGTGCAGTGGTTAAGAATCCGCCTGCCAACTCAGGGGACACAGGTTCAAGCTCTGGTCCGGGAAGATCCTACATGCCGCGGAGCAACTGAGCCCATGCGCCACAACTACTGAGCCCGCACTCTAGAACCCATGAGTCACAACTACTGAGCCCGTGTGCAGCAACTACTGAAGCCCGCGCACCTGGAGCCCGTGCTCTGCAACAAGAGAAGCCCGCGCACCGCAACGAAGAGTAGCCCCTGCTCGCCACAACTAGAGAAAGCCCGCGCGTAGCAACGAATACCCAGTGCAGCCAAAAATAAAATAAATAAATTAATTAATTTTAAAAAAACCTTCTAAAGCGCTGTCCTTCCCCCTACATGACATGGAGTGTGTTGCCATTTCTCTCCTTGGATTTCTTCAGGCTCATCTTGTCCTTCCATTTCCCGCAAGTGGATGGGAGGCTCCCCAATGAGGGCTGAGGGGTTTCCCTCTTTGCTCACAGGGATAGTCTGAGTTCTTTGCACTAGAGAAACTGTGAGATAATAAATGTTTGTTGTTTTAAGCCCCTCGGTTATGGTATGATTTTCTGTGTGGCAAGAGATGACTAATACATCTTGAGTCTGTGGTTGGATATCATTCTTCCCATCCAACTTCATGTTGTTCACACAAGGAGTAAGCATGTACTTTCTATGTATATCAAAACCTCCAACTGATACAAATTATAGGTATGACGGAGCCCTTGGAGGTACTTCTAGAAGCCTCCTTAGGATCCGCATTGGTTCTGCACACAGCATCCTTAGATATGGTCCTTTAATCAGTTCATAATACCCACTTCGCTGTAAGAGAGAGGCTACACAGGACATTGGTGGGAAGACTTGAATGGAGCCTTGATGAATTACAAGCATTCACACAGGCCCAGAGGGATGGCAGGTAGGAACATATTCAATGCAAACAGAAGAGTCCTGTATAAAGGTAGGATTCAAGGGACAATGGAGAGATGGCTGGATTGCAAGATTTGCAGGAGAAGGATTGTGTTTGTGTTGTTCACTGTCTCCATCCCTGGTCTGGCAAATAAAGGCTCAGTAATTATTTTTTAATGATATAATGAAAAAATAGGGAGTTTGTATAGATGAAGAGTTAGAGAGGTTTGGATATGAAGGCTAGCCAGATTTGTGAAGAACTATATGGTTGACGTATTTTTCTGGGAGTCAATCTTTCTCAGCTGGTGAGGGATCAACACCTGCCTGAGCTTTGAGCAGAACTTAAGCAGAGTCAATACTTGGTGTGATAAGGAGATGCCAAGAAGACCGTGGGTCATGAACTGTGGTTGCCAAATGTCACCACGATAGGCATGATTAACTAAACCTCGGAAACCTCTTAAAGAAGTATTTATCTTGGGGAAAACTGCATGGGGGGAAATGACTAACCTAGAATGGCAAAGGTAGAAACTGTGCTGGTAATTGATCTTGAAGTCAAGGTTACCAGGTTAAACCTGAGACCCAAGCTGGGAACTTGCATAGATGAGCAGAGAGTGCAGAGATGTTAAGTAAAGAAGAGACAGACTAGAGGCACTCCATGGATAAGACACATGCATGATGTCTGTCTCAATTTTAACAGCCTCTTAGGTTCCTAAGTCTTCCAGGATTGGACAGTCCACATCAGGTGACAAGCCCCAGCCCCACACATCTTGCTCCTACCTCTTTTTCTCTGACCTAATTCCCTAGCCCACAAGACTTTTCTAGGTCATCTCTTGGTAGAAGCATCCATTTTTCTGTAATGCAGATATGGGTCCTTAGACTACGACCCAACTTCAAACCTGGTAAGTCAAGTTCTGTTTAGTGAAGGGCATAGGTTAAGATGGGCCTTGGATTCAGATATACTTTCTTGAAGGCAACTGGCTGATTTGTTCATGAGATTTATATTTTTATTAATTAATACAACAAAATGTATTTATGATTCAATTGAGGTATGGCTCTAAGTGATGGGAACACAAAAATCAATAATAAAAGTTGCCTACCTTAAAAGCCTCATAGTCTAACTGGAGAGTCCAAAATGTTTGTGTGAGCTGTGTGTGTGTGAGTGTGTGTGTGTGAGTGTGTGTGTGTGTGTGTGTGTGTGTGTGTATGTGTGTGTAGCTTTATCTCATAGGTGATGAGGAACCATGGAAGGATTTTAAACAGAAGAGTGATGCATTCTGATTTGTGATTCTGAAAGATAACGAAGGGTAGAATATTGGTGAATTGGAGGCGGGGAGATTGGCTAGGAGGCTATTACAGAAGTCTAGGCAAACGTGGGTGAAATGTAATGACAGTAAACATGGAAGGGGAGAGGATCAACAACAGATCCTTAGGAATCTGAATGGACCAGGCCTGGCAGTGATGGGAGATGGCGGATGGCTGTAGAGATGCAGGAAGCTAAATAAGGCTGAGGTCTCCTGCTCAGGCACTCGGTTGAAGTAATTTGATATAGTAGAGCTATCTGTGTGGGTGAGCTTTGTGCTGTTTAAGCAAAAGGTCAGTGTTAATATTAAAATTTGACGTATCTATCAACCTGCTATGGGGGTCTCAAAAATGTAGGATGTTGTGAAGGAGAGAAGAGATCAGATTATGGTTCAGAATAGTTAAGTATAAAACTAGATGCCGGTGGCATGAAGGACAGTCCAGGGCCTTCTTGTGGGAGGGCCAGCTGAAAATAGCTCTCCGGGCTGGACTGGCTGAACTGGCCAGCAAGGTGTGGGTGACATTCCTGTGAGCAGTGTGGATCCCCAGATGACCTTGGCCTATAGTTAGTTCTCACAATCAGCTGCGGCTGGTTTCCAAAGTAGCAGCAACAGCAGCTGACAGGTTTTCTTCTCTGTCAAGTATATTTTCTTCTCTGTCAAGAAAAAGTGCTCATAAGCAATACATTTCCCAAGTAGCTATTCTTTCTGGTTTGACTAAGGGCTTCTATGGTGGAAAATATGCCCATGGTTTCCGTAAAACCATTTTAAAAAATTCATCACTTTTTTCTTGAGTCAAAATACCTTGAACCTCTTGGGTAACTTAGGAGCATTCAGTGTAAGTTCTACCCCTGGAAAATAGGTCGAAGAAATGCCTGCTTGTATGTTTTAGTTCAGTACCGAATCTCCCCCCAACTCTCCCTACCGCCTCCCCACATGTTTCAATAAAAGTAAATTAGAATATAAGGATTCAAAGGCAGGGAAGGAATCCAACCTTAACAGAGTAGAAATCAATGTCCCCTTTTGGGATCTGAAGTTGGAATACAAGAATCTAACTTTGAGACGCTCAGATGAAAAATTCTGGCAATCACTTAAAGTTCACGTCAAAACATCTGGTGGGAAGTTTGTTTTAGTGTATGGTAACTGGGGATAATATTGTGAGACTGCAATAATGTTTTTTGTTTGCAAATTGAGCTTTAGCTCTGTACTTCATCTAGGAAACGCTAGAGGGAGTACGTCAGATAGAGGAAAAAGGCTACCATGAGAATGAAAGGAATGAAGAGGAGAGATGGCTGGGGAGGAAGACGTTTCTCCATTTCACCGAGGCTCAGAATTTTACTTAGGTAGACGCTAATCTTTATACTATCAGCAAGTGACTTGAAACCCTGTACCCCAAAACTTTAACTGTGATCTACTGAGCCTGTTCCAAATCCAAAACAGTAAATAACAGCCATTGCTCTCTGACCAGAATCTATATTCTGTCCATTTTAGGAATCTTGAAACCCAATATGACATAGCTCTATCTGAGGCTTGAACTTTAGAGGACGTGTTATTTGGATGAATAACCTTTCACAGATATTGGATTTTTTTTTTACAGCACTGATACTTCCAAGTGCTCAAAGTGAATAGTAATGACACCAGGCATTTTCAGACACTTGTAGGAATAAAACGTGCTCTTTGTAGACATCCTAGATTGAAGGATTTCCCCTTCATTTTCTCCATAGTTCTCATGAACTAGCTCTACATTTAAACACCATTTTACAATCCAGAAACATTGAAGTTAACTGGCCCAACGTAAAGCGAGTGTCAATGAGAACTGTTATTTTTCTTGTTTAAATTTCCACTTCCTTAGTTCCTTTGTGCCTCTTGCAAATGCTAAAAGAGCTAGTGAGGGCTAGAGTCAAATCACCGATTTTTAAAAAAATGTTAACAATTAATCACTCTAATCAGAAACAAATATCTTAAAAAGCTTCTTAAGAGACTAATCAACTGAATGTCAAAGTATTTTAATAAGTGATGAACTAATAATTCTGTGAAATATTATCCTTAAACCATAGCAGATTTTTGAAGCACAACTGTTAAAAACGTGTGAATTCCAATATAAGAAACATCACAATAAAGCATGCTAAGTTAATAAGGATCTGCCCTTTTACAAACCATGGGGTCAGCCTCACCTGGACTTTAAGATGAAGAGAAGAGAAATAACATTATGAACTTTCTAAGGCAGCGTCTGCTCGAAACGATCAGTTACACTGACAAGGAAAACTTAGCTCCGAAATTTGGGTTTGCTTTTGTTAGTCATGCATTATCCTACTTACCTCTCAGGGCAGACCTTTAATCTCAGAAAGTGCTGAGATGCATTACTGCACCCGTTATCAAAAGTCTTTGGCAGAAATACCACTTATCCTTGTTGTGGTAATGAACAGATTTATAACATTCTGGTGTCACTATTCCTGAAAAAGCACATTCATTTGAATGTTTCTTCCACAAACATAGTGAACTAGTTCATGAAGGCACATGGGTGTAGAACAGTATGGAGAGATATTGCTGGTGAATGACAGAACGTCTGGTTGATTTACACGAAAACCCAAGTGCTTGTATGAGAATAGGTTAGGTTTAGATTGACGAGCAAATGTGTAACCAGACTTCTGGCTGACAAATGGCAGAGCTATGCCAGTGTGTTAGCTTCTCTGGAGAGAGACCAAAAGTAAGACGGGAGGATCAAGTTCATTCTATAAAGGACATTCAAACCTCATGGACGGCAGGGTGGTGGGGTATTAAGCACATATAGATTTTAATACCCCAAAATAGTACTGGGCAAATTTAGAGTTGAGCTGGCATTCAAGCCGATGACCAAACTCCTATCAAATTTCCCTGTATTGACTCAGAGACATAGAGAACAGACTTGTGGTTGCCAAGGGGGAGGGGGATTGGGGAGGGTTGGATTGGGAGTTTGGGGTTAGCAGATGCAAACTATTACATATAGAATAGATAAACAACAAGGTCCTACTGCATAGCACAGGGAACTACATTCAACATTCTGTAATAAACCATAATAGAAAAGGATATGAAAAAGAATATATGTATATACATATATATATATATATATATATATATATATATATATAAGGCTGAATCACTTTGCTGTACACCAGAGATAGCACAACATTGTAAATCAACTATACTTCAATAAAAAATAAATTAAAAAAATTTTTTTCCCTGTATTGTGTGTGTTTATATTTATATTCCCTCAGAAGGATCCTGGTGTTTTCAAGATGAGTCTAATTTATTGGCAACCTTGGTTTAAAGTCGCTAGCCTCTAAAAATGGCTGGTTTGGGTAAACTAGAAAATGAAAATAAAAACTGATGAGTTTAGTATCAAAAATGGTGACAAGCACTAAATGGTCTAGACTGGATTTGATTTATTCCTGCTGGGCACAAAGGAGGACAAGAGACATCCATACAGCTTTTGTGAAGAAGGATGAAGTGTTTAGACCACATTCTTCCTCTGTGGCTGAGCTGACTGTTCAGGGCTTTGGGTCTGCCTTCAAGGACAGGGGTAGGATAGTAATGACAGATACTGTTCATTGAGTCCCCGTGGTGGTTCAAACCCCCTGTTCAGTGCTTGAGGTGCATTATCTCACTTAATTCTTCCCACCACACTGTGGGGCTGGGTTTAGATCTTGCTCTGTAGATGAGCCTGACGTTCAGAGAGATGACTTGCCCGAGGTCACACACTAGTCAGTGACAGAGTTAAGATTTAAACTCCAGTCTGACTCCAAAGCACTTGCCATGGTGCTACAGTGCTTCTTGAACGTCTGATGAACAGTACTGGTGGTCGTTTGGCAGATTGCAAGCCCTGTGGTATTTGAGTAGTGTAGAAGCCAGAGCAGCAGACAGCCAGGAGACTTGGAGTTGAATCCTGACTCTACCATTTACTGGCTGTGTGATCTCTGAAAAATTTCTAACCTCTTCCAACTGTCTCCTCATCTATGTGTGTCTTGTGTGTGGTGGAGTATTAGTACTGTTCATTTCTAACCTCTGTGATCCCATGAGCCTTCAAGGGGCTTTTCCTTTCCTGTAATTGAGGTACAAGTTTGTTCTTTTGCTCTTTAGGTGAACTCAGCAGGAGGAAACACTTCTATTTGAAATTCAAGGACTGAGTTAATTTCTGCCCTAGAGATATTATTCCTTCTCTGCAAAATTCATTTCCTCTGTGGACTGCCCCAACACAGGCTAGCTTCCATTTCCCAGGTGGACAACTCCATTGTATGCTGAGCCTGGCTCTCTGTTCCCAAAGGAGCCACAGAGAGGCCCATAGGACGTGCAAGAAATACAAAATGGTATTTTATAATGCTATTTCAAAAGAAAGCCACTAAAGGTGGCTCTCATCTGAAGGCAATAAATATTACTTCCAGTGGCTCCGAGAACCGAATATTCATGTAGTTGCCTGTTTTGGGTGCTTTGGTTCCATTTCTGTAAATGAATGAGGTTTTATTTATTGCATTCCCTCCTTGTGCATAACTCACTATGATAATGCCGATGAACTTTCTCTGAAAACTGCTGTCTACACTTAAAGTGTCCCCCATTCCACCCCACCCCCACCCCCTGGCTTTTTAGGCTTGCACCCATTTTCCTCCTGAGGGAAACATATACATTGGCTCCCCTGCCATGAGCGGTCACCACCCGCTGCACACTGCTTGGCATTCTTTAGGATCAAGTGACATGGGCCCAGCTGTATGTGGGGAGCAATGTTGGAAAATTCCTTTGATGTTGCGCCTTGTGACACTCAATGACTGAATCCAAGCTTTTGCTATTTGACCAAATGCCAATGTGCTAGTTCCTGAATATCTATGATCTTACAGATAGTTGGATGGAAAAGTAAGAACAAACCACCAGAAAAAAATATTTCAAAACTATTTTGCAGGGCTAATTAAGGGAAAGCTTTGATTAATTGGAAAGCTAGTTGAGCCGAGTGTTCTAGTTAATTAGGAGCTAAGGTATAATACTTAAAAAAAAAATCATTTACTATGTAAAGAGTGTCATCTATGTATAAGGTATTACGAATGCAAAGAGGGGCAAAAGTTCATACAGTGCTTTTATCCAAAGCATCTTCTGGTTTTCTTCTACCCATTATTGTTGGAAATTTTGTCCTATTTCCTTCCAGTCCTTTTTAATGCTTATGTTTTCTTGGTACAAATGATTCTGTATGTGATCATTTAAGTATCATCTAAGCATGTAATGATGTACTTAAACATTTCCTTAATTACTTAAAATCTAGGTTGCTTCCACTTATTTCCCATGATAAAAAGAAAATGCCATGAAGAAAAGCTTGACACACAAAGATTTCCCCCTATTTATTTATTTATTTATTGTATTTCCAATGACAAATTCTCATATGTAGAATTATTGGATCAAAGAAGACAATTTTATCTGCTTAGTGTTATCGGTATGCATTGCAACTACTTTCCAAAGGAGTTATACCAATCTACGCTTGCTCTACCATTGTTTGACCATAAGTCAGTCTCTCCTTTCTATCTCCATAACTTAACACCCATTATTTATTTAGTTCATACAATAACCTTGTAAATTCAACAGTCTACAGATGAATAGATGCTGGGAAAGATTAAGTGACTTGCCCAAGTCGGTACAATATTAACAGAGCTGGAATTTGATCTTGCCTATTTTGAGTCCAGACCTGTGGTGTGCTTCATTCTACCGCAGCTGCCCCTTAAATAACCAGATGGGTCTGGGCTAATGAGGCCTCCAAGAGCAGCTTGGAGGGGCCCCGTGGTTGGTATGTACAATGATGGAATTGATTAGCGGGATTGTCCAAATGGCTTTGTTCCCTTAAAAAAACAAACATTACCTAGAACGGAGTGAAGTTTTGATTAATTTCCACGTGCTGTTTCACCCTCCCACATGCGCATTAAAGCAATTAAACAAGAATGTTTTTCAATAGTGCCCAAGTGTTGGAGTATTTTAACTAAACTCAGAGATACATGAGTAACACCAGTGGAAGCTGTTCATGCATATCTGAGGCAAAATGCGGCCTTTTGACGTGAGCCTATTAAACACAAGGAAATTCATAGTTAAAATTCCACTCTTAGCTCTCCAGCCAAGACAGGAATGGCCCTGGCCACAAAACATGAAGGACAAGGTGGCCACAAGGCCCAGTAATCTGTTGGCATTATAGAGCAGGGCAGGCAAACCACAGTAGGTCAAGGTCTCAGCTTCATTCTTCAAAAAGCCAATTGGATGAAAATATGTGCTTCATTCTTCAAGGTGAGAAGTCTGGTTTTGCTGGAGCATGGTGTGTGGAGAAAAATGAAAGACACCTCCGGTAGGAGGGAGTTTGGAGGCCCCAGGTATCCATTTAGAAGGTCATCTTGGAAAATAATTTGGGCCACGTGGCCTTCTTATTCTCTGTAGGAGTGAAGAGAAGGAAAATCCAGTTTGGAGGGTACAGTCGTGTAACATGGCAGCATCTCGGGGCAGTGTTTGTGCTTCCACTCAGCGGGAGGCTCTTGGGGTTTAGAAGGTCCCCTGTGAGCTGAGCAAGAGGCTGAATAGTAGAGTGTAGCAAAACTCAGGAATGAGGTCACCTCACTTAGATGACAAAATCCCATTAATCTCTACTCAGACCACCACTGAATGGACTTAAAAAACAAAACTACAACAAATCACCAGCATCTGAGACACAAAAGCTACAACTCTGAATGTGGGGAGCAGAAAGAATGTCTTGTTAACATCACCTGACTTCTTTGGGATAACTGTAAAGAAGAACGGCTTCTTCAAGCATTCAGATAATCTCCTCTAGAGGCTTCTACAGGGAGATGAAACTGCTTTGGTGCATCCTTCAGTGCCGAGAAGGCGATTTAAATTCACCCTGCCTTTAAGGAGAAAAGCTGGAAACAGCAGGATGCATTTGTAGGAATGCAGAGAAATGAACAGCTCTCTGGGTCCCTTGTTCTGTAACCACATTTTAATTTTAATCACTGAGGCATCCTGTAAAAACAGTAACAAAAAACAGCTGGGAAGTGGCATTGATTTCAAAATCATATAATGACATCTCCACTCCATCAATGTATCTTCATAGCCTTTTCCCTGAAAGGCCAGGCAATAAATGTACATATGGTCCAGAGCTCTGCCTGGAGCTGAGTTCCTGTTTTGCTGGCGGCACTGGAGACGAGGCATGCTGAGTTGAGTGCCAGGGGCATTTTCCCGCAGTCTAGTCGAAACGGCTATTTTCTCTGACGCGACTAGGATGTTTTCTGTCACCTCCAAACATTGCAACTGTGATAGCATTATTTCCAAGGCTCGTAGCCTCTGTGACAGTCAGGAATGCAGGAAGATGGACTGCTCCCGCCCGGGCCTGGCCAGGAGGTGGAAGTGGGGAGAAGCCACCCTCATTCTACCCCCTGTTGTTTTTGGAAGGCTTTCCTCCGGGTTTTTACTACTGGGTGGTCCCTTGGGCCTCCCACTACATTCCAAATATTTCCAAACTCTCTGAGAAGTGGCAGTTCTACCCCAGGAGCGGACTCCCCTGCCTCGGGCGGGAGGCTGGGTGGCGCTGGCTGTCCCTCGGGCACAGCATTCCTTTGTGCTTTCCCCCTTCACTGGCTTTGAAGTCAGTTTGAACAAGATAGAACTGTGAACCTGAAGTTCTAAGATTCCAGATACGGTGGAGTTTTATTTTGCAGCCCCTTATGCTTGAATGTTCAGTGGTCTCCAACGTTTTGGATGACTCACCAGAATCAGTAAAAGATGACTCCCAATACTGTTATTTGTTTATAGATACACATGTACTATTGAACTAATACATTATTAATTAAAAACAAACAAAGAGAATGCTTTTTAAGGTGAGACAATATTAAGTGCATTGTTTTCTGGATGGCAAAAAAAGCCCTTTTAGCTTTCATTAGCTATTCACATTGTATGCTCATTTTATATGTATATGCTTCACTCGAAAAGCGGGCATTACCACTTTGTGATTTGATTCAAAAGTCTGATTCTAAGCACAGTTTATTTTGGTACCTGATTAGTGACTACTGTGTCTAAAAGCAATGCTACAAAGATATGCAAGAAGCACATTGTTGTCTGTAATGACTCCATCTTGACATGTTTTTGGCCACATCCACTAACTAGGCAAAGATTCTGATGAAAGTTTATTAATAAATTTCCATCTTTTTTTGGCGTCAATCAATTGCTCTTATAATCTAATGAAAAAGTGCTTCCAATTGGCCAAACCCAGAGAAAGTCAGAGAAAGGAAGCCTCATTGAAGCACCATTTTTGCAGATAGCAGATAGCTAGAGATATGCTCAAAGCTCTCTGAAATTATACATTTGAAAGGTTTTTAAATAATTTCTTTAACTCCTACGTCCAAGTTTTTAAAATGTGTATTTATCGGAATTTAACAGAGAAAACATTGCTTTCAGAAACGATTTACACAATGGTGGAAGCAATTCTAAATATCCATTTCCAGAGTGTTCTCTCCGTAGCATGAATTTCTTTTTCAGAACAGTCACTTTCTCACTCCCTGCTTACAACGATGTCAGCATTTCCTGGGCTAGACCGATTTCTCATCTTTATTTACGAAGAGCTCACCACTAAGTTGCATATTCTAATAGCTTCTTGTCACCGTTGGAAATTTCAGAAAATGTTTTTCACATGGTAAGATGGCAGAGGGTTCATCTCACCTGATGAACCGTTCTGGTCTGGGTCTGCTGGGTAGGATTACATTTTAGGAACAACCCAGACAAATTGCTAGAAACAGGTGGATGAGTCTAAGCTCTGGCAAGTAACCGCTGATGCACACAAATGGGGTAATTGAAGAGGGTTTAATAAAGACGGTATATTATATTATATGATATTATATTATATTATATCATATCATAATAAAAGCAAAGGGAAACCAGCCACGATAGAGCAGCAACAGCAAGGAGCCCTTTCTTCCTTCCCCTAAGCCTGGAGTCTGGGGAGGGAGCAGTAACACAAGCCAGGGAGAGAACTGTGGCTCTAGGACAGGGAGCATGGTCTGCATCTGTGATTTTGGTAGAAGGCCCTAACAAAGTACCATGATTGGGCAGCTTAACAACGGAAATTTATTTTCTCACAATTCTAGAGGCTAGAAGTCCATGATCAAGGTGTTGGCAGTGTTGGCTTCTTCTGAGGTGTCTCTTCTTGGTTTATAGATGGCTGTCTTCTCCCTGTGTCTTCACATGGTCTTCCCTTTGTGCATGTATCTGTGTCCAAGTCTCTTCTTATAGAGACATCAGTCATATTTGATTAGGGCCCATCCTAATGACCTCATTTTAACTTAATTACCTCTCTAAAGGCCCTATTTCTAAATACAGTTACATGCTGAGGTCCTGGGGATCAGGCCTTCACATATGGATTTAGGGGAGACACGATTCAACCCGTGATGGGGACACTGCCAATCTGCGGGCTACAGGGAGGAAGCCTGGGCAATAAACCTTGATTAATCATCCCTCCAGCCCACTGGTTGCAGGTACCTCACACTGGCCAACTCCAGATGGAAGCCAGAGGCAAGGGAGCCAGCTTGAAGCCATCCTAAAGGTCAGTCTCCTGAGACACAGGAGTTAAAAAGAGTAATCTGGAGGAGCAAACAGAGAACACCCAGCTCGCAGTGCTGAACTTAGAAAACAGAGATTTCGTTGACCTATAGTGTTATAAATAATCTAACATAGAAAGAAGGAAAGAAGCCAGATAAACCAGGGTGTTTGGCCTTGTGGATTGCAAAAGAGATGCTAGTTTCACAGAAATGCTGTTACGAGGCTTGGGTTTGTGGAAGCAGTTTGAAAATCTTACACAGCACTAGTCCTTGCAAAAATTAGAAAAAGAGATCCCTGTAGGCAAATTGGAGAAAGGAGGCTTCAGCTGGACTGAGCGGTCCTTTTATGAGCTCACCATTCGCCGTCCTCACCGAAGCACCCCCTGCAGGACCCTGGGGAGCCACCCTTATCACGGACTCAGGTTCAGAGTCGACAAGCCAACAGCCCTTCGTTCCAGCCCCTCATCATGAAGAAATGGAAGGATAGATTTTGATGTCGTCTCTGGTTTCCCTCTAGTTCACATGGGAAGAATCATTAAGCTACAGAAGAATTTATCACTGCCTCTTTTATTAAATCAATCAACCCCCCTTTGCTGGCATTTTCTGGCTGACTTGAACTTAAGTAACAATTTGGTGGATCTTCCACCTAAAGGGAGCCATTAACGTCATTTAGATAATCGTTCCTTGTTAGCACTCTGGTAACCCCATTTTAAGAGTTTGGGATTACTGACAAACATGAGATTTGCATATAAGCTTCGGATTTTATTTACCCATCACCCAGAATGCGGCTTACGGCGAGAAAGCTGTGCTCTACGCAACTCCGGGGGCGCCATTCGCATAGGCATTGTAGATTTGTATGGTCATTTTGATCATTTTCTGGCAGATGCAGTACGGAGTTCTAGGAACAGTGTATCTCCTGTGTCCCCAGTTGTTACAAAGTTGCTGGTTGGGTAAGTGACCAACTTAGGTTAGGCAGCTGTGTGTGAGGAACTCTGCTGGGCACTGGAGTGGTCTGGGGAAAGGGAAGGACCCAGTAAGACTAAGACATGGTCCCAACTTCTCCATACAGTGAAGAGGAGGACACCTGGGTACCCCCTCAGCCTCAGCTTCAGAATAATGCCCGGAGGAACAACCTCCACCTGCCCTACCCTCTCAGTGATCGCTGAGTGCTATCCGTGATTGAGAAGTGAAAGGTCTGGAAGGAGAACATTCCACACCCCACTCAGGTGGTGGCAACATGAGGCTGCTGTTGGGCTGGAAGGGCTGAGACTGGGAGAGACCCATGAGAGCCACTGCTGGGCCAGGAGTGGAGAAGCATCCCTGAGGCTGAGGGGTGGGAGCCAGTGGGAAGTAGGGTGGAGGGTGAGGGGGGCTGGCCCAGGAGCAACCCGGTCTGATCCACAGCTGCTTTGGGTGTCCATGGACACCGCGGAAACAATTCACAGCACCAGAGCACCGTGACGAGGAATGGCATCCTTGCTTAGTCAAGCCCCATTCCTTCCTTTCAAGAGAAAGGAGGGGAGCTCTTTTGCAGCGTTTACCCGGGAGGCCAGCACAAGTCTACGTGGGACTGTACACTGGTTACACCTTGACCCTGCCCCTTCCCCTTCCCGGAGGGCTAGACGCCTCCGCTGTGGCTCCTCATCCTCCCTGCTATCTTTGTCAATACTCACCTCTCACCCACTGGACACTTACTACTAGTTTTTGTTTTTGTTTTGTTTTAAATCTCAAGTAGGGGTATTCTTTGCACGAAAGACAGGTATTTCATTTAATCTTAGGGTCTGTGATGACCACTTTGAAAACATTTTGGCATTATCCTGTAAAGCTGAAGCTAGGCATATCCCATGATCCAGCAACTCCGCTCCTGGGCATATACCCTGCAGAAATACAGGCACAGATGCACTGCGCATTTTCATCATAGCGTGTCCAGAATAGTCAAGCGCTCCCACGTCTATCAAAAATAAAACAGACACACTTTGGTATATTTATACAATGAAATACTATGCAATGATAAAAATAAATTACAGCTAAGCAAAAAATGCACGATTAAATCTTCAAGATATAATATTGAGCAAAAGATGCCAGACACAACGAAATATTGAAAGCACGATTCCACTTATAGAAAGTTCAAATATGGACAAAACTAAACTCTAGGTTTTAGGGAAGCATATTTAGGTGATACAATCATAAAGTAAAGCAAGGAGGTGAATAACATAAAGTCTGTGGAGTGTTACCTACTGAGCTGAAGGAGGGGTTGATGACTGTCAAGAGGCCCCCTAGGGAGGGGGCCATGTTCTATTTCTCAACTCGGGTGGAGGTACAGGTACTCATTTTGCTACAAGACTTTGAGCTGTACATCTATGGTTTATGCACTTTTCTAAGCTTATTTCACAACTGAAAAAAAAGTTCAAAAGAAAGCAGTTATTTATTGCCTAATTATTCTCAAGGAGTTTAAGTACTGAGGTGACTCTTAAAGGATAAATAGGAGTTATCCAGGTGGAGGAGACCATCCTAGGAGCGACACAAGAAGGGGCAAAGGTGCAGAGTACAGAGGTCGGCGAGGAGCGGCGGGGTGGGAGGCCGCAGCCGCCGCTGCCGCAGGGAAGGTGCCGCGGGCAGCCGGGACTCCTGGCTTGGCTGTAACCCGGTCCGGGGCCAGGTGGGACCGCAAGGGCCCATGGCCGAGCCGGCTCCGTTACCTCTGACTTCTGAGGATGTGGCCGTTTATTTCTCCGAGCAAGAATGGCGGGATCTAGAGCCATGGCAGAAGGAGCTTTACAAGCAAGTAATGAGAACCAATTATGAGCTTCTTGTTTCTCTAGATGATGGACTTCCCAAACCAGAACTAATATCCTGGCTTGAACAGGGGAGAGAACTCTTCAGGATCTGGGGAGAATCACAGAAATCAGGAAACATAATCTGCACCTCTGCTCATTTGCATTTGGATCCAGTTATTGAGGGACAACTGTTTGGGGAAGCCAGCAAGCTATGAAACCAGGAGAAGCCCACTGCCATTTCCAAGTAGAGCCTCTTCAGAGCCAGCGTTCCTCTGAACCCTTATTAAAAGTGAAGGGAAAAAGTGAAGATGTTTCTTTCAGGCCTGACCAAGTCCTCGCCCTCCTGAATCCACAAAGACATGATACTCGGGCTCTAGTTCCAGTAGTCCACAGCTCCAGGGAACCCACCCAAAGAGACACAATCTTAAGTCCCAGGACTCTCGGTCCCCCCGGCTTCCAGGAAACCTCTGGGGAGGGCCTCCAGCACCCTTGCCCCGTCTGTGGGGAAGGCTTTTGTAAGAACCTCTCAGAGCAGCACCAGGGGAGCCAGAAGGACCCACCACACAGGGCCTGGAATCAGTTCCGCAAACAAACCGACGCACAACAGCGGCTGAGCATCCCTCGGGGCCAGAGGCACTTCCGCTGTCCAGAATGTGGGCGGGGCTTCCGCCGGAAGTCGTGTTTGCTTAGACCCCTGGCAATCCACCCCGAGGAGAGCCAGCTGCCGGGCAGCGAGTATGAAGTGTACGCCCACCACCTGCGCTCGGGGCAGAGGCCTTCCCAGTGCCCCGGCTGCGACGGGAGAGGCCCGGCTCCAGGAGAGAGGGTGCCGGGGCCGCCTCCGAGCAGGCCGAGCTCCCGCGCTTGGGAGAGAAGCCGGGCCTGAGCCCGGCTGGCGAGGAACGCCCGGAGGCTCTCGAGCCCGGCCCCGGCGCGGAGAGGCCGGCCTGCTGCGGCCCGTGCGGCCGGCGCTCCTCCCCGCAGTGCGGGCTTCCAGACCACACCCACGTGCACAGCGCAGAGCGGCCCTTCCGGTGCGCCGAGTGCGGCTGGGCCTCCCGCCAGCACGGGCGGCTGCGGCTCCACCGGCGGCTGCACTCAGACGAGCAGCCTTGGCTTCCGGCTGAGGAGGCACGGCGGCGAGAGGCCGCTCTCCGGCGGCGAGTGCGGCCGCGGCTTCGCCCACCCGTGCAAGGTGCGCGAGCACCTGCGGGTGCACAGCAGAGAGCGGCCCTTCGGCTGCCCTGAGTGCGGCAAGAGCTTCCACTTGAAGGGCATCCTGAAGGCGCAGGAGCGCACGCACAGCCGTGAGCGGCCCTTCCAGTGCGCGGAGTGCGGCAAGGGCTTCACACGGCCGTCCAAACTGGCCGAGCACTTCCGCGTGCACAGCGGCGAGCGGCCCTTCGGCTGCCCCGACTGCGGCCGCTGCTTCCGTCTCAAGGGGCAGCTGCGGAGCCACCAGCGCCTGCACACGGGGGAGAGGCCGTTCCCGTGCCCGACTGCGGCAAGAGCTACTGCGTGAAGGCCGACATGAAGGCGCACCGGCTGCTGCACGGCGGCCGGATGCCCTTCTCCTGCGAGTGTGGCAAAGGCTTCGCCAAGGAGTCCTAGCTCGTGGAGCACATTAGGACGCAACAGGCGAGAAGCCCTTTCAGTGTTCCCAGTGTGACAAGAGCTTTCGCTTGAAAGCGCAGCTGCTCAGCCACCAGGGCCTGCACACCGGTGAGAGGCCTTTCCGCTACCCCGAGTGCGATAAAAACTTCCGGGAAAGGGGCCACATGCTTCGGCACCAGCGCATCCACAGGCCCGGCAGGCCGTTCGCTTGTGCAGACTGCGGCAAGGGCTTCATTTATAAGTCGAAATTCGCCGAACACATCAGAGTGCACACGAAGTCCTGTCGTGGCCCCAGTGAGCCTGATGTTAAGCAAAGGCTCAGCCAACTGTTTGCGATGATTGAGGCCGACTGGAGTTGAGGCCGAGTTCGGCGCCCAAAGTGGTCAGCAGAGTCGGTATTTCCAGGGAATCCACAGCCAGCGCAGCCAAACCCAAAATCTGGTAAGACAGATGGAAGGAACAGGGGCCCTTTTTTGAGCAAGAATGTGATACAGGTTAGGCGTGTGAGAAACCACAAAGATTCTCATTTAAAACATCACCAGCTGTGTTTTCTATCCATTGATAGAAAACAGTGGATAGAAACAATAGATAGGTTTGTTCTTCCCACCGTATTAACGGGTGATTTTCCCCAATGTGCTAATAAGCTAACTCTGAAATCCCAGCTTGAAGTTAGACAGCAGGAAACCCTTCCAGTACTGTTCTCAAAGCTAAAAGGATGGGGTGACTGTTAAATGTCAACTCTTCTTTTTTTCATAGTATGATGATAAGCAGGGGGTTTAACCCAGCGACTTTTGTTGCAGGCCTGATATGATAGGATTTGGTTTTGACTTATTTGAAGCTAATAGCAACAAAATGAGTTCTCCGACTCGTGGTTTGTCTATGTGAATGCTGAAGTTTCACAGCAGGTTTCATAGTGATTATGCATGGTTACCCTTAAGGAAAAGCTGATAATTCAAGCAAAATTTGATTAATCTGGGTTGAAGAAAATAAAACCAAAGGTGCTAAGTGGAAAAAAAAAAAAAGGTGCAGAGTACAGAACGCTTCTGAGATTTTTTTTGTTTTTGTTTTTTCTTTTTTGTGGTACGCGGGCCTCTCACGGTTGTGGCCTCTCCCGTTGCGGAGCACAGGCTCCGGACGCGCAGGCTCAGAGGCCACGGCTCACGGGCCCAGCCGCTCCGCGGCATGTGGGATCTTCCCGGACCAGGGCAGGAACCCGTGTCCTCTGCATCAGCAGACGGACTCTCAACCACTGCGACACCAGGGAAGACCCGCTTCTGAGATTTTAAAGTTCAAGATGGGCTGTGGCTGGAGGTGAGGTCCCAAAGCCAGTGGAAATGAGGTCCTTGGGGAGCCAGGCATTTTAGACTTGGGCTGTGGAAGAACTTCAAGCTGGGGAATGAAATTTCAAGAAGAGGAGGCCTGTCAACAGTGACAAATGCAGCCAAGAGTTCATTCAGATCAGGATTGAGAGTTCTCTGACTTGGGAATCGGAGGTCCCTGTCCAGCCGGGATGGGAATGGTGTGCAGTGGAGAGCTGGCAGCAGAGCCCAGATTGCGGTAGGATGAGGTGGGACTGGAGGCAGGGAAGTGGAGACATCACTCTGGCCGCTGCTGCAGGGAGGCCCAGTTGGAGGAAAAGAGACATGAGACGGTTTAGATCGGTAAATTCACTCTTTCTCCATGACCACAAAAGGCTGTAGCTCTTTCTATTCTCAAAAACTCAAAGGCATTTATTGCAGAGACTTAAGAATTAACTCATGGGTAATGAGATGGTTCAACTTGGTAAGAAAGTAACCCCGCGTTTTTTGATGCTGGACTAGATTCGCTTGCGAGGCGCTGGAAAAACATCTGGGGAAATCAGGGGGCTGCTGCATTGGAGTTTCTGCAAAATGTTGGATTTGGGGCCTCAGAGATGGCAAGTCAGTGCAGGCGCCTTAGAAACATCTCTGTTTCTTTAATTTAATACACACCAAATTTGGTGGCTAAGAGCTTGTGAGAGACCAGCGTGTTTACCAGGCCCTTGGGGGACAGCTTTGCGAGGGTGATGTCAATCAACGGAGTTCCTTTTATCTTCTTTTTCTCTTCCACTCAAACTGTCTAATATTCGTTTTCCTACCTAGGTCCCTTTCTAAGTTGCTCTTTTCTTCTTCTTCTTTTCTTTCTCTTCTTTCTGCCATCCTTCCACGTCTCTTTTTATGTCTCCTTTTTGGGTTTTCCACTTCCACACCATTCCTGTTCTTCAACTTTCTGTTTCAAAACTTTGACCGCATTCCATCTGACAGTGGGAGGAAAGCAGACTTCTTGGGGCAAATTTACGGCATCACAAAGGCCCCCTTCCTCTGGAGAGCACTCACCCTCTTATGGCGGAATGACCCCTGTCCCCTGACAAAAGGTTTCATTTCCCTCTGGGCAGGGTAGGAGGAGAATTAACCTCCTCGCCATCCCAGACTCCCACGCAGACTGAGGTGTGAGAGCCTAAGCAGGAGAGTAAGTCTGAGGCATCTGTCCTGCTGAGGGGGTGTCAGAGATGGGAGGCTGGTCACAGACAGGGGATCTGATCGAATGAGTACAAGGATCAAGCATGTCGGGAGCCAGGTTCCTTGGTGTCAGCAAAGAGAATTACAAATAAGGGAAAATGAATGCTGTCGTGTTGGAAAGGACTTGGAGGTATGGATGCAGATGTATGTTTTTCAATATGTATAGATCATGGAGAAAATACAGATGTAAGTGTGTGTGTTGCACGCCTATACCCACACACACACTCCTTATCCCTATTTACTGACAGGGCTGGAGAACAGTGACATGTCAGTAGCAATGAGTATATCTAGTGCCCAAACCTTACCTTCTAAACACCGTTCTCTGCTAAAAGGAACCAGGACTCTTTGGAGAAATGGCTGAATCTAGGACTGGAACAGGGAAAGTACAAGGCAAGCTTGGCACATCTGGCGGGGCCAGCAAGCAGGGAGGTTCTTGAAGAAGAATGGGGTTACACCTTTAAAAACACAGAAGGTGGCTTGCAGGAGTTCCCACAGGCCAAGTTAGGGACAATTTGAGCATCAAAACAAATACCGATTACGGATTCGCATCCATTGAACAGAAAGGACACCCTGAGTCCATACTCATAGAAATAAGTAAATGAATAAATTCGAGTTTGAGGAAGTTCAGCACGTTTTCATGGTTCCAAAACATCTCCCCACAAACTACTTAATCTCTGCAAAGTGGGAAAGAGTAACTTTACAGGGGAGACGCCTGGCAGACACCACCTTAATTAAGTGATCAAAGGGAATATCATTGATAATGAGACAAATTGAAATCACGCACCTCCCGACGGGACGCAGCGAGGAGAACACAGCTCTTCTTTGGTGATATTCCTGCAAAAGGTGCAGAACCACACAGAAGCATCAAACAAACCAGTCTGAGGACACTCTGCAAAATAACTGGCCTGGAATCTTCAATTGTGTCCAAATCACAAAAGTCAACTAAAGACCGAGGAGATATTTTAGACTGAAGGAGACCAAAGGAACACGACGACTAAAGGCAATGCATGATTCTTGAACTGGATCTTTTTACTCCAAAGGCATTACTGGAATAATTAGTGATGTTTCAGCGTGCCTTTCCTTATTTTGATGGTTGTATTGTGGTCATATGGGAGAATGTCCTTGTTTGTAGAGGGTCATGGAGCTTTGGGTTGATAATTTGCTCTCAGATATATCAGGATAAAAGTTTTGTTTTTTTTTATTTTTTGTACCGTACTTGCAATTTTTGTGTTTCAAAACTTTTAAAAAAATTAATAAATAAATTCAAAGGCACAACCACTTCGGGGGAAAAGAGAAAGATGTTATAAAGTAAACACAAGCTTCCCATTGAGAAAACATGAGAAATTTTGTGTTCATGGTGGGCCACACAGAGCTGTGCTTCGACATCCCTGGAGTTCCCTACTCTTTCTCCTCAGCTCTCAAGGGTCCTTTGATGAAAAAATAGAGAAGCATTATTAATTTTGAGAGTCTCTGGAAAGCTGCAGTATTAGGTAATGGGAAGTGCCATGATCCTGCTTCCCAGCTCACAGGTCTTGCCACAGAGGAGCAAGTGTCTGACCAAACGAGCCAGCCCAGACACTTGCCCCCGAGCTGCTGCTTCCAGTGGAATGGAAGAAATAGGACAGGGCCTTAGGCATCACTGGGAGTGCTCAGTAAGCTGCAGGATGACTTGGGCCTGGCACCTCTTTTTCCTTTGAGGATCTGAATGTGGAAGTGGAAGAAGGAGCACCTAGAATGTTTGTGCCGTTGCAAAACAGACTTTTGTCCTTCAGAAGTAGAGCAATAGGCTTGGTGAGAGGGATGACGTATACCGCCCAAGAACATTTGAGAAGAGGCCTAACTGAAAACGTCTGTTACGAGTCTACAGCATTCCAGAGTAACTTTCATGGAGTGGTGATTTGGGATGCTGTCCTTGACTTTCATTCAGAGGCCCTATCTGAAACCACCTTGGGAAAGTGTGATTGTATTGGCAGAGAAAGGTGGCGGAAGACACTGTCCAGTGCTGCCTGCAGGAGTTCCTATCGAAATCTAGTAAATACTATCTTTTCCCAGAGGATCTGGTAGTCTTTGCTCCCTTTGAAAATAAAAGCTATAGATGTATGTACCTTTCTCCCTTTCCACCTTGGCTGCCAGGAAACTCAAAATCATTGAGGTTCAAGTATAGGGATGATGGAGGCCTTCTGGCTTGCAGAGCTACATTCTGTGCTCTCTTTATCTCTTTTCACTGTTAACTTCTCAAGCCCTGATTTTTATATTTATCTTACTGTGTTTCTGGTAAGTTGCTTCAAACCTTTGTAAAAATAAAGGTTTGTAAAACAAACAGAGACAGACGAATCGCTAGGAGAGTGAAAGCTGAGGGAAATAATATACGTATTATTCCTGCACATGTCAAAGCAATGTGTAACAAAGTGGATATGATGAGATTGCTGGCTAGACTTCTGTGAAGAAAGTAATAAACATGAGTTCTCAAGACTATAGTGGAGGTTGCGGGGGAGGCAGTCAGAAAACTACACAGGTGTTTGCAAATCCACAATCTGGTGTGTGCAGATCATCTGACCAAGGTAGGTTAAAGAAGATGACATTATTAAAACGTATCCTACACCCTGATTATTTACAACAAAACAAAACAAGATGACACTTTCTTGTTACACATCCCAATATTTTCAGAGCAGGAGTGACGAAAGAAGTCAACTCTTTGGACATCTGCTCCAAGTCTCTGGCAAGGGCAGAGATACCAAAGACTTCATTTGTCTGCCCGACAATTTCATCTGTCAGGAGGCAGAGGAACTAGTGAGGAAACGGCTGCTTTGGAGTAAATTCTGATCAGTAAGAAAGGAACTAACTGGTTGGTAATGTGAAAATGACAAGAACCTCAGGAGAGTGTTTATGACGTCTGGGCCTCTCACAGCACTCCCAAAGCTCTTTATTTAGATCACACTTTTGTTACTTCTCCTTGAACTATTGTCATTTATACACCATCTCCTCACAAGAATGTTCCTTGAGGACTGGGACCACATCATGTCCTCTTTGTGTCTTCTGATGTCTGGTGCAGTATCTTTTAAATGGAAAAAAAAATTAATTGAATGTGCTGAACTGGAATATAATGAATATAGCAACTCTTCATAATTTTAGGATGATCTGACAACATTCTTTTAAAACTTTTTTTTTCCTGATTATAAAATGTCTTCATTGTAGACAACTAGAAAAATTTGGAAAAGTATAACTGAGAACATACAAACGTTCCATAACCCTTTCACCCACAGCTAAGCACTTTGAAGTACCTCCTCATCTTTTTTTTTTTTTTTTTAAGATGTTGGGGGTAGGAGTTTATTAATTAATTTATTTTTGCTGTGTTGCGTCTTCGTTTCTGTGCGAGGGCTTTCTCTAGTTGTGGCAAGCAGGGGCCACTCTTCATCGCGGTGCGCGGGCCTCTCACTATCGCGGCCTTTGTTGTTGCGGAGCACAGGCTCCAGATGCGCAGGCTCAGTAGTTGTGGCTCACGGGCCTAGCTGCTCTGCAGCATGTGGGATCCTCCCAGACCAGGGCTCGAACCCGTATCCCCTGCATTAGCAGGCAGATTCTCAACCACTGCGCCACCAGGGAAGTCCCATCTTTTATACTTAAATACTGCTTCATAATTATAAGCATACTACATCTACAGTTCTGTGCCTGAGAGTTTTGTTCACGTTATAGCTTGAGTATTTTTCATGCTGTGAAAATGTCTTCATTTAAAAATGGCTACGTAATATTCCATTGCATGTCTATTATAATTCATCATTGTGACAAAAAAAAAAGAAAAGAGAAAGAAAGAAAGGAATAGGGATTTTAATTAGCTACAAGCTTTAAGAACTGGGAAGTCAATAAGGAGACCATTTCACCTGCAGCAGAAAGATGGGGCTGAGCCGGGGAGACAGGTGAAGGCCCAGGCTATTCCTGCGGTTCTGGGTTTTATCTTGAGTCACCTGTGGTGCATCTGGAGGGTGACCTGATGGTGAGCCAGAGCTGATGAGTAACAGTTAAAGCTACAAGGAATGTTCAACCCAGAGAAGATTTGTGGAGCCAGGAGTTTTCCACATTTGAGAAATGACTGACTTCTCATTTTTTAAAAAGTTTTTTGAATAAATGGCTGTACATTAAAATAGAATTTTTGGGTATACAGCTCTATGAATTTTAGCTCATATATAGATTTGTGTAACTACCACCATCAGGATATAGAACAGTTTCATCATTCTCCCCAAACTCCCCTGTGCTATCCCCTTTATGGTCACATCTTCCTGTCCCCTTTAACTCCTGGCAATCACTGATGTGTCATCTGTCACTATGCTTTTGTCTTTTCAGGAATGGGAATGACGGACTTATTCTGTGGCATCTCAGTTGGCAGAACTAAGGCTGACAAGTAGAAATGACAAAGATGCAAATTTGACTCCATAAGCAAGTTTGAGAGCAGTTCCAAAAAAGATACCGGATGCCAGGAGAGGTGGGAAGTGCCCAGTCACTGGAGGTATTCAAGGAGAGGAAGTGGTTTCTGGGATACTAGAGGGTAGGAGATACCTGTAGTCTCGTTTATGATCCATATTTTGTGTCAATGAGCAGTGGAATATTCTAGATCAGATCTCAGTCTCACACATACACACACACACAAAAGGAATAATAGCATTAAAGTTTGTATTTAATCCAAAGCCACCTGTTTTCAATTCTGAACAGCCCAGAGACCTGCCAGCACTTTCTTGTGCCTGCAGTCATGAAGTCTGGCAAGGCTTTTGACTTCCTTCCCTGTCCCCAAGCCCTTCCTTGAGCCTTAAAAGTCACATGTAAGTTATTCCCCGTCTGAGCAACAATGCTCTCAGGAGGGAGCTGACAGCATCGGGCAACGTTCTTACTACTAACCCGCAGTGCGAGTACCCTGTTATCCCCAGAGGTGTGTGCCTGGGGATCCTCGATTTCCACCAGGAGCACCCCCTGCGAGGCCTGGGTCGCCTGCCTTCAAGCTCACAGCTGCAGGTGAAGAGCCACAAAATCCTCCCTCTAGTGGCTCAAGTGAGAACATTCCCGGGCCCTGAAAAGACCCAGAGCGTCAAGACAGGACGTCCAAAGACAGGAGACACTCCTCCGGAGCCATTCCACAGGGCTGAAATTCCATCGCCTGGCCAAGGTCATCCACAGGAAGGATGGGCGCACGGCACCGGCACCGCCTCCCCAGCCGTACCAAGGACGCTGCGCTGGGTCCCGGGAGCGTTGCCCCGCAGCCCTGCTACCCAGCGCCACCTGCCGGGGCTGCCTGCGGCTACCCCTCCCCCGCTCCCCGCCACTACCGAGGGGTGCTTATTTCATCACATTGCTATTGCAGGGGAAGAAGCTGCCCGGTTTTTCTTTAACCCTGGGCTGAATTTTCCTAACTACTTGCCATCTTCTGAAGATTTTCAGGCAAGGGCGGGGGGGCTGGGGGTGGTGGAGGAAGGTGGTGGTGACAGGTCTGTGACCTTTCTCCCAAGGCAGCTGCATCTTTTCTTCCGGCTACTCTGGTGGAATGAGACAATCGTTGTCAGATCTGAACATTTTTGAGCCCCTCCTCAGGCTGGGAGGCACTACCTTTCTCTTAGTGAATTTTTAACCAGCATCTGTGAAATTTGAGAGGTGGTGGAATTCATGCTCCAGCGGATGTACCTCCCGCCACTGCTCTTGAAGGGCATGGGTGGTGGGGAGAAAACGGGGCTCCTGTCCACCCACTGCTCTCCCTCATCCCAGCCCATACAGAGAGAGAAATATGCACGCCCGGTTGTCGCTGCCAGCTTCCTCCCTCTTTTCCAGGCAAGAATTCCTCCCCGATCCTTGGACCCCGGCCATCTCAGACAAAGAGGGAGTCCTGGCCCCTGACGATGACCCGAGGAACCACAACATTTTAGCAAGGTGGGGTTGATCCCCAAAGGTGCCACAGGTCCTCTTTCTATGTGTGAGCGACAGCTCTTTTTTATCCATCAGCATTCTGGCTTGCTTAGCCCTGTTGCACAGACAGAAAAGGTGCTCTGAAAAAGTGTTTATCAGTTTCTGTGTGAACGACAGCCCCCGGATGTCCCAGGACTCCAATGACATAAGCCGTCTTAAAATAAGAGAACAAAAATCAGGTTAACAAAACCTAAGGTGCCCAGCAGTATTTCTTTCCTGCCTCTGGTCAGTGGTCCTATGAAGGAGCATGGGGACAGTGTGAGGCTGGGACAGAACATGAGGCCACATAGCTTACATTCTTGGCAGCCTGCATGTGTCTCAGTGAGGCTACACTCTGCTCCTGCCCCGACATCTTTCTCTCTGAAGCACTGGTTATCATTAGAGGACCGGGTTCCCTTTTCTCATAGAGCCAGTGAGTACTGGGGCTTTCTCGGCTCTGGCAAGGTAAATGCTCTAAACCCCATGTATCTAATTCACAGATCCCATCGTCCACACTGCGGCGGAAGCATACAGAAATGGAGGCTATGGATGTCCTCCTCACCCACTCCTTTCATCAGGACAGAGCCACTGGGCAGCAGAAAGAGAAACCTTTACAACTACACTGAAACATTTCATTTACCTTGGGTAAGAGTCAATTTCTTGTACTAAGAGCCTCCCATAAAGCATGTCAGTGTGGGAAAGAAAGCTGTTGTCTCTGCCCCCTGAATGCTGCACCAGAGCCTCCTACTGGGAATAGCCAAACAAGGTCACTAAAGGAGGCCCGAGGCATCAAGGCAGGGATAAGATCACCTTGAAATCCTTACCCGTGAGCTTGTTTACCAGAGATGGGGACACTGTTTTTATTCTGTCCTCCTTGCTGGGCAATGACAGTGCCACAGTCCAAAGGTAGCAGTAAGGAAGGAGGAAGGAGAGGGGCCTGGCTCTTTGGTGTTTAAGAACAGACCAAAGGTGGACTTTGCTGAGAGGAAACATGGTGAGCTAATGCTTGTCCCTGTACATGAACTGAAATAACCAAAAACAACAGGGTGGGAAGGTTTTTTCCAGTTCTTTTAAAGGGAATATATTTCGAGTACATATTGAATCTGAAAATAATTTTCAACTCAGTTTCAAACCAATCCACTGAGCTGAAAGAAGAGATCAGAAATGAAATGAAATTCTGATATACATTGAATCTAATCTAAAAAAAATTGACAGGGAAAATAAAATTTCAGATGTTTTTTATTCAAAGGTTCTCAAAAGAAATAAAACAGAAAAAGCTAACAATCTGATCAAATGTACAGTTCAAAAATGTCTTTTTGGCGTTTAACAACAAGTCCTAGGAAAGAAAACTACAGAGTTATCTTGAACCGGACAAATAAGTTACCACTGGCAAGTTTGTGGCACTAGTAAAACAAAAATAAAAAATTAACTCTCTTGATCATATAGATATCTCTATGAAAATCTTTTTTTTTCAATCTGTACAAAAGGTCTTTCTTCATAAATTAATTTTTTTTTATAATTTAATGGCTGTCTACTATGTGATGTTTAACTGGTATTTTTTCTTTTTTTATGTACAGAGGTTATGTTTCCCAAATCTTACCCAGACGAGTATGGCACTTAGTTCAGACACTTCTAGCAGCAGATTTCCCCTCCCCTCTGAGTTATCAAATTTCTGTCTTAACTAATGCAAAAATATCAAGTAGTGAGAGACCCAGGTTTATAATGTACTAGGTACAAAGAGGGTGCTGCGTTCAGTCTGGACTTTCACAAAGCAGTAATATTCCAGGGAGCATAGAACCAATAATACCACAACTTTAAAAAAGGAAACAAAAACAAAAACAAAAACACACTTCTCTTATGACTATGTAATTTTCACTAGAATCTACACTTCTCAGAGCAGCAAGGACTTTTGAAACTATGAAATATCACTGACATCTATAATCAAACACAAGCATAAATTTTAAGAACTAAAAAATACTCGAAAGAAATAACTGCTTAGGCCTAGCTCCTGAGCTAGGAAGGATTTGGTCTGTGGAAACAGGGAGGGCCAGCAACCTGTCCCAGCACAAAAGAAAATAGACTCTGAGGTAGATAACTGATCACACACAGTTGACCAGACAAGTACACAGTTTTGGAAGACAACTTAATTTACCATTGCTTTTCAAACGTATGCAATTATCTTAATAAAAGAGCTTTAATAACAGTGAATTATCTTATATGTACTAAAGTAGAAATAACTGTGTATTTATGAATCAGGAATTTCATAGTTTCAAAATTGGTTTTTCTTTACACTTAACACTTGTAGTGATGATGTAAAGTGTGGCACTGCTTGGATCCAAATCTTCCTTCATGCTTTTTTGTTTGTTTGTGTGTGTCCATACGTCAATTAAAATTATAAAACCTAAATCCAAAGGTACAAAAAAGGCACATTCTCCTAACCGCAAACTGGTCCGGCAAAAATAAAGAGCACAGAAGATGTGATGCTGAGACAAGCTGGAGCTACTGGTTACTGGCTCTTCGGTCTTTGGTGAAGTTACCTTTAAAAGTGCCAAGTAATTTTTGTTTCTCAAATTTACGTGATAGAGAGAGCTAGTAGCCAATTGTTTCGCTTCTATTCATATCTCAGCTTATGTTTGAAGATAAATCCTTACTTTTAACTTTTGCCATTTCGTTGCAATAGCAACATCTGTGGTTTTTTTCGGTTTGCCAGATCTCAGGCGTCATTCTCATTCTAAAGCACTATCGTTAGTATAAAGGAAGGACAAAACATTCGGTGACTCCCTCCCCTCCCCCCACCCCCTGCCCCTACGCTACCTACACTAAATCTAGAACATCAAGTTAGTTGTTTTTTTTTTTTTTCCTGAAAAAAGGCAAAAAAGACTTTACATTGCATCATACAGCAGATATCCTAAATCAGTCAAACTATCAGAGGAAACTCTTGGCGTACAGCCTTACAAACAATTTACCCCATTAAAAGTTCCCCAGTCAGAAAATGTGTTTCACACAAAACAGTTTTCCCTTCTTGCATTTCACTACCTTACACATTATGTGAAAAATCATTAAAAACACCTACTACATATTTAAAAAAGCCAAAATTTCAGCAACTTTTATTGACTACCTTTTAAAAGCCCTATGCTGCTGTTTAACAAGGCATAATAGACCAGCCCATTTGGTCAAAGCATTCTACATCATTAGTTTGAACTAACTTTTACTGAAACAGCTACAGCATCAAAAGAGTTAAGGCAAATTGGAATTCATAGAAAAGGATAAGACACTTCACACTACGTGGAAAGGAAAACGGAAAGCTAAGAAAAGAGACACTGGCTGCAACACTCACACTGCAAGCACAGAACACCAGGGGTGAAGTTGGACTATTTAAACATCAGAAAGCCCATTTCATACAGCTGAAAAAAACACAAACGAAAACACAAAATGAACAAAACCACAAGAATCCGGTCATGCACTTGGGTAAGTCTTCATGGTCTTTGTGCATACCCAGAGAATTGAAGTTTTCTTTTTTTTTTTTCTTTTTTCTTTTTTTGCATCATAACATTTGATAAAAATCTTTTTGTATTTTGTTGGGTTTTTTTTTTCTTTTTCTTTTTTTTTTTTTTTTTTTTTACTAAAATAAACCTGTTCAGGGGAACAGCTACTAGATGAATTTAAGGGTTTTATGCACCTTATAGAACTTATAGCAAAAATAGTTTTAGTTGATTTCATTATAAATAACGTTTTCAAGAACCTGTGCAAAACTGTCAATAATTTCCTAAAGCACAATTGATCAGAAAAATCCATGATTGTTCAGCCTTCACAACCTTCTTCATTTAAGCACACCCTTCTGTACATCTGGAAGAGAAAAAAAAAATGCTTTTGTACATTTGGTGTAATATACCAGAGATTTGTCATTTCTTTCTTGTTTTAAAGATATGTGTTTGAGAAAGGCTCTGCTCATCGCTGGTGGTAGGCCAGTAAATGTAAACTCTGGAACTGAGGTCACTTTTTATGCCCCGAGTCCACCTTTCAAATCTGGGACCTGCAACATACTTCACCAGAGCAATCCAGAAACCCAGGTGTTGTAAGTTCCACAGAGCTGTTTTACTGCAATCTGCATGGCAGAGTGACTAGTTTTGAGATCCGTGGTCCAAGTGGGAGCTGGGAGAGCAATCTCTCAATCTAAGGATAGTCGTATTAGATTCATAGTCAAGATAACTGCTAATCTTGTAATGCTAGATTAAGCAAAATCTTATGCTATATTTCCTTTAGTTTGTGAGCATTAAAACTATATATATATATTACATATTATATATATATATATATATATAAAATATAAAAAATATATAAATGTATTGTAGGACAAATTTGGTACCTGGCATTGTCTGATTATGTTACCAATCTTTTGGCAGGGGGTGGGTAGGGAGGAAGAGAGTATAAATATACATTTGACTTCAGTATAAGGCACTGTTCTTTTTGGACAGAATACTCATCTACAAATCCACAAAATCACTGATTTTTTTTTTTTTTTTTTGGCAGTACGCGGGCCTCTCACTGTTGTGGCCTCTCCCGTTGCGGAGCACAGGCTCCGGACGTGCAGGCCCAGCGGCCGTGGCTCACGGGCCCAGCCGCTCCGCGGCATGTGGGACCTTCCTGGACCGGGGCACGAACCCGGGTCCCTTGCATCGGCAGGCGGACTCTCAACCACTGCGCCACCAGGGAAGCCCCAAATCACTGATTTTAACATTCCAGTAACATTGGATTCCCTGGCCATGACTGAAGCAGTGTGACCAGACCTGAGTTGTTTAAAGTACCATTTTGATACAAGAATCATAGACTTTTCTTGACTTGAGCCCTATAGTGATGGAGACCTTTCTCTCATACCTCACAGTTACTTATTGGGTTGAAAGGTATATGGAGAATGGTCATTAGACGTCTCTACAGCCACCTGCTGCTGACCACTCGCCTCCTACAACAAAGCAGAACAGATGAGACATGTGAGCAAAGAAATCCAAACTCTGTTACCCAGGTTGGACTGAGTCCCACATCTTAAAAACAAGCACTCCTTAAAAGTGATTTTCTTAATGTCATATAGAGCCTTCAAAGTTAATTATTTCCCTAAGAAGTTAACATGTCTGACAGACCCAAAGAACCTCCTTTAACTTTTATGAGTTGCCTCTTCATATCAAGCTACAATTTACCAAACAAATCTCTTACCCTTTGGGGGCCAGATGTGACTTGGAATTCAGTATTTTCAGATTTTAGAATCTGAAACATGGTATGCATATGCTGTATATCAGAGACTATACCCAGTGGGGTCTAGGGCTGTACCTCATAATCAAACACATGAATAGGTCTGTGCTGAAAGGTATGAATATGCAGTGTAAATGGGGTAAAGATCTTGTCTTACATCAGTTCAGCTTGGGTTCTCTCACAGGTCAGGTGTTTTGCTAAAGTGGTTACAAGGAAAATTTTTCGTTTCAGATTTGTTTGTTCCAGCATTGCAGATAAGGGGTTCTGGTAACTGTGGCTATCAATAACTGCACAAATTTCAATCATTTAGAAGCAAACAAAACATATCCCACCTCCCCTGTAATCCAGCCACAGTCCGGGGTTGTTTCTGGAATTGGAACCTATGGGATCTGCCTAGCAGGGGGGGGATCGACTGGGTTGATGAATTTCCTTGGAATTTCAAGGGTACTTTGCAGGAAAACACTATGCTTTCTGCCCAACTTGAATTCAAATGTCAGACTTCTTCCATATCAATATCATAACAGTATCTTCCGTTACAAGAACTAAGAGTTATTTAGCTCTACTAAGTCTCTATAAAAACAGGTATGGTGTGTTCCTCATCCCTGTTACAGTTCTGAAACTTTTTTTTTCAAGTATCTTAGTGATGACAAGTTAATTTTTGTAATTATTACTGATATAATCTTTGGTACTAGTATTGCAAATTCCAGCTTTATCAAGAACCTGTGTTTTAATTTGCCTGTAAGCGTCATTTTACAGGAGACAAGAACCTGTGTTTTAATTTGCCTGTAAGCGTCATTTTACAGGAGACAAGATAGAGCCTTGAAGGGGTATGAAATGTGCTACAAGCCTAGAAAATATCAGTATTTCTGGGAGTCTTGGGGGTGTGGCTTGGATGCTGTTTACTAACTTGTATGCAGAGAATATTTCATAGTTGAAAACAACTCTAGGCATAGACTCCCTCTCAACTCGATTCTTTATGCAAATGTTTGACTTTCGATTGATTCTTCTTTGAGTTCTATTTAACCCATTTCTGAAATTACTCACTGCCAGAACGGCCACTGGACAGTCTATACCAACCTCCACAGGAACCGCCGGCGTCTGCACGTGGGTATACTGTGGCAGGTAGGCCCCCTGCACAGCTGACGTGGCAGGCATGTACTGGAAAGAAGAATACAGTCAGCATGGCCAACGACGAGCCATGGGTGATGGTCACTACAGTTTCTCGTCCTCGGTAATTCAGCATCACTAACGTGCTATTTTATTCAAGAAGGTCTCTCCCTCAAAGGACCTCATGAGTTTCCAGCAGCCCCTTGAACCAGTATCTAGAATTGTTTCCATAGGTGGAGCCCCAAGAAGTAAATGACTTATTACATCTTTAGCAGGTCACTGAAAAATGGGAAATGGACCCTTGCTTTCCTGATGCCGACAGCCATCCTTCTCTGAAGGCAGGAGAGGTTTCTCACTGGATGTGTGTGGCCCTGGCTTAGCCTTTACAAGCTGCTTCTGCTGGCTGGGAATGTAAGCCAGGAAAATACTACCCTTTGTTCTTTTAAGCTACCATAGATATGGTCTCAGTTAAAAGCCTTTGGCCATCTGACCATCTAAACACTACACATATCAACCCTGGAAGTGAATCTGGGATTGGTTCAACCCCAATTCCCAACTGAGTCCCTGGATTTGAGGAAATAAGTCACTACTAAGATTGTGATTCAGTGCCCCCAAAATCCATACAAGAAGAAATAAGTGAGTAAAAATTCCCTGCCTTGACTACCATGAATCACCTTCATCTTTTGCTTCATGAGACCAGGTCTGCCAGTGTGAATGAACGATATTAGTCATTAGGGCTAGAAGTGGTCTTGTATGGATACTATATTCTGATAAAGGAGAGGTAGATAGATACCCAGAGGACAGACTTTTAGTTCATCAATTAATCAAGAAATATCTGAGTACTTACTATGTGAAAGGCAATGTGGGAGGAGAGAGGGGATCAGACATAATCTCTGACATTACAGAGTCTAATTGATAAGGAAGACACAGGCTGCATTAATTTACCCTCCTCTGTTTGCTGAGACACATGATATTAATTTGCCACCTACTGTTCCGGTGCTGCCTAGTGACAGGTGACTCATCTGCTGGGCCAGAGGGCTGATCATAGATGCGGGCTGTAGTGACATGGTGTGCTCCATTGAGGGAGTTAACACGGCACCCTGGGGAGTCGGAGACAGAGGAAGTGAGACAAACTTAGGGAGGGAGTGCAGATTCTGGAACAACCTTTTGCAAAGGGAATGTCTTAGTTTACTGAGGAACATGAAGCTAAAATAACCTCCCCTCAAACTTGCAAATGGTGTCATGATTTCTTATAAATGGTCTAGATTGTGTTTCCTGAGACTTTTTAAAAAAGAGCACCCACTTCACAGAAATCCTTCTATTAAATACCTCTCCCTTTACTTTCACTGAACTGTAAAGCAAGCTAGTCCACAGGAGAACTATGGGGTGTGACAGGAAACGCAAACTACTTTTGGCTGGCCAAGGTTACAAAATGCTTAATTTTTCTTTTAAAGTAAATGACAGTTGATGTTTCATGCAGCCACAAAACAATATACTATATTGAATATTATAAATACAGTGTTTTGTTCAAAAATGTTAAAAAAATAGTCATTTGATTCAAGGTTCAGGCTGCTGGTATCAAGATCACATTCTTCATTCACTCAGTGTTTCTCAGAACTTTCAACTGCAATTTGGTGCCAGGGGAGGGAAGCAGATTCAGATATGGTTGTTAATCCAATTTTAGAATCTTTGATTTCATTTGAAAAAATTCTGGTCATCAAAACTAAAATTAAATATAGTTAAAAACAGAGAGGAGGGGTGAAAAAAATCACCCGTATAACCCAGCCTGTCTCTAATACACAGCTGTTAGCATGGTCAGGGTAGCACTGTCCAGATTCTGGCCTCTGCATGTTTTTACAGAGTTGCAACCAGGGCACATGAACTATTTCATATCCTGGGTTTTGCTTCTATTTATTTATTTATTTAATTTATTTCTGATTGCGTTGGGTCTTCGTTGCGTCTTCGTTGCTGCACACGGGCTTTCTCTACTTGTGGCGAGCGGGGGCTACTCTTCCGTTGTGGTGCGCAGGTTTCTCATTGCAGTGGCTTCCCTTGTTGTACAGCACGGGCTCTAGGCACGTGGGCTCAGTAGTTGTGGCTCGCAGGCTCTAGAGCACAGGCTCGGTAGTTGTGGCGCATGGGCTTAGCTGCTCTGCGGCATGTGGGATCTTCCCGGACCAGGGCCTGAACCCGTGCAC
The DNA here is from genome assembly GCF_964270905.1 of Leucopleurus acutus. Lineage (NCBI taxonomy): Eukaryota > Metazoa > Chordata > Mammalia > Artiodactyla > Delphinidae > Leucopleurus > Leucopleurus acutus. The sequence goes on from NC_139149.1 coordinate 47,837,927, forward strand.
TGGCAGATGGATTCTTTTTTGTTTTCCTTTTTAAATTAATTAATTTATTTATTTTTGGCTGTGTTGGGTCTTTGTTGCTGCACTCGGACTTCCTCTAGTTGTGGCGAGTGGGGGCTACTCTTTGTTGCAGCGCGTGGGCTTCTCACTGTGGTGGCTTCTCTTGCTGCGGAGCACAGGCTCTAGGCGCATGGGCTTCAGTAGTTGTGGCATACGGGCTCAGCAGTTGTGGCTCACGGGCTTAGTTGCTCGGCGGTATGTGGGATCTTCCTGGACCAGGGCTCGAACCCGTGTCCCCTGCATTGGCAGGCGGATTCTTAACCACTGTGCCACCAGGGAAGCCCCTGGGTTTTGCTTTTTAACTTAACATTCCATTACAAATATTTACCTTACTGCCTTACTGTCATTATCATCTTTTTTTTTTTTTTTTTTTTGCGGTACGCGGGCCTCTCACTGTTGTGGCCTCTCCCGTTGCGGAGCACAGGCTCCGGACATGCAGGCTCTGGACGTGCAGGCTCAGTGGCCATGGCCCATGGGCCGAGCCGCTCCACGGCATGTGGGATCTTCCCGGACCGGGGCACGAACCCGTGTCCCCTGCATCGGCAGGCAGACTCTCAACCACTGCGCCACCAGGGAAGCCCATCATTTTTAATGATTACTTAATGGTACATTAATTGTGTATGAAGCTCAATTAGTTCTATTTCTGGATTTTTGCATTTTCTCTAATTTATCCAATTGTAATATTCTTATGGATTATAGCATTCCTCTCACTTTTGCTATCACCCGATTACCTGAGGATGCAATTATTCTGATACACCCTCCAAATATTAATGTTAGGTTTTTGGTATCACTGTACCTGACTCATCCCTTAAATACACTGTTATTTACTGATAAATTGATACACAATTGAGGGTAAAGATTGGTGTGCAGGTGCGTTAATGCTGGTTGCAGGCAGTCTAAATCTGGGTGGGGAGAAGGAATGAATCCTAAGGTAGGAGCCTTCTGCACACACCACTACTGTCTCAAAGTTGTTCAACTCAGAGATATGCCTGCCTCTGTCTCTAATAGTTGACCCCCCCTCCCCCCACAAAGGATATGGATTCATGTCAGAAGTAGTTTGTTATTAATGTATTTCCTAAGAAATTTTTTCCTTTAAAATTTTTAATGTGCATCATCAAAAAGTGTGTGGTGGGCTTCCCTGGTGGCGCAGTGGTTGAGGGTCCGCCTGCTGATGCAGGGGACACGGGTTCATGCCTCGGTCCGGGAGGATCCCCCATGCCGTGGAGCGGCTGCGCCCGTGAACCATGGCCGCTGAGCCTGTGTGTCTGGAGCCTGTGCTCCGCAACGGGAGAGGCCACAACAGTGAGAGTCCCGCGTACCGCAAAAAAAAAAAAAAAAAAAAAAAAGTGTGTGGTATCATGGAAATGACTCAAAAGCCCAGAATATGCAGAAGGAGCTTCCTGCTCCTCTCCCTCATTCATCTGTAGGAGCTACTGTACTAGGAAGCCCCCAAATGAAAAGTGAGCTGATTTCCAGCATTCTCCAATAGGACAGCACAGAGTACCCGGGATGCAGAATGCCACAGGCGTTTGTGTGGCTTTGTGGGTGTATGTGTGCAGATGTGTGTGTGTAGAAACACAGGTGTGTATGTTTATGTGTATGTTAATACAGACACACAACACACATACCTATATCATCAGAGAGCTCTTCTCCTGTGTCATCAACTAAACATGTTTTGTCTGCTTCTTCAAAGTCATCTCAGCAACTTCCTGTTCAGAATGTGTCCCTGTTCTGCTGTTTCACATGCCTGGCCTAACACTGCATAGTGTCCTCTTTAGGAAGTTGTCCTGAGAGAAATTCCTATCTCATTTTAAGGCCAAGAACAGTGTGATTTTCCTAAGCAACTGATCCGTTTTATAAGTACTGTGAACTGTATTGCTTATTAAGGTTCCCATTTTGCACTGGATACTAGAAAGCTTGGGCCAAATTGGTGGCCGCCTCATGGAAAGCATCTAGATTATTACATTAGGCATTCTTAGTCTCTTCTGTGATTTTGTTCTCCACCTTAATTTTTCAACTTTTAAACCCATGTTTTAATTCCACAAACTGGATTTTATGTATCTCTGAAAAATACATTAACTATACTACCTAATAAGGTGAAGTGTAACTCACTTAATTAAAAAAAATGTAATATATACATACGTACAACACATGCTCGTGTCACTAAAGAAATCACCTTTGTTATTCACCAAAGTCGGTGTTACTACTTTAGTTGTTTTTTATAATTTCCATGGAGAGGCTAACGCTAATGAAAAACTCTAGGTCAATTTTGAACACTTTATATTTGCATTGAACAGAATGTAAAAAATGAGAGCTATTTCATCCTAAGTACGGTTAAAAATTTAGCAATTTTAAAACTTTAAAATTTAAAAATTCAATCTCCTACGTTTAAATTCTCATGGATTGCGAACTTGACTTAAGGTCAACCACCGATTTATTTTAAGACAAGGTGAGTGAAAGTTTTATAATGAACTCATTCTCATATTTGATATTTAAAATCTCCCAAATCCTACACCATCTTTGGGCAAATGGTTTAAACCCAGAGAATGGTTTTTAACATACACATAGCTTACTTATAAACTACAAAGCCATTAAGATGAAAAACTTACGGGGTGCTGTAGGATATACGGTTGCGGTTGCATCCAAGAAGGGCTTTGTACCTGGAAAAGGAAGGATTTTGGAAGAAACATTGATTTCCATTAGAGTGCTACCTATTTCTCTAGAGCTCTTTTAATCATGTTAAGATCTACAGAAGGAAAATAAGGAAACAATACTATCAATGATTAAAAAGATTAAGATTAAGGCAGTTAGAGTTCTTGACAAACTGGTCACTCTGAATAGGATGAAATGATTATTTAAAACCAAGTTCCATTTGCCCACTCAAAAAGTATTTACTGAGTATCAAGCACCAAAGAGAAAAAGGAAGACATAGGTCCCACCCTCAAGAAATTTACTGTCTAAGCAAGGGAGATAAACAAGTAAACAACTCAAAGAAATAGTGAAAAGTATTACAATCAAGATATGAACGGTAGGTGCTTTAGGAATACAGAGGAATGAGAATTAATTCCAGCACATCTTATTAGAAACTAATCCTTAAAGTATGTGCTTATTTAAAGAGAATAATCAAATTCAACCCCCTTTTTATACCCAGGACATTAAATTTCAGAAATCTTGTCTGGCAGTCAACAATTTCTAGTTAGTGTGAAACATAAAAATCTGAAATCCAGATTTAGGAAATTAAACTTCAGTAACTAGATCCTGACAACTACAGTCAAAAGGGCATCTATACAGTAGACCCTCTGGATCGAGAAGTCTAAGACGTGAGAGTCAGGTTCTGTGGCAGGACAGAAAGCATGTGTAGTCTCTGCCACCCCAGAGAAAGACTATCAGCCCGTTTCTTGATGCCCAGAGCTTTCCTGAGACTATGTGATTTCAAAATAAGTTTGCCTCTAATTCTTGAGAACAAACCCCTCCTGTATCTCATCTGCTACTGTTAACTTCAGAGGTTCTACAGAGAGGATATGGGGAAGAGTCATGGGGGAAGAATGTATTATGATTTACCTTGATAGCAGAGCCCCGATACTTGTTTTCTCTGGTTTCCTTTGCCACCTAAGGCAGACCAAAGTTAAGTGCTTCTGCCTTGTTAACATTTCAGTTATCTGGACTGCAGCCTTTCCCCAACGGGATATTGGTGGTTTCTTGCAGATGCCAATTTCTCAAATCCAATTGTATGAGCATATAGTGGTTTAGCAGAGAAAGGCTTGCTCCAACAGGAGTGCAAGGCCTTCACTGAATAAATCACGGGGGGGCGAGCAGCTCCCGTTATAGACCCCAATTTGGGCCAGATGCACCCATTTTGGGTATAATTCCAGTGGTCCTGATAGCTTATATCATCATGGGGTTAGGAAGCCATGACATACATCTAATACAGTTTTCTTTCTTAAGCAACAAATATGCTGCTGTCAACTTCTATTCCTCAATTTTCCCTAACTATAAAATGGGAATAATAATTATGTTCTGTGAATTCTTTATCATTGGTTCTTTGTCCTCTTTTGGATCATGAATCCTTTTGAAAACCTGATGAAGGAAATAGACCTTTTCCCCCCCAACTGACTGCACACATACAAGCAACATTCTGCAAACAATTTAAGAGAATCACAGACCACTTAAAGCCCATTTGCTGACCCCATTGGGTTCCTGAACTTATAGGGTTAAGAATCAGTCTGAAAGGTAATGGCACTGAGTGCCAGGCAATTGGAATGAATTTCCACATGTATTTTAGGGAAACACAGATTGCCTAGGAGAAGAAATCAGGCCTTTGTAATGAAAAGTTGTTTTCAGTTAAGTCTATCAAATCTATTAACAACCCTGGTCTCCTAATTTTTTTCTATTCTATGAAATAATTCTGTGGCCAAAATGCTCACTGCTTTTATACTAAAGAGAGAAAAAGAGGTGGTGAGGAGAAGCGTTCATAGCTGTAAATATCTATAGCTGCATACATTCAGATTAATATGCACAACCTTTCATTTGTCTGAGGATAAGCTTACTTGTCTCTATTTTTAGTGGTATACATAAAGAGGTTTCCAAGTTCAGATAGTTAAGAAAGAAGACTACTTTTCAACATCAGATATAGGAATTGTTAATTAGGGAAAATGCACTAGAGCAGACCTCATTGAATCTCATACAGGAAAGGAAAACAGAAATCTTAAGTTCAGAATCATTAAAAAGGCATTAAATGAGTGAGTGCTATGCCTAGCAAACTGAAGCACCAGCGTTAAGTAACTTAACAACCCAGAGAGATAAAAGGAAATGAGTGACGACTCAAAGAAAGGAAGTGAAAAGAACCTAGAAGCTGAGGGAGGCTGTGAATGCCACTTTACAACTTCAGTTTTAGTGCATTTAATCTCTTCTCTTTGTTATCCAGAGCTACTTTTATGCTTTTCGACAGAACCACCTTTATGATATTGCTTACATTGACCAATCCATTATTTTAAAAAAGCAGAATGGATATACTCTTACCAGCCAGTTAATCTTGGATGTAAAGGATGATAATAATAATCATAGCTAACATTTACTGAGTGCTAACGATATGCCAGGTACTGTGGTGAGCTCTTTACATAGATAATCTTGTTCTTATCATAAGCCTATGAGACAGAAACTATTATTATCCCCATTTTAAAGATGAGGAAACTGAGGCTTACAGAAGTGAAATAACACAGTTGTTATTGTTGTCCCCTACCCCCAGAAACCAGGGCTCCAATAACTAACTCAATTATTTTAAAAACAAGAATACACAGAAGTTTAGTTTAGTCACACAGGATCTCAACAGTCAACAAAAGTGTATTCCCATGTCTGTAACTGACTCCGTTAGAGTGCCCCTGTCTGGGCCAAGGCGGCAACCCTGTGAGAGGCACTCTGATACGGGAGGACAAGTACATGTGCGCCACCATGGGGTTCATGGAGAACAGGAGCTACCCCTGCAATAAAACCAAATCAACACGACAATAAGGTGCTTAATGAGATCTTGGTTCTAAGTTGGGAGTTTAGGGTAAAGCCTCTTCACAAAATAACATAAACAGGGAGTCACCCCTCTTTTTTGGCCTCAAATCTCACTGCATTGCTCATTTCATGTTACTTAACAGAGACACGTCTTTATTTATTAACATGTTTACTTGCTCTTTTGTTGGTTCCTGCTGACAAATTAACGAAGGCAAGGGTGCACACCTAGTCTGTATTTTACCTAACAGCAATTCTCTTTCCGTTTCAATTTCTGGGACACACGGTGTCCAGCAGCAGGGCCTGTTGTGGAGGAAGTATTTGGGTTCATCCCAATTCTAAAATGCTATCGTTTCAAGGAGTGACAACTGACAACCATTTCCCCTCGTTGCACATTCTCCTAAACATAAAAGTAAATCACTCTGTCAAATAAAAAGCAGCTGATTCTAAATTGGGTATCCAAGCTGCATAACATTTGACTTAAAATTTCATTATAAATGTTCAAAATTTTAAGACACATAAAAATGTAGCAGTGATTCAAGGTCGGCAAGTTGTCGTACTCTTGATGAATCCTAAAGGTACAAACCTGGTAGGCAGATACAGGAGATGCAATATAGGGTGTAATAGAAGTTTGAGTGATCATTCGGTTGGTAGCAATACTGTATGGTGAAGGATAAAATCTAGAACAAACACAAAAGGCTTTATTAAGTAATCCTTTAAATAGAATCATTCACGGAACAAACATCTGATATTTTCCACTTTCACATTTTCCCTCTAGCCATTATGTATTTATCTTAATGACATACCCGTTCTGTATAGCAGCCGTGGTTGGGTCATAAGTAAGTGTCATTCCAGCCTATGGGAAAGAAAAAGAAACATTCATCTGCAAAGGCACAAATTAAAAATTCCATTTCTCAGAGTCATGGCAACATAAAACAGTGATAGTTTAGTAGTATTTGATAAAATTGAGAGCTTCCGTTAGACAGATGTAATTATAAACTCAACACGAGAATTAAGCTGTAGATCGGCACTGTCCCATATGGTAGCTGTTATATTTAAAATTAAATGAAAAGTTGAGTCCCTCCACCATACAAGCTACATTCCAAGTGCTCAAATAAATAGCCTTAAGTGGCAAGTGATCATCACTGGACAGTATAGATTCTAGAACATTTCTACTGGACGGCACTTCCCCAGACATTCTTGAACCAGTATGTTACTTAAAAAAACAAAAACAATCCATTTACGATAAATATGGGGGAATGATGGGCCAACATTTTTATTAAGAAATTGAGCTTTTTTTCCTAAAGACCATTATTATTAGGCAAAAAATCCTCAATGACAAATATACTGTTTATTTTAATAATATTTCAAGTAATTTCTGAATAATTTAAAACGTAAACCTAAGAAACCGTGACATTAGAGGAAAAAAACACTCGTGCATTTCTTACAGCAATTTAAAATGCTCTTTTACTTTTTATGTAGCTAACTGGAAAACACAGCTGCTTCCATCATCTATGTGTCCATCGGGAGAATCACCACTCTTAGCACGGTATCCACCGGGAAGAGTTTTATGTGACATTATAAAGTTTTAATCCTGGCCCCTATTCTAGAAGCGTGGCAGCCAAGTCAAGATGCTGCTTGTGTAACCATCCACGGAGCTTTCATGATCATACACCCCCACGGAAGTTTCAAGAGAGGACTTACAAGTCTCACCTCTCCTTCTCTATGCCACGGTCGTCCATTAGGGATGTATTTGTTTGGGTTCTGTCTCTTCTTCTGTCCTCCATCCGCAAACTTACACAATAAAGGTTCTGTAGGAGCTGAGTAAACAGGGAAAAATAACAGGAAACCAAAATGTTACGTGTGTACGAGTGACAAAACGTAACTGAATTTCTTTTGTTTTTTTTAAAAATATACGTGTGTGTGTGTGTGTGTGTGTGTGTGTTTATTTTTGGCTGCGCTGGGTCTTCATTGCTGTGTGCAGGCTTTCTCTAGTTGTGGCGAGTGCCGCGGTGCACAGGCTTCTCATTGCGGTGGCTTCTCTCGTTGCAGAGCACAGGCTCTGGGGCACGCGGGCTCAGTAGCTGTGGCTTGCGGGCTCTAGACCGCAGGCTCAGTAGTTGTGGCACACGGGCTTAGTTGCTCCGCGGCATGTGGGATCTTCCCGGACCAGGGCTCGAAACTATGTCCCCTGCATTGGCAGGCGGATTCTTAACCACTGCGCCACCAGGAAGTCCCTGAATTTCTTTTTTAATAGGAGCAGTGTTGGTGCTCTAAGGGAATGGATAGAATACTTCAAGGCAAAAGTTTACTCAGACCCTTAGGAGATGATCCACTGGTGAAAAATACTGTACAGAAAATATATTAGTTATGGTGTTCAAACCAGAACGTAATGAAACATTTCAAGAGCTATTTTGAGGAAGCAAAGGCATTTTTGGATTCACTTCTGTACTTCTTTAGGTGCAGATACTCTTCTTTTCACTCTGGGCCCTCTCTAATTCCATTTCAGTAAATCTTCAAATGTGAACAGGATTGTGTCACCCACCCCTCCGCCACTTAAAAATGCTCCCATAGCTTTCCATTACGATTCCTCAGAGCAGTCTTCACTTCCTCCAGTAGAAAGCAAGCCCCCCCTTTATACTGCTCACACTGTATTTTTATTCAGAGCATTTATCACACTTTGTGAGTGTGGCTATTTGTTTGGTGTCTGTTTCCCCTCTAGAGTGGAAGCTCCGTGGGAGCAGTGGCTTCTGTTCATCCCTGTTATTCCCAGTGCCCAAGTAAGTGTCTGGCGTGTTGCAGGCGCTCTCTACATCTTGGCTGAATCAATGAATGAATACAAATAGGTCTTATTTGTTTATTTTGGGGATATAACATGGAAGACAGCTGTTGTGAGAAAGCTGAAAACACCTGCCCAGCCTATCTAAAGGTTTTTCTGGGCCTTTAATCATCCCACTTGGTGTTGCTTTACTATGCATCTGCCTCAAAAAAATGATCCCAAGAAACTAACAAAGAAAAGCAAAAGATGTATAAGATGCACAGACTCTCTTACCAGGGATACATATTCATTAGTTAAAAAAAGAAAAGCAAAGAAAAGAAAAGGCGATGACATAGTAGGCCACCCATGACTTTTCCTTTTTTTAAAAAAATTTTTCTTGAATGAAAATAGCAGTGTATTCCTCAAAGCTGTGCTTGTTTCTGTATGTTTCTAGTTAATGTAATAAAGACAATCACACCTTCCTGTCTGACTCTCACATTCTGTCCTTTGTCTACTGTGGAACCATGATTACTACTTTCAAGTTCTGTTTCAAAGTTCAATAACCATGAAAAGAAAAATATTACTTGTGGAAAATTTATTCCTTTCTCCTTTGCCTCTTATTATCCTAATTCACCTCTTATTTTATATCACTGTTACCCACCCGCTAATGACAGGGTGGGAGCAACAGTGCCTCTCAATACTCCTCTGACGAAACACAAAATGCACCCAAAACCCAACTACAATTCCTCCTCGAGGCTGTCGGGGCCATGGTTTGGCACTCCTTTTTCCTCTCCCTGGTGTGAACCGCTCCAGAGGGACGGGCTGGCACGTGAGCTCTCTGAATGGCAGCTGTAGTACTACGGGTGCCAGGAGGTGAGAGCAAAACTGTCAGGTGTCTGGTGAGATGCCCCGGGCTTCCCCTCTGACTCCTACACCTCCCCCACCCACCGATTTCCAGAACAAGGAACTTCCATTCTTCCATTTAAGGCAAACCGGGTGTGATGGAAGATGGACAGGGGCCAAATCCTACATTCCTAAACTACATTCTCTGTCTTTTCAAAAAAATGATACTGACTTTTGGAAATTTCCACCTTCACTAACAATCACAGAAGGTAAAGTAAATGGATGCAGTGAAACAAGAGAGCCTTCTGACCCCTGAAGATGCTTTTAACTCTACAAGTGGGCCGTTCAGGGCCAGATGGAAATGAAGGCCGAGAGAAGACAGCATTCAAGTGGAAGGAAGGAGAATGCCTGTCTGCCGTGGCCGGGGATGCCTCATCCTTGACTTCTAAGGACAAACTGAGAACTTGTAAACAAGATCTCACTCTCCACCGACCTAGAAAGGTCCTTATGGCATCAAATGTTTTCTCCAATGATGTCTGAGGTTTTAGGAATCTGCCTCCCCACGCCTTGTGGAACAAGAGAGAGAGATTAAACTCTGTGGTGCTGACACTTTGTGGGGCTTCACTTTGGGGAACTGCTTCTATCTAGAGGCATTATAAAGATGAGCTCCTAGACTGAAATTCAAATAAAAAAAAAGTGTACTTGGCACAGCAAGTGATGCAAATGCACCATTTTCCTCTATTAGCAGAGAAAGGAGGCGACCAGGTCGGACTCATTCTGGAAGTTCACCGGGGCTGCCCAGGCAGGCGTGAATGGAAGCAGCTGGGTAGCCATCCCTGGCGAGTGCCAGGGCTGCACATTTGCTGAGAGGCCAAACAGGCCTTCCCTATCCGTGGGAAGGTGCTTCCAACACATTTTCATTCATCTACACTAAGCTCCGTCAAAGAAAAAGCAATTTCAGGCAACAATCAAGCCTGCTAAAAACGGTGTAATGAGGAGGTAAACATAAAGTGAGCGATGACATGTTTGCAAATATATCATTTAAAATGAAACAAATGGAACAGAATGTAGTTGAACCTTTCAAAAATGAATTACATTTGCTACCTGATTTTGTGCTGTCATTAAGATATTTTCCTTCCCCTAAAACCAAAAAGGTAAGTAGTTACAAGTTTGTCTACTAGCAGGTGTCCCGTATCTTAGGAAAATTAATTTCTTATTTTAAAGAATTATAACCAGTAGAAATGACACAGTTTTTAGATAGCTGTTGGTTCCTTGCTTCTGGGGAACAGGAATACCCCAGTATTCTGTGTGTGTGACGCAATATAAAATTCTAACAGCTTCTTCCCTCTATTACAATTTTCTCTGGTCTGTTTAGCAGCTGAAAGTTTTACTGAGTGCCTACGATGTGCCAGATATAGTGTGAAGAGCTAGGGATACAGTGGTGAATAAAACAGGGTCTTACTTCATAGTTCTTGCAGTCTAATGGGGACGAGAGCATCCCCAATCTTATAAGGCCATTTAGCCATTTATGGGACAGAGCACTGTTTACTGAAATGTTTGTTTTTAATAAGAATGCCAGCAGAAGTGAAACACTTCTGATACAGGAACAGCTATATTTCTTTTACACTGCCGCTCCTTGAACTTGGATGACATGAGACACAGCTTAATCCTAAGCATTCTTGATAACCTTACTGATTACAAAGATTGTATCATGTGTGCGATGAAAGCAACTATGTGAAGATTTCTTTAAGACATTTACGTTACCATTAGATTGAGAAAGAGTCAGAGGACTTCAGTTAGATTTTTGAATCGAAAACCAAACTTACATACCCAGATCTGTGTCATGGCCCACTTATTTTTAAGTGAGCGCAAGATCGTTACAAAATGAGAGTTCCTTATTCGACTGGCATATGCTGCGGCTTACTCGACCAGGGAATAGTCTCTAGTTTGCATTTGGAGCCTAATATCCAGGGTTCCAGGTTAAAGACTGGGAGATGCTATGTGATGTCTGCTTTTCCTACAGAACAGATCCCTCAGGTGGCCTCCTTGATTGGTCTTTGTAGAAGGGAGGTATTGAGGAGGCCTGGCACGCAGAGAAGGACGTGCCCTGAATACTAGTAATATGAGTGTGATCAACAGGTAAGTTTGGGTATATTAACCTTAAAAAAAAAAATTAGTTGCTAACCGTCAACCTATATCCTCTATATGGTAATTTTCTAGATTAGTAACTCTTCACCTTATTGAGCAAAACAATAATTGCAAAGAGTTCTAACAAAAACATTTATGATCTAATGTTTCATAAAATTACCCCTTATTGATTGATTCTGCCAAATATGCAAAGTATTCTAGGCTGAATTTCCCTTAATGAATCAGGATCTTTGGGGTTTGTAAAGGGTGTGCCTCAGATGCCTTGTGAAATCTCTCAGGTCAGATTCTCGTCCTTACTAGCCAAGACAGAGAAGTTATTTTCTTGTTCGTCAGAACCAACAAGAACATGTACCTCCAGAAGCTTAACTACTGTGGTAGAGCCTTCAGTAGGCAGTGCTACATGCAAGCACTGATCTGATATTTTGGGGGGGCATCTCTTAAGAGCCACCTAAGGTAACTGCATTACTGGATTCTCCAATGTGCCCTCGACGGGGACGATCTTTTACCAATGCCTGATTGGTGGCACTAACAGTCCCTCCTAAGGGACTGGAGCCATAGGGGTGATGCCCACGATGCCTCACTGCACATCCCTACCAAGGCGTGTCCCTACCCATCTTCTGAAGCTCAAACTCTACAGTAATTTGCGCTCAACTGTCTTCCCCAGACACCCCCGTGAAGCATCACTTCTAGAATGCCTGCTTTGACTAAGCACTGTAGTTCATGACTAGACCTCCCAGACATCCTCCCCACTTATCTAATCCAACCACTCAGAGGGCTATGAGTTCTTTGTATTTGTAACGAAGTGGAACTTTTCCTCACCAAGTTCTAACAGCTGGAGAAACTGCTACTCCCCAACTCCCATTTTTCTAGCTATGCAGTATTTTATCCCAATCAACAGTCTCTAACACATAAACTGCCCTTGAGAGAAGCTTTTCTATCAGTTGTAGAAAAGTGGTCCACTCAGCAACCGTAATTAGCTTCCTTTCTGAAACTGTTGGCTACTTTCAAGACCCCTCAACTAAGGACATGCAAGAAACTATCCAGGGCTCTTTTAAAAATTTCAACCTAAGGATCTAATAAATACTGTCCCTTCTTTGTGTGCACGACATCATTTCCTGTTTCAGCCCCCTATTTGTTTCTAACCAAACCCTGCGGTCCTCTTACCACAGGGCAGAGCTCCGGCTTCTCTCTGCAGATGCCTACCCTCCCACGCCTGCTCTGTTAGGTTCTATCTCTCCTCCTTTCCTGACCCTGATAGAGTAGTTCCATCTCCCACTCAGCTCTACTTATCAGTAAAATAATGGTTAAACAACATTCAAGCCAGGTTAAATAGACAAAAACGCAATACTTCCCCATCACTCCAACATAAATATTTTAATATTCTATATTTACTACTCTTCTAAGTCTATATTTTTCATTTTTGCAATGATAGGGCCTTTTCTTCTACCATTTACATTGTGGACCTTTCTCTACCTTGTAATAGAATTTTTTCTTTTCTTTAATGGTTACATAATGTTCTATTTGAAAAGGCATCATGTACAGTTTCTTTGTTCTTGTAACACCGTATGAACATCTGTGTGTGTTATCTTTTTTATCTCTTTGATTCCAGTGCCCACGCGATATTGGCAGTCAGATTCTATGGTGGTTAGAATACTGGCTCTAGATTAGTCTCCCTGGGTTTGAAATTTGGTTTTGCCATTTACTAGCTAGTGACTCCAGGCACGTCTCTGGTTTCATAATCTGGGAAATGGGGATAATAAGAGTACTTAAGATTGTACAAAAGATTGTTACAATTAACATACATAAACATATATAAAGTGCCTAGAACAGTTCAATGAATATTAGTTACTATTATTTTATCACTATGACAACAGGAGGAGCTCAAATTTTGAGCTATGGCCCCTCCTCTTACCTTTGACTTATCAAGATAAATTCTCGGGAGAGGAACTTCCGGTTCAGAAGTTATAAACATTTTTAGGGACTGGCCTGTTTTCCCTGGAATCTGATTCTGTGAGATTTAAGAGCTGGCTATAGTTGCTGCCTTGGCTTCACATAGAATAAAGAAATGTTCAAGCTGTAGTTAAGGATGAAGTTACTGGCAAATGCCTTTTAGAAAACTGTTTTCATAGTAACACCTGCATCTTCCACCCAGGATCCTTATGCTTTTATAAAATCTTACTCCACTATTTATCGTGTCTCTCTGGCAGAACCTGAGAGTGGAAAGGTGTAAAACTGATTGGAAGGGGCCTGCTGTAGGCTGGGTGTGATCCATGGTGGTAACAGCTCTCTGAAGGTAGCCTCCTCCTAAGCCTGGCAGGGCACTCAAAGGATCTTCAGCTAAAACAAACACTGGCACACTTCTAGTTGAGGTCCCTTGTCACTTTTTAAAAACCAGACTTCCCTCCTTGGTAGAGAATGAGTTGGAGTTTGGGATCTGCAAGACAGCCCTCACCCCACTGGCCTCCCAGGATGGTTCCAGCACTTTTGCTTTCATGGCAATGATTTACTCATAAGATTCCAGCCCTTGGCTGGAACATCTCAACAATACATGCATTCAGACTCTGCTCTACTGTACATACTGGGTGAGACAGACATGAACACATCACGATCCCGAAGGTATGATCACATTGTCTTAAAGGTCAGGAACATTCCACATGTATTTCTTTTGTCCTAGAGTTGCCAAACGTTTCTGTTTTTAACAGAGTTAATAATGCTTAAGCCAAACATTCGGGAAATGAAACGGGCAATAAAAACCCTTGAAAGATTTCCAGGTTTTTTACTAGGTTTGTAACTTTTCCCCTAAACATTACCTTTTCTGCCTCCTGGCATAGGACAGGCCCTAATAATTTTACCTATACACAGAACGTTCCAGAATGTAAGAGCGGGTTTCAAGCCCTGCTGGGCATGTACCCAATCTGAAAAGTCAAAGTAACACATAAAGTAGATGTAAAACAAGCTGAGGTCTTTGGATGGAGCAGGCCAGCAGTCACATATGCACTTCACAAGACGACAGAGCTCCTCCACGACACAGGCAACGCTTTGGGCGATGTGGCAGAATGATGTCCGCACCATACTGGGCATCTCAAAGGCGCTCACATATCCAGTGAAAAGACACTTCTTTCTTTTCTTTAAAAACTCTCTGCCCTTAGCACACAAGGGCAGACTCCATTCACATCATGGAGAGGTCCAGAAAGAGAGATGTGACCATACTGCTTCCTGCAGCACTGAATATACACGTGGCCTTTATCCATGGGGTGTGTGTGTCGTGCGCATCTCCCACAGAGGCAGAAACAACGGGTGCAGGGCAAGCAGCCCTAGGAGAGTTCCAGCTAACATGCCATGTGCATTAGTCTTCTTGGAGACTGTACTCTCTTCCAGGAAGGTACTGGAAGAATATTTTTCAGACAAATCCCTGAATCATGGCCATGAGTGATAGTGTTTTTGCCTTGGGCACGTCTCCTAATTTGGACGTCAGTTCTACCCATCTCTCGTTTCTAATGTTCACTGTGCGGGAAACCACCACCATCCTATTTCTCCATAATGGAATTTTTATCAAGCAAATGGGACGTACTTATTTTAAACCTCTGTGGAATTCACCTAGATTGTCTCACAAAGAAGTCATTGCTTCTTTTACCCTTGTTGGGGTCCTTCCAAGCAAATCTGACTTTCTGCAAACCAGCTAGCACTTGAAATCAAGGTAAATCCAAGCAAAGGACAATATTTCAACATTTTCAGGGAAAAATGAGAGACTGAGTGGGAGGAAGGACAGAAGGAACGGCCTTCTGAGCAACTTTTTTTTTTCTTTTAACACACACTATAATGTGCACTTGAAGAATCTGCCATAAGATAAAGCCGTTTTGAAAATGTGGTAACATCAGACACAAAAGCACAAGATTTTTAAAAAGTGATTTCAGAAAGCAGATTGTATAAAAAATCGTGATGTGGTATAGTGGATCTTTACGGAACTCTAAACGTATACTATGTTATGCACCAGGCCCCAGGCCAGGGTGGGGTATGCCAGGCATGGGGGAAGCCAGCCACATCACCCCGGTATGAAAAGAGTGTGTTGGCAGATGGATGGGTGGCATCTGAGAAGTGACAACTCACGTGCACAGCTGACCTCTCTGCTTTGCCATCTAGAGACTTTCTTAAGAGAGTCATGCGATGAGTTTCCGTTCAGTTTACTGTTCGTCGCACTGTTCACGCGATGCGTTTTCTTTTCAGTCCTCAAAAGAAAGTGTCTTTTGGGGACTGTGTCTAATGTAGGTTTCTTTCCTATACTTGGCTCCAGTGTCACAGGCAAATCGCCAGTCGTGCAAGAATCGGAGTACTCTGACACAGAACCATCCTGGATAATTCTGCTTATGCCCACTAAACAACTTGCATCATTAAATAAACCATCCTCTGACTGTATTTATGAAATGTTATGTCTGCCTAGCAATAAGCCTACATTATTTAAACAGTAAAGTGGAGGCCCATTCAATTTACCCTTGCCTGACAATATTTTTGTTTTTCATCTGGTTCTACTGACAATAATCATATGCATTCCACGGGGAAACCCATGTCACAGCAGCCATTCAGGTAATTGGAAGGGAGACAGCAGCATCTAATAAACAGACAGGTAGTCAAAGATAATTCTTGTATCGTGTGTACAAAAAAACGATCCAGAGAAGTTGAAAATGGTTTCAAATTCTGTTGTGGGTTCTCAAGTCCACTGGAGACTTGTTTTGGGGAAAGGCTGGGTTCACTGGAATAGCATGCTTCCCAATCCCGCATTGTACATTTCAAACTCTTGCCAAAAAGTAGCCCGACCTCACTTAAAGGCAAAAGCTATACAAAAAGGCCATCAAAATAGCCACGATTCTTGTGATGAGCTCTATGTGAAAAATGCTCTTGGAAACCGCTTGGTGACTTCCGCTGGTATAGGGTGATGCACAGGTTTTTGGTGCCTACCACAAAATTAAAATAGAAAACACAGCCCTTGCCGCCAATATAAAACACAATATAAAACACAGCCCTTGCCGCTAAGGACATGCAGTCTAGTTGGGAACCAAGACTAAAACATGTGAGAGATCATCAAACATCAGAAAATGGCATAAAGTTAAGTCCTGGTTGTCTTCCCTGCCCGGATGCTCTCCATGGAGAAGGAACCCATCTGGTTCTTACGCTCGCTTTGACCGTTAGCACTACGTGGAAGAAACTATTCATTGCAAAGGTGCAGAGAATCCTACAATTATTTGCGTGTGGTTTGGAAAACAAGGTCTTTTTCTTCCTAGAATGGGTGTGACCAAGAGTCTTCAAACCTACTTCAAAGAAAACAGTTAAATGACACAACCATTAAGTCCTTTGGAGAAAAAAGGAAACTGTCCAACCTCAATTCGTGACACCCTGAGATCTATTTCATTCAGGGAGCCGGTAGATCTTATCTTTGATACAACATCAAAACAAATGTGTGCTGGGGTGTTTTTCCTTCTCGAAATCTCCTTGCTGCATGCAAGAATGAGCTGAGAAAGTAACGAGGTCACAGGTGGGTTGGGTGAGCAGCCCTTCGAAGAGACTAATACAATACTCTGGGGTTCTGCCCATGCTGAGGATGGCATGGAAAGCGAGGAGAACACGGGGGGCAGCTGTGTGCAGGGGCCTTGGAAGGCCCCGCGGGGCAAGGCTGGCAGAAGCCTCCCACGTGTGAAATTTCTCCCTTGTCTTTACTTGGTTGGAAGGTAAAAATATTCCCCTCTCGTTTCTTTCTTTTTTCTTTCAACTCAAGTGTTGTGGATGGAACAACAAAACTGACTTAAAAAACAGAAAAGGAAGCTCTTTCACAAGGCTGAGTTCCTCGGAAGAGCGTACTTCTAGGCCTTGTATTTTATGCTCTAGCTCAAGCTCACATACAGCCATGCAAACTGTATGCTGTCAGATTTTGGTATTAAAGGATGCAGTTAGTCCGTGGTATCGCACACACTTATATACAGATTCTCTATGAAGTGAGACTCACCTGGATACAGAAAAGTAAAGTGGATCCCTAATCATAATCATCAGCCATCCAGTTAAAGATGGAACCTTGGAGCTACAGAAGAATAAATACTGAACACTAGTTACACACGCACAAATGGAAACGTCTTCTAGTTTGTGGTCAGCCGCTTGCACGCTAGCTTGCAAACAGGTAGTGTTGTCTTGGTGAATAGTGAAGTGAAATTTATGCAAAACCAACGAACAGTTACTGGTGCTTGAACAGTATGGTTCAAGTACTGAGCTAGGCATGAAAACAGAAAGATAAGAAAACAGCCTCTGCCTTCAAGGAGCTTAGTTTAGTGCACTGACACGTGTAAACATGTTAAATGCTGCCGTACAGGTGGGTGTCCTCAGGGCGCTATGCAGACAGTAACCCAATGGCAGCAGAGGAAGCTGTTGAAAGGGCAAGACAGGACAGCCTGATTAAAGGGAAGTGAAGTCATCTCCTTAGGATTGGGGTGTGGGAGCAGTTTAGGGAGAGGGCTGAGCAGGCTGGTGAAAACTGAGAATTGCTATCTAGGTAAGGGTGAGAGGCTGAGTGAGGACCAGTGATGCTGAGGGTCTGATCAAGCTGGAGCCCACTGTATTTCAGACCAGGTTTAGTGGGAGTTAGAAGGGCTGTAATGTTGGAATGAAAAGCTCCTGAGGTGCGGTGTTTTCTTGGTCAAGACAACACGGGGCAGAGCAATGGGAGGAAGTGGCCACAGAGGAGTGGATGGAGGGGCCACAGAAGTTGAGTCCAGGCACTGTAAGGGGGAGGGGTAACACATGCTGACATCTTCCAGAAAGAAGGCGCGAGCTGGGGTGGAAAGTACCACAGTCCTCAACGGATAGGACTGACAGGATATTTATTGAGGATGGTGATGAGGTGAGTTAGAGGACGGCTTCCTCATCCAAGGAGGAGTGGCTTCTGAATGCTCTGCGTCACACACCTCCTTACCACTGGGTCTGCTTCCATTCATATGTGTGTGTGTGTGTGTGTGTATATATATATATATATATATATATATATATATATATATATATATATTCCCTAAGCTTACATTTCATTTTTTTTTGAATTTTAAAAGAATTTTTTATTAGAGTATAGTTGCTTTACAATGCTGTGTTAGTGTCTGCTGTACAGAAAATTGTATTAGTTATACATATACATATATCCACTCTTTTTTAGATTCTCTTCCCATATAGGTCATTACAGGGTATTGAGAAGAGTTCCCTGTGCTATAGAGTACGTCCTTACTAGTTATCTATTTTATATATAGTAGTGTGTATATGTCAGTCCCAGTCTCCCAATTTATGCCCCCTCCCACCCCGTAACCATAAGTTTGTTTCTCTATGCTTCCATTCATATTTAAACAGTTGGGAGAAGTGAATTTTGAAGTCTTATTTGTAGATCCAAAGAAATAAATTTTAAAGAGCTAAATGAGGAGTTTTTTGTTCTTGATATAAGAGGCACCACATCCTAAACAAAAGACTACTGATACAATTTTAGACAAACAACATACCAGAAACTCCGGGTGGCGTCTTAATGAATTTTCCATTAAAATGACCAATAACGGCTTCGCACTTTTCTGTTGATTCCATCCTATTTATACATAAAAATAAAACACGTAAATAGTCAGAGATATCTTAGTTTGCATTTTGTCCTGTACACATGAATACAATCCTATAGGTTTATTGGATACAAATGAAAACTAACAAAAATGTGAATGATAGGAAAAAGTGGGTTTATTCTATCTTTTATTTAACTGTTGTTTGTGTGCTTCCATAGTAAAATAAAAACTTGATAACCACACAGTGCATTCAGAATCACAAAAGAAATAAATTATACAAAGAGTATTTAATATCAAGCATAGGAAATGTATAATTTTTTCCCACTTGTAGAAAAACTGATAATCAATACACAATAGCTTTGTTAGTCATGATAGTGAATTAAAAATAAAAATACCAGTTTAAAATACTAGTGTATTTAGTGCTGCTGGGATATTGGTCATTTTAAAGATGGTCTTTCCTTTTACATATTCAAAAAAATGACAGACTCAAAAGTCATGATAAGAACAGGTGTTAATCAGAGGATGTGTCTTACCAGTTTTTCTCATTAGCTTGAAGTTTAAAATTAAATTAGTGAAGTCAATTATGTACCTTCTTTGTCATCTTGGCTTTAGAGGAGGAATTAAAGGATGGAGCCTAACAACTTATTCCACATCTGCAGGTGGCTAAGAACGCCTGAGAAACCTTTCAGGGGAATTAAATCATTTTGATTTATTTTTCTTTAATGGAAAAAACACTGAATAATCTGCTCAAAATGCACTACACTCCTGGACTGCCCAGAAGAGTTGCACCTTGGTTTTAATGGGTGGTTTTTAATGGTTTTTAAAAGCAATAGAATTTAATTGGGTTCTATCTTTGGATACAGAAATGAGAGTCCTTGATCTGCTTTCAGAGGAACACCCACAGAGGGACGATTTTCAGATGGCGCTGGGCCTTTCACTGTTTCACCTGGGTCCTTTTAACCCATGAAGTGCACACTGGGGATGCTGGCCTTGGTGACTTTCCACCTGTAGAATACCTTCGTCTTATTATAAAATCGTCTGGCCTAACAGAAAGAGTAATGGACTGAAAGCCAGAAGAACCAGGTACTAGACCTTGCTTCACTGCTTGGCAGCCCTGTGACAATGGTAAAGTCCTTTCTTTAACTCAATTTTCCTATATGTGAAAGAGTGAAAAGTGCTTGCTTTGTTGATCTCACAGGCCTGAGGTAGATGCGATTGTCATCAAATAGGATAATGTATAGGAAAGTAAAACGTCAGCAATTTCCCCTCCAAAACCAAAGTCAATACTTGAAGACACGTAGACGTTATCGGTTACTGCACGGTATTAATAGGTTGCTAAATGATGTAAAATCAGTTTTTGTACGCAGGCTTTCAGATTGCAACTACGTCAAAAACCAAGGCTTCTTTTGTTTAAGGTTTTTAAAGGAAGCAAACTAACCATTACACGGAAGTATCCTCTCTGGGGAGGAAGGGATAAAAATAAGATGGAAGGAATGAGGGTAGTTTAGATATCTGCAACATTTTACTTCTTAAAAAAAAAAATCTAGGCAAAAACTGTAAAATGTTACCATTTGTGTAACACTTGGGGAGGTTAGACAGGTGTCTGTTGTACTTTTCTGAGCGTTTGAAATATTTCACTTAAAAATCTAATTCACTGATATTGATGATGAACCAAAGTTCCATCTAATGAGACAAAAATACCAATTTATTTACAAAATTTAGGAGCCTGAGATTGTTGTTTTTAAGAAGTTTAGGCATCTTGATCTAATTAGTCAAATTATTAAGGAAACATACTTGCAGAACTACTGCTCATGTGGTATTTCCTTCCCCTAGGTCACCAAATATTTAGTGTCCTCAGGTTCAAGAATCCTAACGAGCTTCCAGAAGATTTGGAAAAATGCAAACGATTTTTTATGCATAATTTAAGTTCAGGGTACAACTGGCTCCTAGAACCCTGGCTTAAATTCTCTCTCCTTGCTCAATTTTTATTTTCCAGGAAATATAGCAGAGCTACTGTTGTTGACAAGAAGACAGGCAGCGTGCTTACCTAGCAAAGCCAACACCACGACTTGTCCCACTGGAATCGCGTAGTATCCTTGTAGAAATAACTTGTCCAAATGGTTTCAGCATATTTTCAAGTTCTTGCTCATCCATGGACAGTGGCAAATTAGAAATATACAAGTTGGTAGGATCTTGTTCCTGTTGCTAAAACCGAACAGAGAACTGTCTATTAATTTCCAGCGGAAGGCGAGATATGTGAACACACTTTTACTTGGCCACTCTCTTAGCTCAGTTCCTTTGAAAGTACTAGCAAGTGAGATCATGGGAACTACAGAACACCCGAGTCACCAAGAACACTTGAAAACAGTGTCTGAAGCTTGGACAATCTGTGCAGGTCAGACACGATCCCACCAAACCATGCTTGGCAGGTTTGGAAGCAGAAGCGCTGAGCGCTGGCAGGAGTCGCTGAGTTGGAGAGGATGCCCTCATGGAAGCAAAACTCTCAGCTGTTTGCAGTGTTCTACAAAATAACTAACCTCTCCTCCACTACTATTTTTAGGAGCCCATTTTGGGCACACTATTGCACAAATGGCTGTTACTGCTAATAATTCAATCCAGAAACACACGACGGATTCTGGACTAAGTCAACTAAAGTCCAGTGGGATTTTGCCCAAATTCCCTTCTTTTGCTCTACAGCAGAGTCATTACTACCTCTGAGTTGTGATCACCAATGGGAAATAGAGGACTTCCTAAATTAACAAAAACAAAACCCCACAAAGTCATACAAAATGACAGACTCAAGGCAGTACAAGTTTTAGAATCTGGATAAAGCTGAACTCAAATGTAGATGGGGGAAGGGAGTTTTGCTAAATCTTTGCTACTCTAAGAGTGATCCAGGGGCCAGCAGGGATGGAGTTACCTGCAAGCTTACCAGAAATGTAGAATTCCAGGCCCCAACCCAGACCTACAGAATCAGAAACTGCATTTTAATAAGATCTCCAGGCAGTACAAATGCATATGAAAGTTCGAAAAGCAGCAATTAGATCATTTCCCACCCACCTTTGCACTGCTGAGGTAAAAATCAGCTGAAACCAAAGATAGCAACTGAGTTTTCTGAGAACCAGTAACAGCTATGTATATTTACTGAGTCTGGTGTTAAATCATCAGGAAATAAGCTTATATGCTATCTGGAATATTTTCTGACCAAGTAAAAACTCATCTCGGCAACTGTGAGATTAGGATGATCTTAACTTTAAAACAGGCTTTCCTTTGATCTTACTACCACTTGTATCTTTACATACTGAACTATGCAAGTTTATGATTTTTCTTTAACAAGCACTATTAGCAAAGTCATTAACCGATGTCTTAGCCTTAGGCAACAGAACAGCACACTCATTATATTTAAATTTCCAAAATGCACAGTACTTTAAAAATATATGTGAAACATACGCGTATTCGTACAAAGTCTCTACTTTCAAATGTATCCTGGCATTAATTAAACCTAAAATAAAACCTTTCCTTTCAGATGATCTGCAAGTAAAAGTAACTGACCTTTAAGATTTAAAACAACAATCTGGTATCCTAGGGAATGGCAAATACCCTGGTAGTCCCAAGAATTAAAGTTACCAAAGACTGAGAAACTTTGGGCAGAAAGTACTGCCCCTATGACTTCCTGGTTCTGACAGAAGGCAGCCTGTTACCAGGCCAGTCCCAAAGGGATGGAGCAGAAGCTCCCAACCTGGGTGGCCCAGACTCTCAGGGGTGTCAGTACGGTTGTGTCCAGGAAAAAAATTAAAAAATTTCAAGTGCTCAGTAGCAAGCCAGAAACTTAACTTCATTAACCCTTGACAGACTAAACAAAAATGGCAACTACCTTTGCTTCTGTCTGAAAGTAGATAAAGTCAGTGTGGTACCACTGATTACCTTATGCCGGGCAAAACCTCCCACTGAAAATTACATAAAGCATATCTTTAATGTACAAAAATTGTAAAGCGATTTAATAAATGCATGACAGTAATAGATAAATTGCTTCAGAATAAAGGGAAGAACAAAATGGTCTTTGGTATTAAATTTTTCAATTTCTTCTCAGGTGGACTACAAGCTAAAATTTTAATTCCTTATTTCCGCTTTATTCACTACCTTCCCTGACTTCACCCAATTAATCCACAGCTCCTCCATTAACTATCTCATGTTGGCTCTAACCTCCCAAGTCCCTGAATCTTTCCTGGAGTGCACAAGACTGTATTTGTTCCTGTGGAAGTCTGGTCCTTAGTTGGTGAACACAGATAGGGTTATTTCTCTCTGAAAGTGGGTACACTGAGGGGTCCTGTAGCCTAATACAGCCCAATGACATTTATAGTGCATCCTGTACATCCCAGACCCTCTTATACAATAATTGTGACTCCAGGTCTGTCTTCTAGCCGTTTATAGTTGAGTTGGGGGGATAAAAACACATATAATGAATGCTGTAACAGAGATGTATACAAGTCACAATGGGAGGACAGACAGGGGAGCTTGTCTTTATTAGGGAACACTTTACAGAGGGCATGACATTGAGTTGAGACTTGAGAAACAAGCATAAGGCATGAGGCTGAAAACCGGATTGTGAAAAGCTACCCAAGGAGTATGACTTTTTTTGTCAGTTATCACTGCTTAAACTTTTCCACTTAAGCAATGCTAGCACGAAAGAGAATGACTATGTATCCTGAAGAGTGTGTGGGCAAAGGATAAAGTAGCTTTGCCAGAGCCGCAACATTTCCTTGAAGGCTTGTATTTTATCTAAAAAAAAAAAAAAAAAAAATCACGTACATGTTGCAATCTACTCCCTAACTATTTGAGTTTGTTTCATATGGAAACAGTATTTCTGAATTAATACTTTCGAGTCATACTGACACTGCAGGAAGATAAGCCATGTTTATCCTGTGATTTCAGGCGTTATACTTTGTTGGGTGAGGGGAGGAGGAGGAAGGGGGAGCCTTGTCCCTGTGCTGCAGCTAGAAAGCCACGCCCTAAAAAATCTGCAGCCTCTGGAGGCACAGAAGCAAGGGAGTGATGTGATCAAGTCTACCTTATTAGAAAGATTTCTGAATCATGCTTAGTCAGATTCAGAATAAAGCTGGGAACTCCCTAATTAAAGAGCATTAAAACACACCTTGGACAAAGATGTGGCATAAAAAATGTTACATAAGAAACATGTATCATAAATATTGTGAGCTTTCTTTTTTTTAAAATAAATTTATTTATTTTATTTTTGGCTGCGTTGAGTCTTCGTTGCTGCACATGGGCTTTCTCTAGTTGCAGAGAGCGTGGGCTCTTTGTTGCGGTGCGCAGGCTTCTCATTACGGTGGCCTCTCCTGTTGTGGAGCACGGGCTCTAGGCTCATGGGCTTCAGTAGTTGTGGCGCACGGGCTTAGTTGCTCCGCAGCATGTGGGATCTTCCCAGACCAGGGCTCGAATCCGTGTCCCCTGCATTGGCAGGCGGATTCTCAATCACTGCGCCACCAGGGAAGCCCGTGAGCTTTCCTTTTGAGTTACAATTATTAAAATCTAAATGACTAACATTTAAGAATATTTAAGAATGTTCATAGACTTTGTCATCTGTGAAGTATTTTCAAAAGGGTTGACAATGTAGGTAACTAAGTACTTTCTAAATCTGTGGTTTAGTTGCTTTTAAACTATTAATAGAAATGTTATTCTTGGGTCTTCGCTGGTGGCACAGTGGTTAATAATCTGCCTGCCAATGCAGAGGACACAGGTTCGAGCCCTGGTCCGGGAAGATCCCACATGCTGCGGAGCAACTAAGCCCGTGTGCCACAACTACTGAGCCTGCGCTCTAGAGCCCGCGTGCCACAACTACTGAAGCCCCTGTGCCTAGACGATGCGCTCCACAACAAGAGAAGCCACTGCAATGAGGAGCCTGCGCACCGCAGCGAAGAGTAGCCCCCGCTCGCCACAACTAGAGAAAGCCTGCATGAAGACCCAATGCAGCCAAAAAAAAAAAAAAAAAAGTTATTCTTTAAAATGTTAATTCAACTTGAATGTTTACCAATGAAGAAAAAAATAATAAAAAGTGCTAAATCAGAATCAGGAAATTGAGCTCCTAACCCACTCTATGATGAATAGTGAGATAAGATAGACTAAATACAGGTAGATATTTCCTGTGATTTTAACGCATTTTTTTTCAATAGCAAACAGTCAACTAGCTCTCTTCATTTGGAATGACCTCTAGGGCTAAACATTATTTATCCTTCTTTTCAAATGGTCAACTTATCCTGCACACATTGCATACAAAGTTGCAAGTAAAAAAACAAAACAAAACAAAAAAGAGAAGCAACTTCAAGCTGGCAGCAATGGCCACAAGAATATCTGATCACCAAAGGGTCCATGCATTCTAATCACCATACATTCCTAGTAAACGGAACATACAGTACTTGTACTACGTGAGAGTGGTTCTTGAATAAGGGTAATTTCGCCCCTTTAAAATCAGGGACAACCGTAACTCTGTTTTATTACATAAAATGCTATGTCAAAAAACAATTTTTCTGTAAATTATGGGTGGTCAGACATAAAAATGGGGCTAACAGGCCTCTTTATATCCCTAGGCATGGAAAGTGTTCAACGGCTTCTTTAACAGGTAGAACACTTGGATCCCACATTGGCCATGAGAGGGATAAATGGCCACTAATGTTCACTTGAGTAGAAAAGTGGGGCTTGGAGGTCCCTCATGGTGTAAAGCACTCAGTCATCATCTGAAAGAAATTAACAAAAACCTCCCTATGCGTGTGGAATGGTTCCTAAAATTCAAGAAAGGGACCTGGCAGGAAGACCAGATATCTGTTTTCTCTTGTACTGAGTAGGTTTACCAACCAGCAGATGGCTGCTTATGGGCATGTGAATGCAAACTGCTTGAAGCATGGTAGACCTCTGTGTGGAAGGGCAATTAAATTCCTGCTCCTTTGACTGCCTATTTACTGAAAAAAGTGCGAGCATACAGCTAGGCAAATGACACAGGGCGATCCGCCGACCCCCAGCAGGTCTTAAGAGGTATTGCGGAAAGGCCTACAGAAGTCACTCTATTAACAGATATCACCAACGTCGACTTGAGTTTTATATCTTTTCAGCTCGTTATCTGAGGTTTTTTTCTTCTTTTCATAGATTGAGTCTTTTATTTTGAAAAATGCACACATTTGAAACAAATGCCAAGTTTAACATACATGGCTCAAGTTTAACCTTGAGCCTTTTGGAAAACCTTTGGTAAATTTCATCAGGGCACTCGATAGACTCAATAAATGTAATTTTTAAATGTCCCATTGCTCTCTCTCCATATCTGCCCAAACTGGGAAGTTTTTCTCTTGCTTAATTGGCTTCTTTGATCATCACTAAAACAAACATTTGGTATCTACCATAGGCCAAGTACCAAGCAAGGCACTGAAATTAAAACACGAATAAGAAACAACCATTGTTGTCCAACGCTCTCCAATTGTAGCTTTATAATTCAGTTTTGAATATCTGTGGAGTTCTTTTTCAACTCCGGTAGTCAAAGTGTCAAACAATATTATATTCTCCCCCACTCCCCAGACTCGCCTAGTGGAATGTCCCTTAATTTTTTCTGATTATGTAAGAAAGCAAGCCTTTAATATGTGGCAATGTGAATTTTCAAAACTTTATAGTGTCCAGATTAATTCACTAGAGGAAAGTGGACAGTGACAGGTCCCTTATCACCCAAACATGGGAGCCAGACCTAAACTTTTATAAACTGTCTCCACAAAAGGTACATGCCAGATGCTCCTTTATCCAGTCAGCATAAAGGGGGTAAGTCAACTCCTGATACTCAAACCCATGGTTCCGTGGCACAGAACAATGGACCCTCTAGCATTTAAAATACCTTTTGTAACTTTAATGATATAATAAAAAAGAAATCAGGTCCAGGAAACGCAGTCATCCTACAGAGACCCGAAGAAATTCACAACGTGCAGAATGTTGGCACACTGCCAGCCTCTCTGAACCCGTGCATTGTTCCCTCCCTACAGATGATGTAGGAAGGGATCACTTTTCCTAGCCAATTTACAGTCCAAGCCACCTAAGGAGGTCTTTGAACAGTGCTCATTAACAGTCCACGGGAAAGCTGGCATTCAAAGTGCACTGTTGACACAACGTACAGTGCCAATCTATGCCCAGTCCGGTTCTGACTAAATGCATTGTAAAGACTTCTTCAAACAGGATATATTTAATATATTATGCTACTCAATATCACCGGCACTGAAAAGATGCCTAGGTAAGTGCTCATGGGGCCGCTCTAAAAAAGGCCTCTGTAGTACCTGGAGCAGGCTGTTAAAATAGCCCTCTTTCTAACTTTGTTTCAGCAGAAGTCACCAAAAAATGGGTTTCAGGCATGCCCACGTTCCAGAGTGAGAAACCAGACCACCTACACAAAGTCTGCATAGGAGTGGCTGAGATCTGGCTTGAGAGGCTCAGCTGACCACCCACCTCTCGTCTGCCGGGGAGGGACTGGAGAGGGTGGAATGAACACGCATGTGGAGAGAACCGCTGATGTGTTCTGAGTCCCACCACAGGGGCTGCTTCCCCCATCACTGCCAGTCCAGCAAGAGAGGCTTCAACAGACCCCTCAGGAGGCATGGTCTGTGACCTCTGGAGCTTGGTGGATACAGTGAATCAATGTCTGACTTACGCCTGAGGAATCTAAAAGGCAAAGGCTGGTTGAAGGGGTCTGTAAGTGCAATTGGGAGGTAACTAGTCTCCCACAGACAGCTGGCAAACACATCAATGTGGGCCACACAGGTAGAGTTGGCCCAGGGTTGTGTTAGAGCCTTCCAGGAAGGCTGTCTTGAAGGATAAGAAGGCCCTAGAAGAAAGGGGCTGAAGGCAGACCCTTAGATTCTCAGGAGCTGAGGCTAACAGCCTGAGGACACGTCTTCTCTAGCTTGAAGGAACTACAGGGGAGAGAGTAAAGCATTCTACTAAGGAAAGCATCAGTTCTCTGTCTGCCCAGAGAAATCAACACCATATCACATAATTGTCAGGTCAAGAAACGCTCCCATCCTTTGCCACTGCTCGAACCTTGGAGGGGTTAGAAACCACAGCTAGCTATGGAAGAGTGGGAAATAGGAAAGAAACTAACCATGCTCCCATCCCAGGACAAGCTTACTACTTAGAGCAGACCAGAGCTGGGGGAAGGGAGAAGGTTTAATATTATACGGCACTCAAAATTTTGTCAAATAAACAGGATTGGACATTTCAATTATAGGTATCACACACTTAGCATTGGAAATGTGTTCTTAAAAAAAAAATCAGACATTCAGCATCAAAATGTTAACCAGGAGCCTATTTCATATTATTTCAAGTAAGAAGTATAATGTATTACCATTAATCACAACCCCCAAATTTCCTAAAATGCAACTAAATACATTTGTTACACATCTGTACATGTGTCTGTATACACGTAATACATGGTTATATTGGGATGTAAACTTTTAAAATATCACTTTGTTTTTGTTTTTGTTTTTTTGCGGTACACAGGCCTCTCACTGCTGTGGCCTCTCCCTCTCACGGGCCCAGCTGCTCCGCGGCATGTGGGATCCTCCCGGACTGGGGCACGAACCCATGTCCCCTGCATCGGCAGGCGGACTCTCAATGACTGCGCCACCAGGGAAGCCCTAAAATGTCACTTCTTGATCACCAAGTTATCAATATGGTTGTTAGCAGACAACTGCTTTGTAAGTTGTCATTTCTCTTAGCACCAGTGGCACCCAAGACACACATCCCTTTTTGCTGACTCTCAGCAGAGTTTTCGAAACCTCTACACAATTCTGACATTTACAAACTGTATTTGGAATATAACCTGAGATTTCCCCCTTAAACATCTTGTTTAAAGTATCGTACTGAGATTGGTGTAAATACGTATAGAAAGGCTGAAAATGTACTGAAAAGACAATTATGTTCCCTGAAATTTGGATATGAAAACAATTAAGGGGCATTCTACTGAAAAAAATTAACCAGAAAGACCTGAAATGAAAGAAGCAACTGAAGGAACTTTTCAAAATTACGAGAGTAGCCAGAAAAGTCATGGGACCTGCCCTAGATTTTATCCATGAGAAGAAGAAACAGGAGCTTCACAGAGTAGAGGAAATGGACAGAACAGAGGGAAAAATAGAGCCCTTTTCCAATTGTGCCTTAAAAGTCCTGCTTAGAAAATGTATGGTTACCCATTGTTTACATAGGCGTATTAGACATTCTGTAAATCATATACAACTTAGGTATTGCATACTCACAATTAAATATATTTCAAGCCTCATAATCACCGTCTTTCAACAATACCACAGGAAACTGCTGTATATTACGGACATAATCTAAAAATCATGGCTTAGTATTTACAGTTTGTTTATTTTAGCTTCTTCCTCTGGAGTTTAAAAACATCTGAAAGAAGTCCAACTCAATCCAAAGGTCTAAAAACATTAAAAGTCAAGGATTACTTTAGAAAGGTGATCCCTTTCATCAATTCCTGAAATCTTTATTCATGCTGGTTTTTTTTTTTTTTTTTTTTTGCGGTACGCGGACCTCTCACTGTTGTGGCCTCTCCCGTTGCGGAGCACAGGCTCTGGACGCGCAGGCTCAGCGGCCATGGCTCACAGGCCCAGCCGCTCCGCGGCATGTGGGATCTTCCCGGACCGGGGCACGAACCCTTGTCCCCTGCGTCGGCAGGCGGACTCTCAGCCACTGCGCCACCAGGGAAGCCCCATGCTGATCTTTTAATCAAGGTAAATCTCTATCCTGGTAGCTGCATATATGTCCTTCAACAGCTTTAAGGTCTTAGCAGGTAACTTATCTCAACCAGGGTTCTTTAACTTCCATAAATCTTCTTTCCTTATGGAAATGTGAATACCCTTCAGGGAATGACCACATGCTACTCTTCAGAAGCAGCAGAGGACAGCACAAAATTACTTTCCTCCGTACTTCAAGACACTAGATAATATAAAATTATCGATCTTTTGAAAAGAATATACAAGATATCAAACTGTCAAGTTTCAAACTTGAAAATATGTTCTGTAGCAATTCAAAAACCACAAATAAAAAAATATGTACAGAATTGTATGAGTATCTTAATAAATGCACTTTAGGCACTAGGTATGATATAAATGCACTTTAGGCACTAGGTATGCACTTGGCACTAGGTATGCCAAGTTTACATTTAGGCAATAAGACTGGAGAATAAATACCACTTCAGTGATTAAGAGTTCATCAAAACAAGTCCTGAATAAAGCTACTGCAGAACTACTAAAGAGAAGATTTATAATCCATAAATAACCAATGTCTAAAAATCACTGACTTTTACACAGAGGAAATAGTATCTGTAGCTTACATTGCATTAAAACTACTAGTATATTTGTACAACGCATACATATGTGATTGTATTTTGTTATTCTTTCATAATATGACATTCTATACACAATTACCTTCGGAAGTGTTTCTAAAATGTATTAACTCCTTAAGCATTGACATTTTAAAATTATTTTAAAAAATACAGTACAGAGCTTCAGCCCACAAGTACCCACTTACCTGAGAAAATCTGGTGCTATTTCTCCATTTACTTAGGGGGTTACATAATCTGCTATGTAAAATTTTATACAGTTATAAAACCCTTCTTCACATATAAATTTATGAGGAACAGTCTTTGGCAAAATAGCTACCATTGAGGATGCGAAGGCATGGGACAAGTGTCCACAGGTAACTGTGGCTCACTGGGATGGAAGGAAGAACTTGGATGGTGACAGGAAAAGCCACGTATCTAGCTTCAGAACCAAAGCCAGAGACCAGAGCAGTGAGTACTGGCTCGCAACTCACCTTTGCCATTTGAGCTTGAACCCCACTTGCCTTCAGGGCAGACACAGCCTTCTGAGCTGCTGCAGGACTGTCAAAGTCGACAAAACCATAACCTGAAATGCAAAACACACTTAGTGTTTAAGCCATTATTTTATGATTACATAGAGGAAAAGGATGACTCCATTTGGTCTCTGATGCAGGCAACAGAAATGAAAGCCCTGACGTTCTGACATGTCTCAAGCTTTACAGCCGCAATGCAACATCCTCCTCGAGCTGTCCTTCCCCATCTATCAACGAGCTAGGCAACTTTCCCTTCAAAGTTTAAAAAAAAAAGGAAGAAACAAACAAACAGTTTTTTTCCTTTTCCAGATCTTTTTCTCAGGTGTCCTGTACTTACTGGCAGAAAAAAAAAGACATCCGAGTTATACCAAGATTTAAAAAAAAAAAGGAAAAAAAAATCAACTTCAGAGAAGTAGCATTTTTAATAATTTGGTAAGAAAGATGGTGCTATCCTACAGAGCTTACAAGTGTATGTTTATTCTGTAGACTACATTTTATTTTTCACATAAGTTAAGTACAACCACTGGATACCCCAAATATAAAATAATCTAAATGTTAGAACTTGGTTAAAAATATCATTATTTATCTAAAATAGAGCTCATGATCTCTTCAAAATAAACAAAGGGGGGGGGGATGGCTCCAGAAACCCAAAATAGCTGTTTTAGCAGTTCATGTCCTAAAGTCTAAAAACAAAACATAATAAAACAAATAAATAAATAACCTCCTAAGAGAGGTCCTGGTTCAAAGCTTATTTATCCACAGCTTTTCAAACATTTTAAATAAGCTGGTCAGCTATTCTGCCTGGCCACGACAAATCAAAAGCAAG
Source organism: Leucopleurus acutus (assembly GCF_964270905.1). NCBI lineage: Eukaryota > Metazoa > Chordata > Mammalia > Artiodactyla > Delphinidae > Leucopleurus > Leucopleurus acutus. Next base: position 47,869,518 of record NC_139149.1, read on the forward strand.
AAATAATGGGGAAAAAGGGTCGGGTTGAGGGTAGGGCTGCTACCAAATGATCACATGGATGGTATCCATATGCTAATTGTTAGTGAAAATGAATAGCAATCAAGAAAAGAGGAAAACTATACAAAGAACAGGCCTTCAAGCAGCATATGAGCAAACAGCTCCATGAACTTCACTGATCCATAAGCATCACTGCATTACATCAGGCAGTCACTGATTTGTCACTATAACTCTTAAGTTATGAGAAAAGGGTCAATTCTATTTAGCGCACTGTTTAGAAGATCAGGGTACCAGGCAAAAATACCAACAGAGATTTCCTTGGAATTCAAACCTATTATCAAATTAATTTTATTTTCTTAATTTATTTATTTATTTTTTGCGGTACGCGGGCCTCTCACTGTTGTGGCCTCTCCCGTTGCGGAGCACAGGCTCCGGACGTGCAGGCTCAGCGGCCATGGCTCACGGGCCCAGCCGCTCCGCGGCATGTGGGATCTTCCCGGACTGGGGCACGAACCCTTGTCCCCTGCATCGGCAGGCGGACTCTCAACCACTGCGCCACCAGGGAAGCCCATCAAATTAATTTTAAATGAGGAAGAATATTTTGAAAAAGAAAAGCCCTGTTTGGAGGTTGCAGAGAAGAGGGGCCAGCCCTATCATTCAGTTGCAGATATTATAAAGCTACAGTCGTTTACACAGGAAGAAACTAAGTCAAAATAGGCAAATATATGCATCAACAAGACCAAACAGAAACTTCAGAAGTAGTCCAAAGGTGAGTGTGCAGTATTAATACCAAAAATATTGCCTGGTAACAAAACTAGTGAACTAGACTATGGATTACAGAAATAGATGTTTTAGGAGACAGAAGTGTCAAAGCTGAAACAAGCAGCAGCTTCCTTCGAGTACTTGGAATTGGGTTGGAATAAGGCCTAATCTGATTTTGACAGTGAATGGAGAAATAGCCAGGTTGGAAAGAAAAAGAAGAGGCTGACCCAAGTAAAAGCAGAGAACGCTACTCAACAGCCAGGTTAGAAGTCAGGTTAAACGTATTTTGGAATTTTTTTAGAAATCTGTCGTTAATGCTAACATGCAACCCGTTATGAAGGTACACACAGGCACACACATACTCACTCTCTCACTCTCATACATATTTTACTACCAAATACGATTTAAGCAGGTCATAAATGAACACCCAACTACACTGAAATGATGTAACTTCTACTGATGGATATTGAAGACACCCTCCTTAATTTTGCTGTTGTCAATAAATTACAATAAATAGAAGATCTCAGGTTTAATATTCATGTCGGTGAAATTGATATTCATTCAGGTAATATTAGTATTATTTTATCTGTTATTTCCTTATTAGGAAAAATCCATAACGGTTGCATTTTTAGTTAACTGTTTATAACCTTTTCTGGCCTTGCCCAATGTCTACTACATAGCTGTTTCATAAATATTTGCTGAAAAACAAATATAACAGGTAAGCATGCAACCCTGGGCTCTTTCATTTCCTCTATTATATTACTTTCAAGTAAGTATAAGAGTATATAAATGAGTTTCACAGGTTCCATGGGTTTCATTATATAAATATGTACACAGATATTTCTGAAGGTGGGATAAACTAAGTAACACAGCATCCTCTCACTGGACCCCCAAGAGGATTCTTCTCAGGTCTCAGGACCAGGACCAGTTATGGTACTCCTGCTTCTTGGATTTTATTCTACATTGTGATTACTGAATCACGGGAATAGGTATGTTTATTTTTGCTTTGGCAACTAAGAAATACAGGGCTATTTCTATAGTAACATGAAGTTTCCTGCTCTTACTCCTATTTTCCCTTTGGTCTGACTTATCCTCAGCCATTTTATGTCTGTGTGTCTGTGTGTGTGTGTGTGTTTTCTGGTCTTATATGCAACTCTGTAAACATTGATAATTAACCAGTCAGGTGTCACAATCAATCCGTTGTTAAGCTTTTTTTTTTTTTTTTTTTGGTCCTGAACTACCATATATTCCAGTGCTGAAAAGCATTTAAATACCTTTTCTTGGCCAAAAACTGACAAAAATTGAAAGGTAGAAGAGCAACTGAATAGTGAATTTTTAAATTTAATAACTACGATAACATGTTATTCAGAGCAATATTTCCTTCAGCTTAATTCTGTCTTCTGGAGAGAGGCTTCAAAATATGTTTTGTGGGGCTTCCCTGGTGGCGCAGTGGTTGAGAGTCCGCCTGCCGATGCAGGGGACACGGGTTCGTGCCCCGGTCTGGGAAGATCCCACATACCGCGGTGCAGCTGGGCCCGTGGGCCATGGCCGCTGAGCCTGCATGTCCGGAGCCTCTGCTCTGCAGTGGGAGAGGCCACAACGGTGAGAGGCCCGCGTACCGCGAAAAAAAAAAAAAAAAAGTTTTGTGCCAAAAAATGTTCTATGACCTATAAGGTCTCTAATTTCCAGGTATAAAATTCTTTGATCTGTTCAACTCTCCAAAACTGTATACAACACAAGCACTTTCCATTTATACTAATAACCTCTTAAGCATTACCTATATTCATCCATCCATCCACCTACCCACCTTCTCAAGTTATCTGTAACATGGCTAACATGTTATCTGTCTTTATTATGAGCTATGCTGTGTTATTTTTTCTCATTTGTCCTAAAATTACTATTTTTCAGGAGCTCTTTCATTCTCCCTCCCAGAATTTTATAAACCCATTCTTGCTTACTCTCTCCCCCTCACTCACTCACCCACACCCCAGATATCTGTTGCTATTTCTTCCTGAGAGGCCTGTGTGACACAAAGAGACTCAGGAGGTTTCTCTCATCGCCACCCCCCCACCCCCGACATAAGGCAGTCTCTCCTGAGACTCAATTTAGGAGAACATCTACAGGCGACATGTATTGAAAACCAGTGCTGAATTATTCTTATCCTTATTTAGAAGTCCCCAAAATCTCTCCACTTATCTTCGGACCCTTCCCAAATATCATGGGTTTGTATTATGATGTTCAGTTTAGTATTTCTTTACTCGTACCTTTTCCAGATCATGCTAAGCATTTTGTGGAGTTTTGGCTTCCAGGCAATAGGGTCTTGCTGGAAAAGAGTGTATAACAGTAGCGTGTCCAGTGTAGAGGTGTGGCAGAGAATTCACCCAGGGAGGCCTCTGGGTCCTCTCTCTCACGTAACTAGGGCAGCTGTGCTTTTTTTTAACACACTGATCTGCTGCGAAGACTTCTTTTTGGGGGTAAGGGGGTTGGGGAGGTGAGGAGGAAGAAAGGAAGGGTAAGGTTATAAAACGACTTGTCTACTGTGATTTCTCTCTTGGTTTGAAACAAATGCTGAGATCAGCTTCCTGTTTTATACCTGCAAGAGTCCGGTTTTTTTTTGTTATAAAACCAAAAGTTTTTTTTCTGTGTCCCTGCTCACCCAAATCATTTTAAAATATGGTAAACAAGACTAATCTGGTAACTGGGTAGACATTTCAGTCTACAATTTGACTCTCTCCAGTTTAATTCACTGAAAATATTAATTGAGTACCACTCTACGTAAAGCATTGCTCTATTCACCGTCCTAAGGCAAAACTGCCTGAATGTGCCATGTTGACTAAACATGGGCTTAGATATTTGCCACAATAGCTCCTTTAAATTCAGGAGCTTTGAAGAAGAGACAGAAATACAATGAATCACTTCAAGTCCAGATTAAAGGAAACGGCTGGCTTCTATGGTGAGGCCCTACCATACCATCCAGAGGCTTCATTTATGTTCTCTGCCTTTTTCAGATTGTGCTAAGCCACAGCCATCACCACTACTTGAAAAACTGGGGTCTAATTAATGAGGAGATTTGCCTTCTCTGCCTATTCCTGTCAACCTTATTTCAATTCACGGGGTCAGTCGTTAGTCTCAAAGTCAGCTGACTCCATTCTTCCCCTTTCCTAGAAATCACATGCCTATTGTTAAGATGCTGGATCATTAAAAGTCAGAACCACAGAGCATCAGTGCTGCCTACTCCAGACGCCTCCTCTTCCAGCTCATGGAGCTGCATGAGCTCATCCTAATTACACGGAAAACTGAAGGTCAGTGCATCAAATTAATGCAGCAGCATATTTCAAAGGGGCGTATGACCTCCCCTCCCTATTACAATTCGGTCAGTGAAAATGGTTCTCTCCTCCCCGCTGCCAATATTGTCAACAGGCATTCAGCAGAGAACAATTGGGAGTATTGAAACATGTAATTAAGTACTGCTTAAAACTACTCTAATTAATAGAGCCAATTTGCACAATATGTAATCTTTTCAGTTCTTTAGTGCAGTCCAATGGTCTTCAGTAAGCAGCTCTAATCTCCTCAGGCTCAGCAAAGAAAAGCTATTTTCTAACTCTACTCCCCTTTTAAGAGCAGGGGATAAATGCCAGCCGGTATTTTGCATGTTAACTCTACTGGCATCAAATCTGGGATTCTGGCAAAGGGCTAGCTGCTGTTGGGTTTCCAGCCAAAACTCAACCAGGGACAAACGCAAGCAATATGCTGACATTGTGCAAGACAGAAACTGGGTGACATGTAAGATTTGGATTTTAATAAATGGAGGTAGTTTTGAAACCAAAGATCAAGTTTAAAATTCCATTATTTTTCTAAAGCCCTGATTTAGCAAATCAACAGCCAACGAAACATACCTTTGCATTTGTTCGTTGTCTTATCCAAAATTGCCTTCGTGGAAACAATTTTCCCATATCTAAGGAAAAAAAAGAGAAAAAAAGAAGTTATAATTGAGGAACCTTTATTAATGTCTAAGTCCAGAGAACACACACACTTATCAAACAACTGCAAACTTTCAAGTACAAAATGTTCTTTACTAGGGGACGGGAAATGAGAATTCGAAACACAAACTAAACTAAAAAGGGGGAACAGCTAGGCCTCTCATTTGAATCTCTGGATTACAGTTTGATGTTTAGCTTTGAGGAATCAGGTACTTACCTGATGATCTTGGGACCAAAAAAATGGAATGTGAGCTCTATAAAAATAGTTTCGTCTAGTAACACCATGTCTGTGGTCAAATACAAACCCAAAGGCAAGGCTACAGAAGTGTTAATGGAAAGTACTAAGATCAACATAGCCTTTATGAACTAATCACGGTGGGAAAGCTGCCTGGATCTTATCTATTCATTTTGCTTTTGCAGGCAGCTCTGCATGGCTCTAGATCACCACAGAAAGGTGCGTATGTGTATATATCTTTAACACACTTGATGTGTTATTTAAAACAGGTCTTTTTTACCTAAGATTTTGACAACTGTTTATAAATACCTTTATTAAGACCTCTTTTAATGCTGTAATAATAGTTATACGGTGTACTCACTAATGTGTGTGTGGGCACGTGTGTGCAAGAAATAGGCAATGCAAAAATATAAACCAATGAATCAGGAATTAAGCATTACTTTTATGAGGGTTTGTATGAAAAATGTGTTCAGATTCCTTAATGTACAACAGAAGTTGGAAGAAGAAGGAAAAAAATTCAGAATATTAAAATTGAGGGCACTGCTATCAGAAACAAAGGGGCAGCAGAGTTTAAATATATGTACTACCTACATCCTTTCAGTGACCAGACCACAATGCAAAGCACCGCTATGTTTGTCTTCTAAAAACGGAGAAGAAAAACCTTTGAAAAATAACTCTTAAAAATTACTAGGTTTTTGGGGAATGCACATAACATACTTGAGGTATCTGAGACATTTCCCCATTTAGATGTGGCAAATTCCAAAATTTTACTTTCCTATGTATTTACTTTAAAAATTTCACATTTTCTCTAATACTACTTTCTCGTGATTTCTGCTGAGGACTAAAAAGACTCTTAAAAGTTTTAGAAAATGGAAGTATCTGTGCAGCACTTTAAAACATTCTAAATGCTGCAGGTTTCTATTTTATGTATTGAACAAGCTGAAAGATACTTCTCTAGAGGAAACAAATGGCTTGGGCCACCTCTCTCCCTCAGTTAATCTTCACTCTGTGTAATCATGTAATCAAATGATTACTAACTGGGCACATGAAAGTAAAGATAATTTAAGGTTCAAATGACAATTACATCCAAGCGGCATAAGGCTACACAAACATCTTCAATTCCCTGTAGAGATTCTGAGTATTTATAACAACCTTAACACAGGTCACTAAGCTTACAAAAAAATTTTTTTTTAAACTCTGCAAAACAGAAACAATAAGTGATTTAAAGACCACCTTATAGCAACCATTTATCTACCTAGGTTACGGACAGCTTGATATGTACCAGCACTCTCTCCTTTGCACAAGTTTTAGCTGAAAACGCTTTTAGACTGCATCCCTATCACAGCCCTTTGCAAAAGTAGGGAAGAAATCTGGTATGACTCCAATGTAGGATAAGGGGATTGGGAGTCATAGAGATTAAGAGACTTTGCTTGCGGTCACAGAGTTCAGGGTCTTTTGTAAACCAAACAGAAGAAAGCAAATTTAGAGAAGGTCAGGGGCTGGCCTTCTACCCTTCTGGTTCTGCTCTCCACAATAATGGGGAAGAAGACATGGAGAGAGGAAGATGTGGGAAGCAGGAAAAGTGAAGAGGCTCCTGAGAGCACTAGACTCAATCCATGCCACACTCCACTCTGGTTTGGGTTCTCTTTGATCTTTGCTACATCTGACATTTCTCCTTATTTCCACACCTACGCTTCTAGGACCTTCACTCTCAGGACCTCATCCTACCTTTCTGGGCACCCTTTCAGTGTTTTTTTTTGGCCCATTCAGCTTCCTCCTCTCTCTCCTTAACCAAGTACTTTCATCACATTTGATAATCAGACCCTTAACCCTTCCTTTTCCTAGGAAATGCATCCAGTACCACAGATTTAACTTACACATCTTCTTTGATGAAGCCCATTTCTCCTTCCTGTTTTTTTTTTAATCTAACCAAAGCTTTAGTTTTTGTCTTCTTCTTTTTACTTAACTATCTTAGTATCTTACTAAGATACTTAAATATCTAGTTAGATGTTACCTCATGTCCACTATTTTCTAAATCCCACCCCCAAAGAACCTCAAACGCATTTTCCTTGTCTCCTCTTCATATCTCATTTCATTCAATAGCATCATCACATTCCCAATCTTCCACCAAGCTTGTGGTCCTTGAGACATCTTCAACTCAGCCATTCCTGAATCCAGTCAGTCAATCACTCTTCTGAGTTTTGCCTCTGACATGTGTGTGATATTCACTCCTTCCCTTCACTGTGCCTACACCTATATACAAAAGGCATATCATAGTTCTTGCCTCTAGCCTCTGGTCCTTCCAACCCAGTCTGCTGCATTACTTGGAACATGGTTCTCTTATCTCTCCATTGCCCCCTTCTATCCATGCTTGAACTTAAAGAACCTGTTGCAACACTAACTTTTCCACGAAACTCTCCCGAATCGCCTCAACCATTTAGTGGGCGATTTTATAAGAAACCAGAAAGGGAATAACATTTACTCAGTTCCTAAATTTCTAGGCACTTTGTATGTATGGTCTTATTTAACTTCACAACAATCTTATGAGGTAGCTGTTGTTATTCCCATTTTTGCTAATGGGAAAACAAAAGCTCATAGAAATGTTGAGACTAAGATCTCGCCTAAAACCTCAAAGCTCAAAAACAGTTAAATTTAAGTTTTCACTGCAATTTATCTATGACATAATTTTGAGAAACAATGTTTCCTTTACATACTCAGAGTATGAAAGGTGAGGAAAAAAGTGGAAGATCTATTAAGGGATAGGAACAGATTTATTTTTCAAACCAAAGCAAGGTTTTTGTTTGTTTTAGACACAAGAAATAAGTATGTGGTTCATGGTTGAAGGAGGGATGCGGGGTGTGTGCAGGAGAAGAAATATGTCTGAAATTTACCGGTTTTACTTTCTATTGTGGTTTCCATCATGATTTGTGGGTTAACACTGAAAGCCCATGACTTCCCAGAAAGTCAAAACAGTTTTCACTCTGTGGTACTACTGCATACTAGCCTCCATGCAATCAGAGGGTCAGTGAGACGCTTCTCTGGAGTTACCCGGGGTGGTGGTGGGGCAGGGTTGTGAAGCCTTTTCCTCTCCTACAATATCTTTTTCTGTGAGCTGTTCACTCAGTTAGCTTCTCAGGGGCTGATGCAGTCACCATGTTGTGGGAATGGAGCACAGAACAAGTTCTTCTGATGACATGAGAAAGGATCTACAATATGGGGACGAGCCGGCTGGCAAACGGCACCTCAAGGAACAGGAAAGGGGGTAGCAGCCTTCAGAGCAATTCCCCTCTGCTAGTCTTATCTGTAGTAAGATTTAATAATGTGAGGCAAGGGATGGGATGGCGGGGGAGAAGTCATTACAGATGATTCACATTTAGTCTAATTCTACTGTTGATCAGCAGTGCCTGCAAGAGTAACAGATATCTGGACAGAAATTCATAAAGCAACTAGATTTTCACCTCCCCTTGTGCCTATCTGCAACTTAATTTGTAAAAAAAAAAAAAAAAAAGTCAAGTAACAGGGACATAGGATTTATTAGGGAGAAAACAGGCCTCCTCACTGGCAGGATTCACACTCCAAGGACACCAAGCAGATGCATGCCCAAGAAAGCAAGCTGCAGAATTTAATGGGGAAAATGTGAATATGAAGATTCTGTGGGTTTTACCCAGCTTCAAAGTAACAAGGCTCAGACGCACAGTCCTGGCTACCCAGAATATAATATTCTTTGCTGAGAGTAGATTAATCCACTCCAGAGGAAGCTCTGACAGCAAAAGGATAAAGAGTAATTAAGAGACATGACTACAGAATAATGAGAATTTCAAAGGGAGAGGATAACAAGTAAAAATCTCACATTTAAACCTATTGGCTAATAAAACCTTTCGCTTAGAAGCTACCCAAGTTTCTTTTGTTTGTACCACAGCTTTTGTCATTTCTCCCCCATTTCCATTTCTTCTTTCATCTGCTATAATATAAAATCTAAGCATATTTTAGTTTGCACTTACTAAAATAAAGCTTCATTTTCTCCTCTGCCCCCCACCACTTAGTCCTTCATTAATTCTACCTTTTTGAAAATTTACCATAATTACAAGAGAAATGCGTATTTGTTATTAGAAGACACAGAAAAGCAGATTGAAATATTAGAATCACCTAAAGTCCTGAATACGAAATGTTAAATGGATTGATGCGTATCTTTATAGATTTTTTAAAAAAATTTAAATTTATTTATTTATTTATGGCTGTGTTGGGTCTTCATTTCTGTGTGAGGGCTTTCTCCAGTTGTGGCGAGCGCGGGCCACTCTTCATCGTGGTGCACGGGCCTCTCACTATCACGGCCTCTCTTGTTGCGGAGCACAGGCTCCAGACGCGCAGGCTCAGTAGTTGTGGCTCACAGGCCTAGCTGCTCCGCGGCATGTGGGATCTTCCCAGACCAGGGCTTGAACCCATGTCCCCTGAATTAGCAGGCAGATTCTCAACCACTGCGCCACCAGGGAAGCCCATCCTTACAGATTTTGTCTAGTGTGCACGTACAAGTGTCTGCACATGGCACTCAGGCGCACACACATAGTCTCTTTCTCCTCTCTCTCATCTACTAGGGAACTTGGAGCTTTTGAACATGGCCAGTTACAAGCCAAGGCTCTGGAGAATAGAGTCCATTCCACCCACCACCAACAGATGGCGGTAAGGGTTGACGAGTTATTTTAGTATTGGTCATCCCAGTTGGAAACTCAATTAAGGCACCATAGGGTCATTGGCAAGGTTTATGTTAGTTTATTTTACAAATGTTATTAAACTGAAAAAAGCAATGGGTGTGTGGAAAAAAAACAGAAAGAAAAAGTGTACACCTATAATGTAAACAAAAAACGATGTGAAAAAGGGTGGGATATTGCTCATGCATATAGGATGATTGCTTTTGTTTGCTTTAAGAGCTGAACTGCCTTTGAAGGACAAAGAAACTTGCCACTGTGAGAGAGGCTGTGCCCGTGCAAATGACAATAATTAGCAAGAAGGAGGGAGAGGGGATTGAAATGAGAAAAAAACCAAACCTCTATGGGCTATCAAATCAGTATCCACAATGGAAAGCCTATGACCTAGTGAGTTAACTCAGGGGAATAACAGAAGTTAACAGATTACATCTATACAGCTTTTATGTTATGTCAGGCACTGTTTTATGTGATTTAGGTCAATTATTTTAATCTTCACAGTGACCTTTTGAGTAGGTGAAGTTTTATTCCCACTTTGCAGTTGTGAAACGAAGGAGCGGAGTGAGTAAGGGACCCACTAAAGGTTACACAGCAGCAAAGAAGGGAGACAGAAGTTGGCTTGGCCAATCACGCTGACAAGTGTGGAAACTTTGGTCGCCAACCACAGACTGTTCCAGAGGTTCAAAGCTGCTCCCACTGTGAATCTGCACAGTTCCAAACAAGTGGCATGAGGATGAGGGCAGACCCTGGAACTGCTAAAGCCTCTAACACAGATGCTGACAACATTCAGAAAGTTGTTCCCTGACTTCCTGGGTAGACAACATTGTTCTATGTGGAATAAGAGGCCCAAGAGAACAAATGTATCAGTGAAGAGGAGGTATGGCTGGCTTTAAAGCTTAGAAGGAGTAATGCAGGGATCTATTTGGTGGGAATGGATTTGGGAACTAGGAGCCCTTTGTTATTGTGGACTTGTGGGGAGAAAAGGGAAAATAATTCACAGACATACACCCACACCCGGATGATACCGTACATGCATTTTCTAACTTGATTTTTTTGGCTGCTTTATCTTTCCAGTGGCCTCCCAGGAAAAGGGGATTTCCTACAACTTGCTTTAGGTCTTCTAACCGTGGTTGAATAGGGGAAGGAAAAGAAAGTATAAATTACATTCATTTTGCTAATAGAAAAGTTTGCTGCACAATGAGGCCTGAAAGAGCTCTCTAGTTCTGCTTTCTAGCAGAAGGAGTCATTTACCCATGTTATCCTGAATCCTCAGTACCTTGAATAATTCAGCTCATTCTATTTTCTTTATCTACTTGGTATAGGAAGTGGTAAGCATTTGAGGATGAGGTATATGTATGTGAAATTTTAAAATTAGGCAATCAATATCAGACAGATTTTCTAAGACTTCACCTTTTTGGCCTTGAAGAGTTTCACTGTTTCTATAAGACTTCTAAGATGTACAAAAATTAAAGGTACAGAAAGATATTCCATTTTTAATTCCAGTCATTGTGGCTTAACTTTTGTTCTTTTTTACATCTTTATTGGAGTATAATTGCTTTACAATGGTGTGTTAGTTTCTGCTTTATAACAAAGTGAATCAGTTATACATATACATAAGTTCCCATATCTCTTCCCTCTTGCATCTCCCTCCCTCCCACCCTCCCTATCCCATCCCTCCAGGCGGTCACAAAGCACCGAGCTGATCTCCCTGTGCTATGCAGCTGCTTCCCACTAGCTATCTATTTTACGTTTGGTAGTGTATATATGTCCATGCCACTCTCTCACTTTGTCACAGCTTACCCTTCCCCCTCCCCATATCCTCAAGTCCATGCTCTAGTAGGTCTGTGTCTTTATTCCTGTCTTACCCCTAGGTTCTTCATGACATTTTTTCCCTTAAATTCCATATATATATGTTAGCATACGGTATTTGTCCTAACATTCATTAACTGCCCCTTCCACTTGTGCGGTACGGCTGGATGTGCTTTGTGCATACAGGGTTCCTGGTATATGGAACAGAACAGGAAGCTGCACCTGATGCAGCTGGAATGGAAGTCAGGGTTGGAAGAAGGAAAATGCTTGGCAGGAAAAGCTGTTACAGCCCTAAAGGTCAAAACCCAACCTGGTGCTGAAGGTGAATGGAATGCAGGAAAGACAAGTACAGTCAAGAAGGAGGCCAGACCAAGAAATCAAATCTAGCCTCACATATTTACAGCACGTCTCCAGCATGCCCTTCACCATCCAAGGCCTATGAAAAGTATGTAAGATGCCATTCCTGCCGCTGAGGGGGATAATTGTGGGGGGGGGGGGAATGTAAGAAATTTTGAATATTAAAAAATAATTAAGAATATTGAGATCCTGTATGATGAATGCTAAATAAAAGGAGCATAAACGTAGGATGAAGGCCAAGTTCAGCAAGAAAGACTTTGGGGAAAACAGAAATTGAGGTAGGCCACGGAAGACAATAAACAGAAGAATGTGTCTAATGCGAGCTGTGTGGGGAAGATTGGAAATCAAGTCTGAAAAGGTCCTAGAGGGCCTCGGGTTCTAGGAAAAGGAGTCAGGGAACAGAACGTGGCTGGAGGTTTCGCAACTGCGGAATGATATGATGAAAGCAGGATTTTAGATTAATGAAAATCTTGTGGCTAGAATTAGCAAAGAGAGATGTCACATTTTTGGTTTATTATTACTGTTTAATTTTTTTGGCTCTCCGTACTCAAGCAGTAACACTCAAGTTCAAGAAGTTACCATGGAGGGCTGAGGAGAGCTAGGAGAAGAATGGAAAGGTTCTAAAAGACAGGAAAGTTTTTAAGACAGAGGACTTCTTCTAACTAGCCTCAAATGCTCTAACTTAACACCTGAGAAAAATAACCTATGTTATTTGTATCTGTGTTATAGAAAGCTAGTGGCTTGCCTCTGTGAAGGCAGAGGAGATAGAGAAAAGAAATCACCATGGTTCACTTTTCTGAACTACCCTGGAAAGGACAGTGAATTTCAGCCCCAGTCCCAGAGCCTGCAGATTAATTTAGCAGAAGTGCACACCATCCTCAGGTGGTCCAGCCCTCGGCCAGACGGGCTGCTTTACGACATGTGAGCTGCTGGAGAATAAATGACAGAAGCTTTGGGACAAAGTATCATGTTTTTCAAGAGAAAACATATACATCTACGTATCTAGTTTTTCAAAACACTGAAATTTTAAGATAAACACATTCTTTCAGAACACAAATAAAATTGGTAATTTACACCCAGATTTGGGGATGAATATAACCTCTTCTGACTAAATGCAGAACCACTCCTGCTACCCTGTCTTTTCAACATTCCTGCTGGCACAGCTAATCTATTATAAATGCTATACAAAAGTAACAATTGATGTTGTGTACTGCATGTATGGCTTGAACTAAATAATTCATATAGAATGAATATTAAAACTACCTCATTAGAAATGGCTAAGATGCACTTTTTGCCATATTCTATGAAAAACTTATACCTCTCTTCTAAACAAAAAGAACTATAAAGCACTTGATTTATTATATAGATCTGCTATTATAGCTTAGTATCCAGTCTATTATGGTCTGCAATCAAGGTAAAGTAGCTTTACAGTATTTTCTGGTTTTTAAAGAGCACACAGCACACAAAGGGTCACTGACACTATCTTCTGACAGTATTTTTGCCACAAGTCACTGTACTGCAGCACTTACAGATGCAGTCACAGATGGTCAGGACCAAATTAGTGCTCCCAAGTACTAATATGTCAGAGGAAAATAATACTTGCTGAAAATGGAACCCAGAATTTTGCAAGTAAAACGTAGATTATCTAACATAAAAATGAGTCCTGAAAAGTCTCAAAACACTGATAAATGTCTAACTTTTAAAACAAAGGCAATTTAACTATATAAAGTGGTCTTTTCTTTCTGAGTTGAATTTATGAACTGACAATGATAGAGCATTTAAAAAATTTTCTTCCTCTCCCAACAAAACCTGTAATGTATTTTCTTTGCTTTAACAATCTCACCTTCAGGATGATCTAGTACTTTACGAGAAGGAAGACAATATTATATTGGGAAGCAGATGGAGTTATCGAGAGAGAGAGAGAGAGAGAGAGAGAGAGAGAGAGGGAGAGAGAGAGAGAGCGCTCTTTTCAAGTGCTCATTCGGCCAATAACCAGCTCTGTGCTTCTGGTGTGGGTGTCTGGCCTCAGCATCCCTATCTGTACCATACCTATCACCTAGGGCGTGATAACATCTAACTCACGGCACCGTTATTAGGGGGCCAGCACAGTGCTGGCGCATAACAGATATCTGGTAACAAATAAATGTTAACCTTTTTTCCCCATGCCCCCCCCACCCCGGCCCCAGAATTCTTTGGAATAACAGCACTTCCAATTCTAACCACTGGAGAGCACTAGACTACTCTCCTCACCTTCATAATGACATGGTCCTAAGTCACAAAATGTTGAGAAACTGTAGGCCTACCTTTTTTTTTTTTTTTTTTTTTTTTTTTGGCGGTACGCAGGCCTCTCACTGCTGTGACCTCTCCCGTTGTGGAGCACAGGCTCCGGACGCGCAGGCTCAGTGGCCATGGCTCACGGGCCCAGCCGCTCCGCGGCATGTGGGATCTTCCCGGACCGGGGCACGAACCCGTGTTGTTCCCTGCATCGGCAGGCGGACTCTCAACCACTGCGCCACCAGGGAAGCCCAGGCCTACCATTTTTATGGTTACTTTTCAGTACAGATCTTTGCATAATGAAACCCCTCAATATATATTGGTTCAGTGAATGAAACATAAACATGAAGTACACATTTTTTCCCCTTAAAGTGTTTGGTGTGGGGAATTCAGGGAGGTTGGCAGTTGCAGGAGCAGGGAAATACTACATTTTGCCTTGGAAAATGAACATGGCGCCTTGTATTTTATCCCAATTTAGCTTAAAAAACAAATGAGGGGAGCAAGGTAATTTAGGTGTTTAACATGGAATTAAAAATTGCTACCAAAAAGGAAACTGTAAAAGGTTGCTGGGGGGAAAAAAACCAAAACACCGAGAAGAGTTTTGGTTCCTAGACCTGTTGCAACTATCTCTAAATTTCTGCTCTTTTTCAAAGAAATCAAAACTAGAAAGCTTTTACACACACATACACACACACACACACACACACACACACACACACACACACACACACACACAGTACCAGAGAACTGTTTCAGAGTCTGTAGAAACTGAATGCACTAAACTTCAACACCGAAAACCAAAAATGATTGCTTCATTCAAAACAAGAACAGCATGACAGAGAGTAAAAGTAAACATGCTCTCTGAAGCAAAACAGAGTTATCTGAAACTATTAAAACAGAGTGTGCAAATTACCTAGAACTTTCTCTTGATTCTGACACAAGCTAAAAAAGGACGGCGTCAAATTGGACATTTCCTAGACTGAACACTAATGTTGGCTTTGATCCAGAACACGGCACCAGCATATCAATTTCCAAATGCTGTCAGGCCATCCTTTTTTTAAGTAACAAATCCTGACTGCCCCATGACCTTGAAAAGCCCGCCTGAAGAACAGAATGAAAAGGAAAATGATATCTATTTTACTCACTTCAGCTCTTAAGAAATCTGGGGATATAATATAAATGTATCGTTAGTAAAAAAATACACTTGAGCGGATAGGCAAGGGAATGTTAATGTAGCCTGCCAGCACAGTTGATGTTTCTAAACTTAGATATTTCGTTCAAGGGTCACTTGTGACAGTGGTCACGTCTCTGAAGAGCGGATCTGATGGAAAAGGATAAACAGGGCTCCCACACTGGCTTCCTACTGGTTTGCTTCTGAATAAGACTGTCCTTAGACACTGCAGATAACCAACCATTCCAAAGACAGAGTAGTATGGCTCTAAAAATTTACAATCTTAAAATTTAAGAAAGTCAGAGAGGAGTTATCTTTACGAGAAAGAAGGGAACCAAAGAGAGTCATGTGCTGTAAGCTACTTTAGTATCAGTTTTACAATATTACCATATTTCAAATGAAGGTAATATGCCTCACTCTCAAGATAGCTTGAATTTACTGCATTTTCCAGAAGATGGAAGTAAGGGGGCTGTGAATGAAGTCTGGGGCTAAAAGTGCTTCTTATTTACATGACCTAATCAGTAAGGATTTTCCACTCTTGGTTGTTTTGAGAAAACCTGCATAATAGGAGAGGTGCTAATGGAAAGGAAAAATAGCATTCTGATTCTTTAAAAGAACAGAAAACTAGATTCTAGAAATGAAAGGCAGTAAGGCTAATGCTGATCTGAAGTGAAATTTCCAGAATGGACTGGTGAAATAGAAGGTTAGCAAGACTGGTGAAAAGAAGAGGCACCCGTGAAGTCCTTCAGGGCAAGTCATGCACATTAACGTTTGCCCTTTTTCCTTTGGGGGTTGGTGAGGAAGTCGGGTTGCTCGGAAATGCTACGTAGTATATTTTGATTTCAGCTAAATAAAAATCATTATTTGTTCATGGATTAGACGAGGATATGTGGGAAGAGGAAATGTGGTTTGGATGAGTGGGTAACTAGCTAAACAAGAGACTGAGTTAGTCAGATGCTCAGGGTCACAGTCAGCACGAAGGAAGCACCTAGGGATGTGCCGCAAGGCCCTGTTCTCGGCCAGCACTTTCTCAACGCTTAAAAATGCCATAAATCAGGTCACTGATAGCTCACTTATTAAATACATAAATGTCCCAAAGCTGGGGGGGATGGTGAATGTAAGATTCAGAATTAATACTTGAAATTATTTCAACAGGCCAGCATGAATTCTTGGCCAAATCCAACACTATAATATTTAATAGGGAAAAGTCTTACGTATAAGTTACAAGGGCGGAGAAATCGACTGTATAAATTTAGGGAAAGCCTTGGCTTATTCTCATGAAAATACCTGGATTTTCTGATTAGGAACAAATTCAAGCTCTCTGAATGATTTAGGTTTGTACTGAGGAAACTATATGATCCCGACTATAGAAAGAAATTATGCTTTGGGGCCCCCTGGCTCACCATTCCCTGATACCCACTGCTATGGCTTGAACTGTGCTCCCCTGCCACAGCAAAGACATGTCCAAGTCCTAAGCTCCAGTGCCCGTGCATGTGATCTGATTTGGAAATAGGGTCTTTGCAGATATAATCAAATTAAGATAAGGTCATTAGGGTAGGCCTACATCCAATGTGACAGTTGTCCTTATAAGAGGAAAATCTGGACACAGAGATACAGGGCAAACGCCATGTGAACACTGAGACAGAGTCCGGGGAGGGGTGGGGGAGAGAGATGCAGCTGTAAGTCAGAACACTCAGAACTGCTGGCAAACCACCACAACCTGGAAGAGGTTGGGAAGGATCCTCCCTACAGCTTTCACAGGGAACATGGCTGTGTTGACACCTTAATTTGGATTTCGAGCCCTGAGAACTGTGAAATTTTGTCATCTTAAGCTACCCAGTTTGTGGTACTCTGTAACAGCAGCCCTAGGCAACTCATAGGGCTCCAGCTTGCCTGTAGATCCTATATAAGTCCCTGCATCTGCCCTGATCCATCTTTATTTTCTGACCTGTAAGATGTTACTTCACCTGGGAAACTCAGTGTCATTCTGCAAGCCTCAGTTTAATGCTCCTCTCCAGCAGGAGCAAGGCTTCTCTGACCTTCCCTGACCAAGCTAAGGGCTCCCTCTGCACTTGCCCATGGCGGTGTGTCAACACCGCCTCTCTGTGCAGCCCTCAGCGCACGGCTGCATCACCTCCATGTCTGCGGCCCCATTAGATATGCGTCCTTGGACTGCTTCCTCTTTGTCAGGCCCCAGCATAGCGCCTGACAAATGATAAACAGTCAAAATTCAGGAGAAAGGAGGGGAGGAATAGATGAATAACAACAGCCTGCTTTCATTGAGTGCTTTCTACATTAAACGCATTTGTTCTAAACATCTCCTTTCACCTAGTCTGAGCTCTTCTGAAGAAGAGTGAGAATGGTAGACAAAGGTCTAGAAATCATATCCTCCAAGGAAGGAATGGCTGACAGCCTTGCAGATGCTCATCTGGAAAAGAAAAAACTATAAAGAAATCCTGTCTAAGAACTATCGTAGAGAGCTTGCCACCACTAGCAGTGTTCAAGCAGGGCTGGGAGGCGACCTGGGTCAGGGATACGGCTGCATAGGAGGTGTTCACAAAAACCAACTCAGGAAGAGATGATCGCCAGGAGGTAAACAGAAAAACAAGTGCAGTGAATTTTTCAAAGAGTTAACTTTAATCTAAAATTATGTACTTCTCACACTTTTGGTATTATATAAGTAGTGGTATTAGATAAATACTGGTATTAAAATAAATAAATAAAACACTTTGGGTATTTAAAAAAATTAATTAATTTTTGGCTGTGTTGGGTCTTCGTTGCTGCGCACGGGCTTCCTCTAGTTGTGGCGAGCGGGGGCTACCCTTTGTTAAGGTGTGCAGGCTTCTCATTGTGGTGGCTTCTCTTGTTATGGAGCATGGGCTCTAGGCGTGCGGGCTTCAGTAGTTGTGGCACGCGGGCTCAGTAGTTGTGGCTCACAGGCTCAGTAGTTGTGGCTCACAGGCTCTAGAGAGCAGGCTCAGTAGTTGTGGCACACAGGCTTAGTTGCTCTGCGGCATGTGGGATCTTCCCGGACCTGGGCTCCAACCCATGTCCCCCTGCACTGGCAGGTGGATTCCTAACCACTGATCCACCAAGGAAGCCCCTGGGTATTTTTATGAAATAGTGATGAAAGGTGGTCGTTGTTTTAGTTTGTGTCCTTTCTGACAAAATAAAAATTTAAGAAGATACTAGATCCCTAACCCTAATTACTTTTGTTTAGTGTATTGGTCCTTAAAATCCAAAAATCTGGGGAACCACTAAAATACAGGGAGTTGGTGAGTGGGAGGTTGGTACCCCTGCTTTGAAAAGAAGACTGGCCTGGGTGATCAGTTAGATTAATGTCAATAAGGATAATGGTTACATGCACAGAATCATTAGCGAAAAGAATAAAGGCAAAAACATCTTTCAAAAAACTGGGCTTCCCTGGTGGCGCAGTGGTTGAGAGTCCGCCTGCCGATGCAGGGGACACAGGTTCATGCCCCGGTCCGGGAAGATCCCACATGTCGCGGAGCAGCTGGGCCCGTGAGCCACGGCCGCTGAGTCTGCGCGTCGGGAGCCTGTGCTCCGCAACGGGAGAGGCCACAACAGTGAGAGGCCCGCGAACCGCAAAACAAACAAAAAAAAACAACAAAAAAACCAATACCACACAGCATTCCATTTACTTCAATGTCAAGTTACAGACTGGGTCAAAACAGCCCAATAAAATTCTATAAAACTGTGTATGAATTGACCATGCCCCCAATCAAAATACACATAAGAAAAAAGTGAGAACAGGGAGAAGCCTTCTGATTAGCTTACCTCCCTCTAGTTCTCTCTAGGATGCAGCTGACATGGGCGTCGTCACCAGGAATGGTGTCTCTTTACACTTCTGCTAACTCTCCTGCTAAATGAGCCCTCAGCTCCCCTGACTTCCTGCTTCATTCAGGGCGTACTTAAATTAAACTTGTATGCTTAAACAGTCAAGATAAAATGGGTCCTGAACACAAACGTAGCACTTTATAGATCCTTAGAAAGGCCTCATACAATCTGCAAGGGATCCTCAAAAGTGGACTTCTCACGCTTTTGGTATTAAATAAATAGTGGTATTAAAATAAATCGCGGGCTTCCCTGGTGGCGCAGTGGTTGAGAGTCCGCCTGCCGATGCAGGGGACACGGGTTCGTGCCCCGGTCCGGGAAGATCCCACATGCTGCGGAGCGGCTGGGCCCGTGAGCCATGGCCGCTGAGCCTGCGCGTCCGGAGCCTGTGCTCCGCAACGGGAGAGGCCACAACAGTGAGAGGCCCGCGTACCGCAAAATAAATAAATAAATAAATAAATCGCGGTACTAGCTGAGATCCTAGTGATATTAGAGAATCACTGACGACATGGTGTTAAAGAAAGTAACCAGAAAGTTTATCACATAACACAGTTTTATACATATAAACACATACATTATGTGTGCACGTGCGCACGCACCCCCCCCGCCGCCCCCCACACACAGAGTTCTTTCTAGGTAAGTGTAAAGCTCTTTATATTTTAAAGTGCAACATCTCTGGCATTAACATGAGATGCAAATAAAAGGCAACCAGATGGAGATGAAATCCCTCTTCCCAGGCCCCATCCCAGGCACCACTGGGTGTGGGTGGGATGGGAAGGACAGGTGGGCTTTTTCTGAGCTGAGAGTGAAAATAGGGAATACGAGAGAATACGGGAGAGGTGAGGGATATGACATGATTATCTCTCCTGTGCTTATTTGCCAAATACATATTACATATAATCTATATTATGATTCTAATAATCTACACTCCCACTCTCTTGTAAGGAACATGGTATCTGTTTTAGCACATAGGTAAAATAGAGACAAAGTCCTAAGTAAATATTAAGTACCCTTTCCCACTACTTAACTGTTCAAAGCTCAGCTTGTCAAAATATTTGTTTTTCTTTTACCTGGGTGGCCCCCACCAGGCCAGAGCCAGTTCCAAACTGTATCCAGAGGAAGGTGATAATTGCCCCCTTGACACCCAGGCCTACACTGGGCTCACTAATTGCTCCAAGCCCCTGCTTGTTTCCTCTTACAAACAGCCGAAATCAGAAAGAAGCAGGGAATGGCTTGAAGCTGCGGCTCACTTTCTAGACTGACTCCAGGCCCTTCCCAAACCATGCACCTCATTTACAAAGGCAAGGGGGACGGAAGGCAGGGCAAGTGAAACAGGGGATGACTGGTGGACAGGAATAAGCACTTTTAGGTCCAGTAAATGAAAAATGAAATTTCCTTCTAGTGCCTGGACGTGAAACACAAGAAATAATCAGAAGAATTAGAAGCTGCAATGGCAATTCAGGAGACAGTAGCAAACCAGTATTTTTAAAACCGACAACAAAACCATGCAACTCAAGCATGAACCCTGAATGGTGAACCTTAAAGAAAACAGAGATAGAAAGTACATTCATTTTAAACAGATGAAAACTTGAGGGGTAAAGCACCTATTCCAGTACCATGTGTAATGAGATGCCCACATTTGTATATCCATTTTGGCAATGATGATTACTGTGTGGGCTCACTTCTAAAAATATTTTCATCCTGTTCAATGAGGAATCCTCCATTACTACTCACAGAGCACTTATCTACAGTACCTAAAGATTTCCATTTCTCTGACACAACATTACGCAGGGAGATTTTGTAGAAAAGGAGAAGAAGATGTAGTCATGTACTTCAGGTCCGCAACAAAATATTTCTGAGTAAACAATGAGCTAACGAATGGAGAATTTGTATTTCTAACGAGTGTACAATGAACATGCAGACAGTTAAGATAAGAACCAGGAGAGAAGCTATGACAAGTGCTTGATTTCCAGGATAAACATTTAAAGAACTGTCACATTTGACATTTTCTAAGGGCTCTCACACATACATCTCATCCAAGCCTCATGACAACCCGGCAAAGGAGACCAGTCTTGTACTACAGAGGTAGGAAACTGAGACTGAGGGGGAAAGCGACTCATCTTTCCAGGACAAGCCAATACAAAGGAATCAGAAAAGGAAACCAGGCTCTTTGGTAGATGCTTAGTTAAAATGAATCTGAGTCAGGCTCCTCCTGCAGCTAAACAGCCACTTCAGTGAAAATGTGTATTAAGGAAATTTGTTGGCTAAAGCAGGGAGAGATCATTACTAAAGAAAGCCAAGATTGGACCTGAGCCATGAAGAGTGTGTTGGGCCAAGGAAATAATGCAGCACAATCTTCTTTTAGGGAAATGAAACACAAACATTTAAATCCAAACTTCATCTTTTTAGTCACCCTTTCAGGCTAAGTTTAAATCCAAAATTCATCTTTTTAGTCACCCTTCCAGGCTAAGTTTAAAGCACAAATTAAAAATTTATACTAATAAAAGTAGAGATTTGAGACGATTGGGGGGGGTGTGGTGGGAAACAACCCCAAATTATAGTCTTTCAGCCAAATGAAAAAGCTATAATGTATATTGAAGACTTTATCCTGAAATGGGGAAAACAAAAAGATATTTATCTCAGAAAGAAAGGGCCAGATCCCTTCAGCTAATCAGATAACAAAAAGCAAAGTAATGAGGACTAAATTCTATCCCAATCCCCTGCGCAGAAGAAAGAGGAAGAAATGTCTAGAATGTAAAGCATATGATTTACACACATAAGCTCAGCAAATGGCATGTGACCTATCATCACCTGCAAAGGGGATAAGAGAATGTGTGGAATGTTAAAAAATATTTTTTAATGTAGGTATTTTATTATCCAACTAATCAACCAAGTGAAAAAAACCAAGGCCTATAAGGATTTGCAGTACTGTCAAGCTTTTCTCAGAATATAAAGTAGCAGGGAGAAAGAAAGCAGCACAGATGTCTAGGAGCATCCATTCATCAAGTGGCTGAGCCTCTCTTATTGTTACAACCACGTAGCAAACCTGAGACATGACAATTACAGGACAGCAGCCTCCTAGGGAACTATTCCACTTGTGTGTGAAAAATGGTAATGTGCCAGAGACAACAGTGACAATCAATTTCTTGACACAAACCAGTTCTACACTCAGCAAATGAAAAGAAGGAAAGCAAAAGAGTGTGTGTGTTCAGGGCTCTTTTTCATTTGTTCTCCTCAAGTGCAGAAGCCACAGGATGGATTTTTGTAAACTCTTGGCTAATTGGACTTGCGGTCCTGATGTAACTGTATCCCAGGTAGCCAGGCCAATTAAAAACTTCCCAGTCAAGAAGGATGCTTTCCCCCAGGATCTTCATTATGTACTCGGACAGCTATGTGTGATGTTAACTGCTCTTGGTGTTCTTTCATTTCGAGGGCACATGTATGGGCTGACTCATCCTGCCAGGTACTCCATGCCAGGTTAAATGATTTATTTCTTAAGGTCTTCATGCTGGCAAAGAGGACCGGATAGTCATGCAAAATATAATTTGGAATGGTCACCCAGTCTGATACACTTCTGCAGAGACTACAAGTTAACTCAAGCCTCTATCTAAAGCAGGTAAGGATACACTGTCCTTTCTCATACTCTCCTGTTACTTTACACTGGGCAGCTCATGTCAGAGTGTAAAATTCAGTTGTTTTTCCTTTTCTAATAGAGCTAACACACACTCTCTGTCACACTGGCAAAGGCAACAACAAAGAAAAGAAAACCCCCAGGTCGGAGAGAAAAATGGCAAAAGAGGCATGTACCTCTGCTAAGAGCAAACTGGTCATATTGGGTTGGCCAAAAGTTCGTTCGGGTTTTCCTGTAGGATGTTACGGAAAAACCGAAATGAACCTTTTGGCCAAACCCAATACTTGGAGGGTAATGTGGAGCAAAAGCTGAAAACCATTTCTCCTAAGGAAACTACTAAGATTGTGCACAAAGATTCTGCGGCAGAGATGACACAGAATGATTGTAAGTAAGCTACATACTCAGTAAACTGCAGAACAGCCATGGGATGAAAAAGACATGTAACCAATGATACTGTATGTCCTTGTTACAGAGACAGCCCATGCCTGTGGGACAGAGCGAACAAGAGATCCAGTATTTTGTGAGATACAGACTATGAAGAAATCATAGACACATCCCCCCATCTTTTCTCTTGAAATACCTAGACCAGCACTGTCCAATAGAAATATGTGGAATGCAAACCACAAATGTGACCCATCTACGTAACCTTAAATTTGTAGTAACCACATTAAAAAGTAAAAAGAAACAGGAAAATTAATTTTAATATTTTCTTTAACCCTACATATCCAAAATATCATCAATTCAGCATATAATCAATATAAAAATGGTGAGAGATGTTTAATATATTCTTCTCCTAAGTATCTGAAATCCCATGTGTATTTTACACTCCAGCCACCTCAATTTGGACTAGGCATGTTTCAAGCACTCAAGATTCACATGTCGCTGCTGGTCTTCGTGTTGTCTGTGCAGACCTAGATGCTCATGGGCTGCTGTGTCTTCTGCAGTTTAAGAGTTCCCTTGCCATGGGAAATGGTAGCCTGGCACCACTGGAATCATGGCTACAGCAGTTGGCAACTACTATTTTAGATTGCTTATGGTAGTTGCTTTATTCATTAATTTTTTTTAGAGTATTGAATTTGTTACAATATTGCTTCCATTTCATGTTTTGTTTTTTTTGGCCGTGAGGCATGGGGATTTTAGCTCCCCTACCAGGGGTTGAACCCACACCCCCCGCATTGGAAGGCAAAGGCTTAACCACTGGACCACCAGGGAAGTCCCGGTAGTTGCTTTAGAGTGTGCACAAATTAGGGCAATCATACAACTTTTGCACTTCTAATGTTATTTTTCTAACCTTGGCTGTAAGGGAGATAACATGCATTCACCTTTTGGGGCTAATCTTTGAGAATATATGAACAGCAAGGTATACTTGAAAAGTCCTGACAGCACTGTCTTTTTGACTTACTTGGTAAGATTTTATAGTTACTCTCACCATATAATTTGAGTCCTGTGGCACATACACAGCAGAACATTCTACAATTCTTCCCTCATCATGCCCAACTCCTGGGGCTTTGAATGAGCTCTAGTCACGTCCTTTGGGTGGAATGAATAACATACGACAGGATCGCATGTCAGAATGGTACATTTGTGTGATGAGCCTCATTTTAAGAAAACAGGGGGCGGGTAACCACATATTTACTCACAGTCTAGAAACAAGGAACCGACTAAATCTGACATCAGTCGGTCTTACTTATCTCAGGTATCACATTTTAACCATTTACTACCACGAGGTTAGGGGAGCAACCAGGGCAACCACCAGCCTTGAAGACACCTTTCTCGCAAACTGAAAAAAGGTACCCTCTGTGGGAGGAGGAAATCCCTCAGGTACAGAACTTGGTGACTGACTTTGAGATGGATTTCAGTCCCATACCCACACTAACTAGGCATTTCTTATGTAGATGCCAATATCCCCAATTGTATGGGAGTCCTGGGAACAATTTCCCAGCTGGCACACAATAGCAGACATGAATAGCAAGCTCTGGAGAGAGCAATGCGCTCAATGCATCAGTACCCAAAACTCCATCCTTTTTAAATACTGCAAAATGGTGACAGCCCTCCTTACAGAGAGGTGAGGCAGAAAATATGGAGAAATCCAAATTTTCAAAAACTGAAACTGCTATATACATGTAACTTAGAAATTAAAGTTTCCAAGGTTAAGGCAGTTCTTAATATGAAGAAATACATGGTAAATTTAATAAAATGTTTTCTATAAATCTTTATAAGGTACATAATAAATAATGCTGAGAGAATCCACCTAATGATATAACTGGAACTTATTAATCACACACTTTTTCCTTTCTCCTTTGCTACAATAACATGACTGTAACAATATTGAATACTCAATTTAATTTTATAAATGTGCTACAAAAAAACATTCCAGTACATTCTATTTTCCATCTAAACAGGATCTAAATGAAAATGTGTAATAACTTCAAACTAAACTCATTCATTGCCCCAACCAAACCTGATATTCCTTCTACTTTGGGAAAGCAGTTAATACATCTTATATATCCATCCATCCATCCACCCACCTATCCATCCATCCACCCATCCATCTTTTTTCTCTCATATATATTATAATCTTGCTTAGGATAGGAACCATGCCTTATTATTATTTTTGGAACCATGCCTTACTCATTCATATGTCCTATACTATCTACCCCGAGTGCCTTTCATGTAGTAGGTGCTCAATACGCACTGCTTGAACTAATTTAACATGAATTAACTGTGAAAAGAAAAGAAAAAAGAGAAGAAGAGGTAGTGGCCATAAGGCACAGACAATAGGGCAAGCACAAAAGAATATCCAATAACCACTCCATACTTAGAAAAGGGAAGGCAAGGGAAAGAAGCAAAGAAACCATATTTGTTCCACACCCTATTTGTGCCAAGCCCTGGGGGAGGAACTTTCATATGTTATCTCACTTAATTCCCTGACTTTATGACTGAGAACACTGAGGCCAGAAAGGAGAGTAACTTGCCCAGGATCACCCAGCTATAACACAGGAAGCCAGGAGTGAACTAGGCCTGCCTGTGCCCTCAGCGCAAGGGGAGGGCTTGTTAAAGAAAAGGCTAAGATGCCAGCTGTGCAGACTCTGGAGGAAAATTCTGTGCTACGTTATCCAAGTGGGTAGTTATCTTTCTCCTTTTTCCTCTACTGATTACACATCTCACTGTAGTCTACTGAAATAAGTTTACTTTCGTTATGAATAACATTACAATCTGAGCATAAATTCTAAATTGATGACCAAGTTACTTTAATCATATTCAACATAAAATTCCAGGAAAACAAATTATTTTAAGCCTTTGAAGTTTATGGTAACAATGATTTTGTTACCCATTGTTTTTCCTGCGTTTCTGGTGTAGTTGGAAACAAACAGATGTCAAAGCTATGTTGATGCTCTAAAATTATTTGTGGTGATTTAGAAGTTCTGGGAACAGTATCTGTAAATTCATTTTCCCCACAGTGCCAGGAACTGAAACACAAGGGTGTTTTATTACATACTGTGGACTGTCCTAAAATAAGGTTCGTAGTAAAGTGCCCAAAACAGCAAAATGAATATATATATATATATATATATATATATATATATATATATAATGCCGGGTGTATGCACACATCTTTTTTTTTTAACATCTTTATTGGAGTATAATTGTTTTACAATGAATGTACTGTTAGTTTCTGCTGTATAACAAAGTGAATCAGCTATATGTTTACATATATCCCCATATCCCCTCCCTCTTGCATCTCCCTCCCACCCTCCCTATCCCACCCCCCTCCGGGTGGTCACAAATATGCACATGTCTTTATACATATGTGTGTGTCTGTGTGTGATGCAATTTACAAAATGTATGTGTGTGTGTGTGTGTGTGAAATAGCCTTTGTAACTAAAGTAAACTGTAATAAGGTATAGTTTGTAAATGTTAGATTAGTTCTTAGTTTGTAGGTATTTTCTTATGACACATGAATATATATATATATATATATATATTTTTTTTTTTTTTTTACGGTGTGCAGGCCTCACTGTTGTGGCCTCTCCCGTTGCGGACCACAGGCTGCGGACACTCAGGCTCAGCGGCCATGGCGCACGGGCCAAGCCGCTCCGCGGCATGTGGGATCTTCCCGGACCGGGGCACGGACCCGTGTCCCCTGCATCGGCAGGCGGACTCTCAACCACTGTGCCACCAGGGAAGCCCCACATGAATATATTTAAAGGTATTTATCTTATCCTTGGATTGGTGATGTTTGGATCATCATTAGTGCTCGTCTAATGTTCACAACACTATTCAGGGTGCCCCATAACCCCACGTCCCGTCCTTCAGAACAGTCATGTTTCAATCAATCATTCTCTCCCTCATTCTCTCACCCACGTAAATTTGGTCCTCTGTTGTTCAGACCTTAATGAACCCGTTTAGGTTAACTACATAGACATATTTTAAGCATCAACCAATAAACTGTGGAGAGGGGTTCTTTAGCAGAGGGATTAACTTTTGATTCTTAGTTTCTTCTCTAAACTTTTGTATACTTTTTCATTTCTTTATGATCAAATACTATTTTTAAGAAAATACTAAAAAAGGCCATTTCCTTTGCTGTGATTTATTAATGGACCAACACTATTTAAAGCATGTCAGCCAAAACAGTAAAATAGCCACATGAAGTAATCATCTGAAACGAGCTCCAATTCTGCTGAATCCCACTGACAGCTTTAAACACGGACATCTTTGGGCTATGCTGCTATAGTGGATGTGAGACTCTGGAAGACCCTGGAAGGAAGAATTTCTCAAAACATAGTCCGCTGAGGCCCAACACTGACTTCTGGTTTCCCAAGGAGTAATCTAGTAAGAGCAAAAACACACCAACTGACCTCAGGGTACATAAGGGAAAAGGAAGAAAGAAAGCTTTCTACGGAAACAAGGATAGAAATTATAGGAGGCTTGAGAGTGTGAGGAGTGAACAGCTCTTGGAAAGGATCTGAAGCAGGTGAAAAATCAACAGTGAAAAATGGAGACAGCCAGAATTTTCTGATCCAAGTTACAAAAGTAGGCTGTTACCACCATTCAGAAAACAAAGCAAAACACTTCTAAGTCAGAGCTAAAGAAATTAGTAGTACATGTCCATCCCTTAATGAAACTGTGAAATTTCCAATTTAATGTTTTAGAAAACTAGGATATTCATAGGTATGTCAGAAAATACATACATTTTAAAAAACTTGCTATTTTACAACATACGAGTGTTAGAGGAGTGATTAAATACCCAACTACCCAACTATTATCACAGAGAGTGTCACACCCTGAATGATGACCCTTAATCCAATGATCAGGAACATTTTCATAGTCTACTCTCATTTTTGTCATTTTTATCCTTCTGTGAAATCTTCAGCCTTTTTTTGGTTATAAAACTGGCAGGTGCTCTTATAAAATTGGAAACATTGTTAATTGTCTTAGAAGAGTTTTAAAAGATGAATGTATGTGAGTGGCTGGATAGACAATTAAAATTTTTTAACAATATTGATATCATATTGAATATATAACTATTGAATCTTTTTCACTTAATATATTCTGTGAGTTTTGTGCATGTCATTAAACATTCTTCAAAAACAAGATCTGGAGGGAGACGCAAGAGGGAGGAGAAATGGGGATATATGTATATGTATAGCTGATTCACTTTGTTATACAGCAGAAACTAACACACCATTGTAAAGCAATTATACTCCAATAAAGATGTTTAACAAACAAACAAACAAACAAGAACAAGGTCTACAGTGATTATAACATGTTTTAGTGGATACACTATAAATTCATTAATTACTTTGGAACATTTGTTTCCAATTTTTTAATATTACAAATGGCACTGTGATAAATACCCTCTTACTGATATCTTCAGTGCCGTAAATTACCTTCTCTCTGCCCAGCAGGGAGCCCTGAGGCCCAGTGCTCTGACACTGAAGCTGATAACTTGGTACCACTGTCAAGAAGAGAAAGTCTCCCTCTTGACACCCCCAAAGTGTCAGGCGAACCCCATGTTTACTATGAGGTGCGGAGTGTTAAGGGTGGAGAAAGAAACCAGGAAAAAAACCCCACAAACCATAAACCTAGTGACACTGCCACAAGAAGAGACATATTAGTTAGATGTACGTGGGAACATTTTCCCTGTTCTAAGGGATGCCTAGAAAAGGGTATCGCTAAATGCAGAGGGGATAGGCAAGTTGAGCTATACCGCCATCTGTTTTCTGTTTTAAATTAAACCAGCAAGATACATTAAAATGTCCAAATAATTTTATCTCCCATCTTAATTTCCCTTCCATTCCAAATCTCACAATAAGTATTTCAGAGGATAGATGAATCTGAGCAAGACCTGAAGCTGAACTTTTACCTCCAATATAGTTATACGTTTTCAAACATTTACAACTAAATTAAAATACTTAATATGGTCTACTAATAATATTGAGAAAACGCAATAAAAAACTTATTCTCCAAAAGAAAAGCTCAGTAAACCTGGTGCGACTGCCCTTAAATCATCTGTTTTATCTAGCAATAATAAATAAGTTTCACTTCACAATCCTAATGTTTGATCTTGAACCTGATAAAACTGCCTCTGAAATCAAGGGACACTAACCAATTATTCAAAGGGCTAATTAAGACATCCTGAGTTCTGAGCAGCTGTTTTATTACTGTCATTTACAGAAATTTGTCTTAAACATCTGACCACTTCTCCTCGAAGAAAATGACTTCTATTAATGCTTGGCATAGTCTCATGAAACACTGGGAGGCAAAATCTTCTTCTGAAAGTGGTTAAAAGGTACAAACTTCCAGTTATGAGACAAATAAGTCCTGGGGATATAATGTGCAGACTGGTGACTATAGTTAATAATATTGTATATCTGAAAGCTACTGAGAGTAGATCATCAAAGTTCTGTCCTAAGAAAAAAATTATAACTATGTGTGGTGATTAACATTTTTACTGTGGTAATCATTTTGCAATGTACACATATATAAAATCGTTATATTGTACACTTAAAAGTAATACAATGTTATATGCAATTTGTATCTCAATTTTTAAAAGTCTTCTGAGAGCTGTGTTCCTATATATATGTTTTAAACGTCTAAATAGACATCCCTTATAGTTACTGAAAGTTACAAAATGTGTAATGTAAAGTAAGAAAACCCAACCAAAAAGGTTTCTTTTAAACCCATAACATTCATTTTTTAATAGCTCCAGCTGCCTATTTACTTCAATGCTCACACAATAAAGTTTCCTCTTAAGATTGTTAAATCAGCATTAGAGCAGGAATAGAGCATATTCTTAGGGGTCAGACACTCCTTCCACCCTGAAGCATCCGTATCATCTGCTCGTATCAGAGTCCTTCAGGGGCACATATCAAGTTATTGGTGCAGAAGAAAAAATTTTTTAAGGAAAAATTTTATATTGTTATCACCCTATTACAATCCAAACTGGGGATCTTCAAGCGATATATGAAAAAATGATTATTTCCTAAGAACTGAAATAAGGGACCTAAGAAGCCATCATGGCACAAAACACACCTCATGGAAACTTACTGACCAAACCAAACTATGATCCCCGGTGACTTTCCCATTATATACCACGTCAGGAAGAAGGCTATTACTGCCTGGGTTAAAAATGCTCACTTCAGTCAAGTGCTATATGCAAGGAGGGACATAGCACAGTTCTTACAGGGTTAGGAATTTCTCTCTTTTTTTTTTTGCGATACGCGGGCCTCTCACTGCTGTGGCCTCTCCCGTTGTGGAGCACAGGCTCTGGACGCGCAGGCCCAGCGGCCATGGCTCACGGGCCCAGCCGCTCCACGGCATATGGGATCCTCCCGGACCGGGGCACGAGCCCGTGTCCCCTGCATCGGCAGGCGGACTCTCAACCACTGCGCCCCCAGGGAAGCCCAGGAATTTCTCTTTTTGTGGAATTTTAGGCAAGACAGATCCTTATTTCTAGTGAATATTCTTAAAGTAAAATTAAGAGTTTTCATTACTTGTACCTTCAAAAAATAGCTGTTCAGCACTTCAGAAATGCTCTTTGAATGTCATCCATTAAAAAAAAAAAAGTAAAATCCACATTTAAATAACAATCTGACTTTAGTTAGCATTAGGCCACATTTTACTGGCTTATTATAGCCAAATCCTAGCAGTGGCTCTGTCCTAGGTCTGAGTATGGAAATAGAACAAGTTCAGTGGGGCCTCCTGTTTCATTAGGAAGCCTATCGGATTACTGGTTCTAATTAAGGGTTGTGTTACTGGCTACCACACAGTTATTAATGTGCATTATTGTCATTATAGGAAGTTCTGACCTCTGCTGTGTGTCACCTGGAGTAAAATTTAATTACCAACCAGAGAATATATGAGTAAGGATGATATAAAATGGCTTCTTGTGAGGCAGCTGTGATTGCAAAATACTATCTTATGGTTTTTGCTTTGACATTAGAAAAATAATAACTCAACCCCTTTCTAAAGCCTAAAAATAATTCATCCGGAAGGTGAGACCACGGTGTATCTATACTAATTTTCCCGTGTGCTATTAATTCAGCGAATTTTTTTTTTCAGCAAATTCTTTATATATTTTTCAATGTACAAGAACATGAGCTAAAGAAACTGGATTTACTGACTGAAATTAGATGGACATTTAAAACAATATTATAGGACTTGCTGATGTATGTTTTAAAACTACATATCTATTTCCTGTCCTATGCTTTGTTGGCCAAATGCTTTGAACAACTTGGAATTAAGGAACCAGTTATTACCATTTAAATGCACATTGTCTTTTTTTTTTAACCTGAAAATTATATTTTCAAAAAGTCAATGAAATCAGTGAAACTGAACTATTTCTGATATTTTCATTACTAATGATCTCACAGTCCTCACAATAGGCAATAAAGTAGGTAAAATGGGGAACTTGTAAGCAGCAATACTGGGTGGAGCAGCGGGTATTACTAAAAAGATAACAGTTTGTGCCTCTAGACATTGTAACTTAAGATCACACACTTACCTTTCTGAGATAATTTCAATGAATCCTTACTCAAAGGCAGAACAGGGGCAGACAGGCTTTCGTATTCCTTTCCATATCTATGATGCTTTGCCTGACTTGAGGAGCACTTTAATTCATGACCCCTTAACAATATATGGAAACACCGATGGGTACTAGGAAGATGCAACACAATCTATTCAAAAGGAAGAGATCAGATTGCAATGGCAAAACGTTTCACAGCTACGACATTTCACAACTATTTACTGAGTGCCTACTGTGTGTTGGCATTCAGCCCAGCTGCTAGACTAGAGAGGTATAATAATAATACAGGTGGGTATGTGTTAGGTGCAGTGGGCTACAGGGGTCTCTGCCTGTTCGGCTTAGCGTCATCTTTGTATCCTATCATTCAGCACCGTGTCTGACACACAGCAGATGCTCAAATAAAACTTCATTAAACTGAACCTAGTACGCAGAGATTCCCTTGACTGGGTTAGTGATACATCGTTGATCCTTACCTTACAATATGATGACAATGATCATATGAATAGAAACTTCCATTTGTGAGGGTCCATGGGTTAGATGGTCTATATAACAGCTTTGGTAATATCTCTCTCTCTCTCTCCTAAAAATAAGCTTAGAGTGTTAGTATTCTACCCCTATTTTACAAAAAGGGAGACTAAGTTTCAGGCAAAGTCATCCAAGTTTACACAGTAATTTCAGAAGAACTGAACTTTCCCTTCAGTTTGTAAAACCCACAATGCTAAACTGAGGAACCTGTAGGACAGTCAGGTCTTACAGGCTGGTAAACAGAAACATAAGATAGCAAGCAGCTCAGAAAAGAGGGCTACGCCAGAAATGATCAGTTTACAGAGAGCAGGTAAAAATATGGAAGAGGGAGGGAAGAGTGAGTTATAAGCATTTAAAGGCAGGAAGAGTAGCCCATATGGAGAAGCTAGTCCTGTTTTAGGGGACACTGTGGAGATGTCTTAAGGGAAAACTGAAATTGCTCATTCCTGTGGAAAGTTAGGAAACTTGGAGTAGGGGTTAGAAATTCACATTCCATATGACATCATTTCCATTTTAAAGGTGAAGAAACTGAAACTCAAATATTTAGTGCATTCCTAAGGGCTGACTTATAACCAACCCTCGTTAGGAACGGGTAGGACCAGGGCCTGAAATCAGGTCTTCTGTCTTTTACTTATACTTTGAGAACGCAGCCCAGGTATATCGTGTCCTTAA
Organism: Leucopleurus acutus; assembly: GCF_964270905.1. Lineage (NCBI taxonomy): Eukaryota > Metazoa > Chordata > Mammalia > Artiodactyla > Delphinidae > Leucopleurus > Leucopleurus acutus. The sequence goes on from NC_139149.1 coordinate 47,902,514, forward strand.
AATCCCCTTAGAAAATTAGAGAAGTTCCCCATGGGTGGGCAGAACATAAATAAATCAGTTTGCCAGTGCTTATTCTCATTGGTTAGAGTCTGCTTCAATTGTTAAATATTTTGACTCTCACTCCAGAAGGAGGTGGTGGGTGGTAGGAATAATCTTCCCTCATAATGCCATGTGTAAAACTTTAAGGATGGACATCACTTTAACAGTCCAGGCTATGTCAAATATGGTACCATAATTAGTATCCTAAGCAGATAGTGACTGTTCAGAGTAAAGGACTGTGTTATTAACTTTACCTTGCATCTCCCAGAACCTAGCATGGCAAGCACTCTCAATAGATATTTGCTGAATTACTTGATAAACAAATTTCCCCAAATCTGGGAAGCCTTCTCCAGTCTTCAGAGTCTTCTCAATCATGGAATATCTCCCATGCCTGCCCATTCTGAAAAAACATTTAATTAGAGCTGCAGCTTTTGACCTCTTTTGGTGTGGGTCTTTACACTTCTTGTCAGAGATGAGCTACAACATTATTCACCATCAAAATGTAGTCTTTAGGGCTTCCCTGGTGGCGCAGTGGTTGAGAGTCCACCTGCCGATGCAGGGGACGCGGGTTCGTGTCCCGGTCTGGGAAGATCCCACATGCCGTGGGGCGGCTGGGCCCGTGAGCCATGGCCGCTGAGCCTGCGCGTCCGGAGCCTGTGCTCCGCAACGGGAGAGGCCACAACAGTGAGAGGCCCGCGTACCGCACACACGCACAAGAAAGAATGTAGTCCTTAACTCAGATATGCCAGCACGGATGTGATGCTAAAAATATTTAACTGCTGGTATGACACAGGCACTGACCAATCAGAATGGGCAGCAGCCAGGGGGCCCTCCAGGTGCTGAACGCAGCCCTCAGCCGCCCTGATCATTCATTCTTTCAGAATAGTGACCCTGCTTTCCTGTCTTCCTAAGATGAAAACTTCGTTGGTCAAAATTATATAAAATGAGAATCAGATCATATCCTTAAAATACAGACAAATCACAGAAAATACCCAAAACTCCTTTATGTCTCTTTCTAAATTTAACCTAAGTTGACCTGTTGTAAAACTGGCTTGAGCTAGCTTCCGTTCTCTGCCCCTTCCTCCTAAAGTTGTATTAACCAACACAGGAATGGGGTTAGGGTGAAAGCAGCCAGCAGGCAAGAGATGTTACACATTAACTCTCTCCATGATAAATGGTGTGACTGAAACTTCCTTTGTTTTAAGCCAGTCTTAAAAGTGAAGACTTCAAGAATAGAGAGTGACAGTCAGTGTATGTGTTTGCACAAGCACACTGTTTAGGACAGATAAATGGCAATGAATAAAGCTAAGTTTTGGAAACAGAACCATGTTCTAATTCTTACCAACTAACTGACTCAAGGAAAATCCCTTAACAGCAAACTGGGGGAAAAGAGGAGAATAAATTTGAGACCATATATATGAAAATAATGTTTTGTAAAATGTAGGTGCTAATCAAATGTGTGTCATTGTTAGAGAGGGGCTAGCCTGTGGAAATGAAACCACAGGGATAAGATATCAAACTAAGCAAACTTATATGTTTAACAGAGTATTAAATGTTTCATTAAAATGAAAAAAAAAAAAGTGAAGACTTCAAAGGCAATACAATGCGATGGAAGAACCATGGAACAGAAATTAATGGTCTTGTGTCCAATAATAAAATCCTCTAAATACTACAGAGTTCTGAATAAAATTTCTTAAAGCTACCTTCAAAAAAACACCAGAGAACTCTTATTTTTTATTTAGGTCCCTTAATCAATTCAAACTAAATGTAATTATTATGCAGAACTACTTTTTTTTTTTTAAAGCAAACTTTGCAAAATAATGGTTACAAAAGGAAATTCATTGCTTCTTTTTCTATAAGTACTATGAGAAAGAGATCTTTTCTTATCATCGGTGAAAAAATAAGAGCAAAACCGCTCTCAGAGAATGTCTGTGCTTTAACTTAAATGTAAGAAGTGAACATCAGAGACACGAATGACTTTGAACTAGAGGAATAAAATCACTTTTACTATTAATGCAGAGGGGGGACCATGGATACCTTTTATCTGTCTAAGGCCCAGCAATTAATTGTTTAGAATACTCAAGCAATATTCTATTGCCTCTGTAGCTGTAATAATTCAAATGGTTTAAAAATTCAATGAACAACCCGGCATGGTGCTCACAAGATATTTCAAACACATAACCACCAAAGTGAACACAACCCTGCAAAAATGTAAGATTCTTGAACAATAATTTTCACATAATAGTTATAATGCCATGCTGTGCGCTTCTTTATTTAAACACCATTTTTAAACCTTATTTTTATCCCCATTTTTAGCATCCATGTGCTATCCAGTGATAAAAGAGGATAGTCACAATAATGGACTTCGTGATGCAGGAGACCAATTTAAACTATAGAACTGGAAAATTATTTGGAATAGAATGGTGGTGAACCCAAGACAGCAGAAGGACTAATCTGTTTCCTCACTGGAGGTCATCAAGTTAACAGTATAAATAACCAACCCTGAATACACCTCAGAGGTCTGTCCACTAATTTTGTACATAGAATACACAATTTTGAGAATAACATTTTTCTTGCTCTTTAACACCGTATGAAAGCACTGTCACCTACATTATCACATGAATCATAACATTTCTAAACTAAGGAATTTTGCTGCATTTCATGGCAATGTCTCAAATTAGCCCAACAGGACACCAGCAGAGGTCCTGATATCCCTGATCTTATGTTTGAATAGACTGTTTTATCCTTGACAAAGTGCTTTCATATTCATTACCTTAATCATAAGTTAGAGTTCATCATTGAGAAAGGAGGCTAAAATAAATGGTAACAAATTAGACACCGTCCATTGCGTGGAGAATGGTCAGGGGCAGTATTCCTGAGCTTTGACCATTCTAGAACAGAACAATGGCCTGCACAGTCCTTTTCTCTAATTTTATTACCTTTAGCACGTTTTCCTAATTGTGATCCAATTAAAGAATACCATCTATCGCATTGAAAATGTAATATGAAGGGAAATCATTATATAAATCTACCCAAAATCAATACTAGGTACGTTTTTTCTTTAAAATAGGGTGTATATGCATTTGACACTCAAATGTTTCCTACGAGACATTTCAAAAGGTGACTCACTCAAAATATCCTCTTCACCAGAGGAATAAAAAGATTTCTAGTTGATGTTTTTCATTATTTCACTCACAAGAGTAAAAATGACATTTATCCATCTATTTATGCATCCAAACATATAAGATGCTTGTGTGTATATATGTGTATATACATGCATATACATCTATACATATATGTATAATATGTGTACTGGCTGTCCTGTTCTAGAAAGGCCTTCAGGAAGTTAATAAAAAGGCATACCTTACAAGATAAAATAAAGGTCAAAATCAACAGCAAGGAACACAGGACAAAGGGAAAATGAGGCAGGAGCAAAATGGCTAACTGAGAGAGGTCAATTGTTTCAAGTGCCCAACTTCTCATCAGTGGTTAAGCCTGAAGAGCTTGTCTAATGACTATCAACCAGCACTGATCAAACACAGCAAATTACCTGGAGATCAAGCACCTGATTGACAAGAAATCTATCATAAGCAGCTCTTCGGCACAAGCATACTTCAATGATAATTGGCCCTAATGATAACTCTGAAATGCAATTGTTAAGTGTAACCTGCATCATGATAAGAAAATGTATTTCTTTCCTTGTAACCTGTTGCGTTGAAAATTGACAATTCAGATAAAATATATAAAACTCTATAATCAGAAAATTTAATTAATACCATCTATTTCCTGACTAAACTGGAAGAGAGCCCAGTTATTGATTACTTGGAGATACAAGCTCCCGCCTTATTAATGTGTTTTACGCAGGGATATTAAATACCCCAAAAAACGGAAACAAGCAAGGTTCCATGTCCCTAGAAAGACAAAGAGTAACCCTTTATTTCTCCCTTTTCTTAGATCACAGAGCTGGAAGGAATCTGTCAAGGGTTTCAAATAGCTTTCATCTCACATGCCAACCCTGAAGAGTTGCTAGTGGTTGTGTCGTGTAGGGAAGGATTCTGAGGACCAGCCAGGCCCATCAGGAAAGAGTGTTCTCATCTATTTATTAGAAATTCTGCCAGGGAAGAGGAAATGAGGCAGTACATTGCTGCTTACTTGCTTTATTCCTCATCTCCGTTCAATTTGTTGATGTTACCAGTGAGCAACTGGAGACTTAAAGTGCTGGGCTACTTATTTACCATTTCTCTTTAGATTTATTTTAGCCTTATTATCAAAACTATTTGACATGCTACAGAAATACACATAATAACAATAAAGAGATGTGAAATACAGGATGAGACATAAATATATATATATATCATGGTGAGGATAAAGTTTGTCCCTGTGGCAAATTCTAAAGCCTTCATTTTCACCATGGCCTTTCCCAGCACTGGGTAATCCAGATTAATTGATATTTTAGTTGCTCATCCCAGCGCATGTGAGTATGAATGTGAGTGTGTGTGTGACAAATATGCACCCCAGGAATAGGTCCTGAGTTTGACTATCAAGAAAACAAGGCCTCTAAGAACCATTGCCCATTTATTTTGCTACTGTACTTTGAATTATTGGCAATAATACGTTTCAAAAGGAGATTTTTAATGAATTCATGTATAGTAAAAGTTATTAGTTCTGTCATAGCTATCTGGAAGAAATAAATATTTTTCTCTGATAATAAAAAAATAGAAGTAAAATTTAAAAAAGAAAAGAAAACAAGGCCTCTGAGACTTGGACTCACACCTCAGTTTTCCTTTGTGCCATAAAAAGGAGCATTTCATTCATTCATTCAGAAATATTCACTGATATGTGCTTGTAAGAAAAAAACAAAAATAAGCAAATTACACAGTATGTTAGAGGGTGGTATTATAACAATTAGATAGCACAGGGCAAGGGGGATTGAGATATCAAATGCCAAGGTAAAGTGGAGGCAGATTACAATTTTTAAAAAGGTGGCCAGGGTAGGCTTGTTGAGAAGGTGACATCTGAGCAAAGTCCTGAAGGAGGTGAGTCAGGAGGATCTGGGGAGGAGCCAGGCAGTTATGTGAGGAGGAAAAACCAATGAAGGGCTGGAAGGCTGAAGCAGGCCTGGTACGTTTTAGAAATACCAACGAGTCCACCATGGCTGGAGGAAAGCAGCAGAGGAGAATAAGGGGAGATAAGGTCAGAAAAATAATGGGGGAGGGAGGCAGGTAATACAGGATCCTGCAGCCATCCTAAGACTTGTAAATGACGAGTCAAGTGAAAAAGCCACTTGGGGTCAGCAAGCCAGGATGACTGAGTTCCGTGTCTTTGGAGACAGGGCCGACCTGTACATTTTGTGCACATGTGGACAGCAGCAGGGTACACAGATTTTAGGAACATGCCCAAAGATATTTATCTTAATGGCTCGTATCGGTCCATAACGTGAAAAGACATGCTCGGACTGTGACACATCCTGGCAACTGTGCCCGTGTGGCAGCAGTGCTCCTGAGATCGTACTGCTGGGAAGGTTTAGAAAGCAAGAGCAAGACAAGTGGAGAGTGAGGGGTTGCCTGATTTGCTGCAGTCTGAGGTCATTTATGAAGTGTCATCTCGTCATTTCTCTTCAACGTGGTATTAAAATTCTTCCTGGACATTTGTAAGTGGTGGACCCACAGAGGAAACCTTGGTCTGGCAAGTATCAGAGGTCAGAAAACCACTGAATCTATATATAGACAGTCCTCGACATAACAGTGGTTCGACTTACACTTTTTTTTTTTCCTGGCGGTTCGCGGGCCTCTCACTGCTGTGGCCTCTCCAGTTGCGGAGCACAGGCTCCGGACGCGCAGGCTCAGTGGCCATGGCTCACGGGCGCAGCCGCTCCGCGGCATGCGGGATCTTCCCAGACTGGGGCACGAACCGTGTCCCCTGCATCGGCAGGCGGACTCTCAACCACTGCGCCACCAGGGAAGCCCTCGATTTACACTTTTTTGACTGGTGCAAAAGGGGTATATGCATTCAGCAGAAACTGTACTTTGAATTATGAGTTTTGATCTTTTCCCAGGCTAGCGATATGTGGTATGATACTGTCTCACGATGCAGGGCAGCAGGTGAAGCTCCAGGTCAGCCACGCGATCACAAGGGTAAACACCCAATACACTTATAACCATTCTGTTTTCCACTTTCAGTGCAGTATTCAATAAATTACATGCGATATTCAGCACTTTATTATAAAACAGGCTTTGTGTTAAATGATTTTGCCCAACTGTAGGCTAATGTAAGTGTTCTGAGCACATTTAAGGTAAGCTGGGCTCACCTATGATGCTCAGTAGGTTAGGTGTATCAAATGCTTTTGACTCAGGATATTTTCAATTTACAACGGGTTTATCAGGACGTAATCCCACACTGCATGTTGAGGAACATCTGTTGTAGGACTGGGGTCTAAATGAACCCTATAAAGAAATAAAACCAATCCTGAAAAACTCATAACCGACATACCATTACTGTCTATGCAAGCCCAGTAAAAGCTGGTGCTGTCAGAAGAGACATCCAAAAAGAGAGGAAAGCAGAGGGGAGGGAGAGAGGAAACTAACTGTGGCATGATGACCTACTTCTGAAAGAAGAACGTTCCTTCAAGCTCAAGCCTAGGAATTTATCAGGAACTTGTAGCAGATAGAGAATAAAGCAGCTGCATAGCCCACAGGAGGTTCAGAAGCCAGAATCAAGTATTTTAAACTGTGATTTATTGAGCCACCAAAACACAGGTGAAATAAACTTCTACAGCTCAGTAAAGTTTCTGAATGTTTCCTGTTTGCAAACATTAAAAAGAGGGACAATTAATTCAAGGCCAAAGTGAATTCTAAGTGAGAATGGGTATAAGAAAAGCACAGTTTAAAAAAGCCTTCCTGGGACTTCCCTGGTGGCGCAGTGGTTAAGAATCGCCTGCCAGAAGACCTAAATAGACATTTCTCCAAAGAAGACATACACATGGCCAAGAAGCACATGAAAAGCTGCTCAACATCTCTAATTATTAGAGAAATGCAAATCAAAACTACAGTGAGGTACCACCTTACACCAGTTAGAACGGGCATCATCAGAAAATCTACAAACAACAAATGCTGGAGAGGGTGTGGAGAAAAGGGAGCCCTCTTGCACTGTTGGTGGGACTGTAAATTGATACAGCCACCATGGAGAACAGTATGGAGGTTCCTTAAAAAACTAAAAGTAGAATTACCATATGACCCAGCAAGCCCACTACTGGGCATATACCCAGAGAAAACCATAATTCAAAAAGACACATGCACCCCAATGTTCACTGCAGCACTATTTACAACAGCCAGGTCATGGAAGCAACCTAAATACCCATTGACAGATAAATGGATAAAGAAGATGTGGTACATATATACAATGGAATATTACTCAGCCATAAAAAGGAACTAAATTGGGCCATTTCTAGAGACATGGATGGACCTAGAGACTGTCATACAGAGTGAAGTAAGTCAGAAAGAGAAAAACAAATATCGTATATTAACGCATGTATGTGGAATCTAGAAAAATGGTACAGATGAACTGGTTTGCAGGGCAGAAATAGAGACACAGATGTAGAGAACAAATGTATGGATGCCAAATGGGGAAAGCGGTAGGGGGTGGTGGGGGTGGGGGTGGGGGTGGGATGAATTGGGAGATTGGGATTGATATGTATACACTGATGTATATAAAATGGATAACTAATACGGACCTGCTGTATAGAAAAATAAATAAAATTCTAAAATTAAAAAAAAAAAAAAAAAGAATCCACCTGCCAGTGCAGGGGACACGGATTGGAGCCCTGCCCCAGGAAGACCCCACATGCTGTGGAGCAACTAAGCCCGTGCGCCACAACTACTGAGCCTGCACACTAGACCCCACGAGCCACAACTACTGAAGTCCTTATGCCTGGAGCCCGTGCTCTGCAACAAGAGAAGCCACCGCAATGAGAAGCCTGTGCACCACAACGAAGACCCAACGCAGCCAAAAAAAAAGGGCCTTCCTTTTCCTTAAAGATGTCAACCAAGCTAAGAGTTGCTGGGAATCAGGATTTTGAGTATTTGCTGATTTTAATGTTTACTGACAATCAGGGAACAGCTGTGCATCCACTTATGTCTTTATAGGGCCATGAAGAGGTTTTCCTTTCCAATGGAAATGCCATTGGATACTCAAAAATACCAGCGTTCTAGAGAGAGCCACTTTGATAAGAATGATTGTGGTATAAACTGATAAAAGAAGATGACCCAGCAAAGTCTCACCTACTGTGATTTTAAAAGGGGTAGTCAAATAGAGAGCACGAGAAACATTTATTTATATTTCCTTCCATAAAAGCTTGAGACTGCTGGCAGAAATATAAGTAACACCACAAGATAGAAATAGATACGGAATTCAAGGTGAAGGGAAAATAAACCCAGGAGAGTTACTACACAGACCTGCGAAGCAGAAAGTGAAGTCCCACAGAACTGCCAACAGGGGATGCAAATTTGGCCTAGAACTTCCTAGCAGTCAAAATGAGAAGAAATACAACAGTTACAAAACTAGTGTTTGTCAGTAAAAGCAAGTCCAGGGCTCAGGAGAAGTCCTGTGTGTTCCAGCTCTGAGGCCAAAAGAAGCCTCCTCCTGTAGGTCTTCCTGAGGCCACAAGTTAGGTGCAAAGCCAGGTCAGACGACAGCACGGCGCCCGAGGACCCCGGTGGCGTGTGCAATTCTACCAGGGCAAACGGCTCTGTGGTTACCATACTATACTCTCTGCTGACTCTGCAGCATCCAGGGATAAAATCCACACTCCCTGTAACAGTGGTTATCAAGTTGGGCTCTAAAGAGGTGCTTTCGGAGTTCTACCAATTTTCTCTTGGAATTCCATTTCTTAGCCTTTAAATACAAAAAACAAAACACCAGACAACCCCCACAAAAACCCCACCAAGAAAACCAAACAGGAAGTGCAAGCAAATATACAGCACAACACATTTTATCACACCGATAACCACCCTCACACATGAAGTCTCCTCAAGGGCAGACTCTGGGTCAATGTGTCTCCTGCCATCTCTTCTTGTACATTTGAACTTCTTAAAAATGAGTCACTGATTAGGAAAGTTCTAATTCTGCATTGGTATTCTGGAAATTCAAGCCTGCACACGTCCATTCATATAAAATTGTACAAATAACCTACACATACATCACATTCAAACAAATGACAGGCCAGGAGCAGGTACAACTAGTTGGCATACACCCTCACCATGACCATGGCTATTAAGCCACCTGTACAGTAATAAGCACTGAATCACAACAAGGTAACATCATTAAGACTGGTCCCAACCGTACTTTGAGGTGCCCCTGGTCTGACCTTTACACCTATCACGAGGCATGCGAATAGCTGTATTACAATTCAATGTCAAGAAAAAAAACTTCTGGCTCTTTCTAGCTTTTGGATCAGATTAATTCAAGACGATACTAAGAAGATTTAGAAGACTGATACCTCTGCAACTGCTTATAGATGTTAAGCATTTTTCCCTAATACTATACCACCAAAATGGAAAACAGAAATATTCTAGATGTTAAGCTGCTGATACTGTTCTGCAACCGTCAGGAGTCCCAGTCTCAAATTTCTGAGTTCATCAAAACTGCCTCATCGTTCTCCCTGATGAATTTTATAAATGTTACAAATCTGCATTTATAAAATACATACTAAAAAAAATACTGGTTTGAAGTATTTGTATAGGTAGTTCTGTTTAAAATTTCATTTGACCGAAGGCCTTTTCTACTAAAAAATTTCAAAACCCCCTCTGGCTATTATAGATAGGGGGATACTGATCCCGTCAACCTTTGGAGATTGGGTGGGGCTCATCATTTCCAGCATTGAGCAGCCTTGCCAGCTGACGATATACCAGTCTAATCTAATCTGATACCAATATAATCGAATACAAACACTATCCTCTTCTGTGTGTGCCATGACAAGGTTGGGAAGCTCTGTGATGAACAAAGGAACTACAAATCCTTCTGGCAAGTTTTCATAAATCTGATTTCTTCCAACAGCTTTTGACAAGAGCTGCAGTGGAGAGGACAAAGTTGAGTTCTTTGGCAAGAAACTGAAGTACAGATATTTCATACTCGGGATTAAGGGCAGAGATGACTGTACAGTTTCATTCACTCCTGAAAAGTAAAGAGAGAAATCAAGATATGGGTGGTGGGGGAGACGACGGGATGTTTTCCCAGGCCTGCCACTTCCTAATTTTGACTCCAAGAAGGTCACTTAATCTCTGAACCGCAGCTTTCTCAATTATAACATGAAGGGACTAAATCAGTAGCTCATAACAGGGATTGAACATCAGAACCTCCTGAGAGCTTTAAAAAATACATAATGACAGCAGTAACATTCATACGTGCCAGGAAATGTTCTGAGCACTCCACACGTGTTAACCCGTTTAGTCCCCACAAGAACTCTGTGTTGTAGGTGCTGTAACAGGTGAGGAAACTGCGGCACAGAAAGGTTGAGAACTTTGCCCAATTAAGCGGCAGAGCCGGGCGGAAGGACCCAGAGCCTGTGCTCTTTAGTACAACTGCAGGTTACACTGACTCTCTCCATATGTATGTATCTCTGAATCTTCTGACTCAGAATCTACTGAGGGGCCTGGACATGCAAATTTTGATTCTGGTGAGCACTCCTTACTCACAGCCACTTGAACCAGAAGAAGTGTAAAGTTCTGTGATGCAGCCTGGAGATGAAACAAGTGCCACAGACTTTTTAGTTAAATAAATGCTCAGATTCTTTGGCCTCAAAGATCTCAGTCAAAATTAAATGGGTTTGGCTTTTAACAGCTAAATTGCATGGTATCAAACAACAACAAAAAAGATAATGAATAGAGAGAGAGAGTAGGAAAAATTTAGGAAACAAAATGTTATCTAGCGAGTTAAGTAGACAGACTACACAGGGTTACTGAAGTAGATTACGTAATGGAGTAAAACCTAAGCCTACAAATGGGCAGTAACAATAATATTTTCATAATTTTTGGCTTAGATTTGGGGGTGAAGCTGAAACATTTTGGAAAAACCCTTGGAAAGTATCAGTGCTCCCATCCAAATGGGCCAGAGGTCTCTTTGCTCCTAGGATCACAGATAACTGCCTCTTTGTTTCATCTTTAAAGAAACAATCCTTACGCTACCAGAGTGGCCTTTGGAAAGATGGAACTCTGCACGTACGTGCTGATACAGTTAAGTCCCCTACATACGAATGAGTTCCGTTCTGAGAGCACGTCTGTAGTCCAACAAAGTTAGCCTAGGTACCCAACTAACACAATCAGCTATATAGTACTGTACTGTAATAGGTTTATAACACTTTTCACACAAATAATACATAAAAAACAAACACAAAAAGTAAAACATGTTTAATCTTACAGTACGGTACCTTGAAAAGTACGGTACAACAGCTGGCGTACCAGGGCACATTGGCATCTTTGAAAGTTTGCAACTTGAAGGTTCGTACGTAGGGGACTTACTGTCATCCAGAAAATGTTAGTTTTTCATACAGATTCCCTCACAGACGTCTGAGTAATAGAGTCAGAAAGATGTTATGGCATTAAGAGAAAACGAGGAAGACAAGTGATCCTGGTCCCATAAGCAAGTTTAGCCAATGTAGACAAGTTTCAGCCTGGTGTGGCCAGGTCAGTGAGGACACAGACGGCCAGGACAGCCAGGAGGAGCAAGAGTCCACGTCCCCTGGCACAGCCATGAACTTGGCCAGGTTTGTTTGTGTTATGAGTGCACTTCCTCTCTAATTCTAGATACCCCATTTAGGGAAACTTGTCCTCCTCTCCTCCCACTCAGTCCCATGGCTCTCTTACAAAATCTCTTCTCAAAAGTCCCCAGTCTGAAGCCAAATGGTCCTATCAAGGGAGTTGCAGAGCATGTTATTAAACAAAAAGCAACGTTTTAAAAAGTGTCAGCCCCTAAAACTGAACTATAAAAATTGATGAAAATAATGACATGTTGGAGGAATATATAGATCGAATGGTTGACCATAAGGGCTACATCGGCAGAGAGTTTCCAATATACAGTATTCCAGCTGACAAATAATCAGGTTTAATGACTCGTCTCTCTTCTGCACTGAAGAGGCATCAGTCTGGAACTGACGTGTTGTTTCTTTCCACTTAATAGCCATATCAAAAGCACACAAATTCATAAAGCAGACAGGTACTCAATTTGGATTCGCAGAGAGTAGATGAGAATTGGCCGGCAAGAATAAAAACCAAGCTCTTCCTCCTGATCCTTATATCTGCTAATGGTACCAAACTCCCCGTTTCCTACACTCAAAATCTTACACTCACCGAATCATCTTCCTCTTTGGACCTACTCTCCTCCCAGTGAAGTACAAGCCTTCTTCTGGGATTAAAGAACCCCACGAGATGGTCCTAGAGAAGACCAGACAAGGCAGGCAGCCAGGCTAGTACTGGCTTTAAACCTGGGCTTGAGATGCTCACACATTCCTGAAGACTCATTCAAATGCCAAGCTTTTCTTGGTGCCCGCCCAGTCATATGCAATCACGCCCTACCTTCTCATCTCCATAGCACTTTCTGTCTCTCACATGACAACACCACATTCTGGTCTACATGACGTGTGAAGTTTACTTTCCATATAAGACAAGAACCTCCCTGAGGGCAGGAAATGTGCCTTACCCAGTGCAGCATCTAGCAGAATCAAAGGCGCGATGCTTAACAACTCACTTACTTCTACTTTAATTTCTCCTCAGAAGAGGTTTGGTCTGATGTTTTAATCAGATTTATACTTCTAGTAAAATTAGAATGCTATGTTAGGCCATTCTGTAAAGCACTGTTGTTTGGATTTGTTAGATGGGGATCCCTAAAAGAATGTTTCTCTTTGCAATGCACTAAGCCCCTCAGGCAACAAGCAAATGACAAACCTTCTCTGTACTGTGTAATCTCGGGGAGCCGCACACTAGACAGCTAACCAGGAGCTGAGTTGTGTATAACCAGCTACATTAGAAGGGATTACTTTGTGAGATGTCAGGAAAGATGAGTTCCTCCTCTATCCTCCCGCCTTTACCTTGAGCTTTTGATTCTGCTGGCTACTCAAGGGGACTTAAAGAAAGCTGATTTTTCTAACAAAATCTTGTTAAATCTATCATGGCTGAATATCTCTTTTAGGATCCCGGAGAAATGAGTCTTTTTATAGCTTGTGGTAAACAGAGGAACGTGGGCACTGATGAAGGGAGGATGAAGATAATGAACTGGCATTCAGAGTATGTTTGGGGAAGTAGAAAGCACAGTGGTTCGGAGTATGGGCTCTAGAGTCAGACTGTCCAAGCTCAAGTCCCAGCTCTATCATCATCAGCTGAATTATCCTGAGCAATAGGAGAAGGAAACCTCTCTCAACTCCATCTTTAAAATAAGGATAACAGTCAGACAGAGAAGACAAACATCATATGATAACACTTACAGGTGGAATCTTAACAAACGATACAAATGAACTTATTTACAAAACAGAAATAGACTCACAGACATAGAAAGCAAGCTTATGGTTACCAAAGGGGAAACTGAGGGGGAGGGATAAATTGGGAATTTGGAATTAACAGATACACACTACCATATATAAAATAGATAAACAACAAGGTCCTACTGCATAGCACAGGGAACTATAGTCAATATCTTGTAATAACCTATAATGGAAAAGAATCTGAAAAAAAGAATATATATTTTCTAAAATTTTAAATAATTTAAATTAATTTTTTTACATTTATTAATTTAAAAAATTAATTAAAATTAACTTTAATCAATTAATTTTTTAAAAGGAGTTAAAAAAATAAAATGGGGATAACAATACTGCTCATAAAGTTGTTCTTAGGATTAAATAATAAAACATCTGGCACAGTCCCTGGCACACAGGAAACATCTGTCAAAGGTTAGCTGCTGGCATGATTCAGGTGTTTACACATTATGCAGAAATGTTTTCCATACATTTATTATCAAATGAAGATGGGGAAAGATGAAGGGAGAGGTTGTAAATTTCTAATATTCATGCTATCCCATTAAGGAAATTCTAAGTCAAACCAAGCACAATTACCAAATATAGACTTAAGGCTTTTATTCCTGATGATACCTTCAACTTCATTTAATGGTTAAACACCCCCAAGCTGCTGCCACAGAAACCTAAGGTTCAGACAGAGGAACAGGGGATGAACATAAAGTAAACTCCACATCTGCTCTCACAGAGAAGGAGAGGATGCTCTTGAAAAAATTCTTGTGATTCTGGCCATTATCTTCAGTGTTGGCTTCCCAATTAACTTCTGCGAAGGCTAACATTGAAATTGGTTTGCCAACAGTGTGTGCAGTATTTGGGCAATACAGGGAAGAAGGCTCTTAATCATGCCTAGGAATAACAAAACGAAACCCTGAAGAAAAAGGTCAACTGACAGTAAGGAGGCTTGGCTAAATCTCTAAATATCCATGCTTACCAGCAGATTTTACACAGAGAAGAAATTAGAAAATAGGCATAATTGAGGTTTTCTGCCAAAATATCCAATGCATACATGCAGTAGGTCCTTGGCAATAACTAATGTTTGAGGTTTCAACTACTTGTGATGACACTGAAAGTCTCTGACCTGGAGTAATTTAAAATTTTGCTGCGGTATGTATTTGAATCATGGGCACTCAGACAGAGGGAAGTGAGTCACGCAGCCAGCGAGGAAGCGTAGCCCATCACCCAGGGTCCATATTTCAAGAAGGTTTTGCTCTAATTGTGTAGCAGTAACTCTCAAGACGGGATTAAATGTTGTGTTAATTTTTGAAAATTGCCCACCCCCTAAAAAAAGCCAACTGATAGTTCTAATGATAAAAATAAAGAGCAAAGAGAGGTCTAAGAAAGAGCTGGTTCTCTACTGGAAAGCAGGTATTTGTGGAGAATTTTTTTGATGCTGAAATTATTTTTGTGAAATTCTGGGATTTCCAAAAGTCTTCAGACTATATCTTGGTACGTCAAAGTTCTATTGCACACAAAGTATTTCTTAAAGTGCCAGAATTCTTTCATACCAAGAAGGAAAAGGAAGCAATTAACATGAACAAGAAAATAAACGATTTTATATAGCTTATCCAAGAGATGACTAGGGAGATACACACTGTTAAATACACACTGTTGCTCCTAAACTCTGAAATCTGCTTTGACTTCCATTTTTAGAGGAAAAAAAAGATCACAAAGATGATATATATCTTGCCCAGTGTCTAATGCATCCTGTTTTACTCTTTGACTATATAGACCCTGACTGGAATGTTGTCCATGAAGAAAGAGTTAAATTACAATTAATGACTCAATATTTTGATGCAATAGATTGGCACACCTTTTTAAAAGAGTGAGATAAAGTCTGAAAACTTCACATCTTAGATCACACTTTTCAGAAAATGCCCAATTTTCTTGGTCTAAGCCCTCTTTGAATTATTATGTGTCACCCTCTTATGCTAGTAATAATAAAAGAAGCCAAGTCCGAGAAACTATTGCTAATAGTGTTTTATATTCTGAGAATCTTCTAGATCGATGAAGAAAGAATTATTGAGAGGATAAAAATTAGCTGCTTTACAGAACAAAAACATTTGGAACTTAAAAAGAAATCCTATTATTTACCATATAAATAAAATGTATATATGCGCCAAGGAGCTATATAATAGCAACAGAAAGAAAAATGGCATGCATTTGCTATGATTATCTATGGCAAACATCATCTTAACTCAATTTCACTTTTGGGGAGAGCTTTTTTTAAGTACCCCAGTCAATAAAACATTTTTGTTAAGGCACACATTTAATGAGAGAACTATTTTTTTATCACTCTATGTTTCTGTTAACTTTTCTTTTTCTGACTATCTTTCAAAGGAACCTAATAAAATTTTGCTAGATACAGTTTTCAGTACCCTTGTAAAATGCAATTTTAAAAAACCTAAAAGCTCAAATGGCTTTGGAATACAATACAACTCAGTATGTCCAAATTTCAATTATCCTAGAGGTGGTGGATACCAAAGAAAAAACAATCTGTGGGTCTTTCATTGTTGATGTGTGTGAGTTAAATACACCATGACCACCACCGCCTCTACCACTAAGACACTACTTCAACTTGCCTAGAAACGTCACTTGAAGGGTAAAGTATGCCTCAAGGAGATATGTCAGCTTCTAATTTAACACTGTATCAAGAGCTATGGGTCTGTAAGATTCACAAGTCTGACTTTAGAATAAGACTGAATGTAGGCAATAAAATCTTTTGGTCCATGTCTTTCATGTTTGTACAGCTGTCTGAATACTCCAGCATACATCCATGTGGGCTGTGTTTCTTTCCTAAAGTAAATGTATTAATAACTTAGGGTATGTTCAGGCTTCTTGGACTGAGTCATTTGGGGATACCTGAATGGCCTTGGGTTACCTGGCTTTAAAGTCTCTCTTCAGTTTGAAAGTGAGAATCAGATCACTTTTGGATGGAGTGATTTTTCCTGCTTCATCACAGGATCATTGTTTTGTTTTCAATTTAAGCTACTCTCATTTCTTGAACTTTATATAAATTCCAAAGGATTTCATATATACCTGGGATTTCCTAATAGTGGGTCTGTCAGGCCCTTGTTACTTTCAGGGTAAACACTTAAGGTTTAACTTCCTATTAGGGTTAAAGGTTGATTAATTAAGCATAAAAAACTGTATTTATCTTACTAGAATGCCTTCACTTTCAAATTTACCTTAAAAGTAGCCTAATGATTTTGAAATAAAAGGGATGATCATTTTATTCCAGGGTAGAGAAAAAAGAACTTTCAGCAGATAAACTGCTTAAGAAATTTTAGAGTTACAGAGATAAATGGAAATGTATAAAGAATTATTCCTTATCATTTCAAGTTGTCCATTTTCCTAACAGTTGCCCTGACTTTTTACTATAGTCAGAACTTAAATTATTCTTTTAAAGTCAGTGTTCAACAAAACAACTAGTGGTTTCAGAAAAATATTTAGTTCAGTGGGCCCTGTTTGTGGCTTATACGAATGAATAAAAGGATGGCCACATCTGGGGAACACAGGGAGAGGCTGGAGTTTAGGGTTTGAGAATCAGTGAGAGTCTGTGCCCTTCCTGTGCACTCTCTCTCAGTTAGTGCAACTCACATTTTCACTTTATTCAAAGCTAAAACCTTACAGTCATTTTTAATCATGCTTCAGTCCCCGCATTCCTATGTCTAAGGCGCCCTGCCGTCCCAGTGCCTCTCCCCTCCATCGCCTATCACCACCCTGGTTCAGGGTCGCGTCGGCTCAGCCTATGACAGCCCTCTTCTCCAAGCCAACCTTCTGACTTCTGTTGTAATTACCATTCTGAGAAAAAAAGAAAACACTGAATTATGCTTCTCTTCCACTCCACGGGCCAACTTCTCTGAAACTAAAGAACAGACTCCAAACTTTTCAGCTTATTATTCAAAGTGCTAACGATATGCTCCCAAACTGCATCTCAGCCTCTCTTTGCTCTGCATCCACACTCTCCACTCCGGGCACCAGGAGCCCTGGCTAACGAACAACTGCTGAATGGCAGCTTCGCACCAAGAAGTGTTCTTTGTGCTTTTGTAAACATCCAAGCACGCTCACATCTCTTGGGCCCTTTTGGAGGCCTGGAGGACACTATCATTTCCACCCCGCATGAAATCTACCTTGTCCTTTAAGGTTGAGAATCATCTCCTCCCCGAAAGCTATCCCCTGGTATCGAGGTTAACGAAGACTTCCTCCGACCCCTCCCAGAACACTGCACTGATTATAACATTTACTTTATTCTGTCTTAAATTAGGGTTGGCTGTTTATGTCTGCCTCTGTTGATCTGTGTTGCTTTTCCGCTTCACCTTTTTAAGAGTTGCATTATATTCAAAAGAATAAGGAAAACTTGCAGAAAACAGAAAACAAAGCACTAGGAAATGAAAATATACTGGATATTACAACCAAGGAAACACTCTATATCAAAAATATTTCCTTTTAATTAGTAATAGGCTATAATATTATAGGCTAGATTTAATTTCACATTTATATAAAAATCATGTTTTACTGTACTTTGAAATGAATTAGATATCTATTGAATGAAAGGGGAAAAAAAACCCCAAAAAACTGGTTGACCAAGGATTGGTTTGGGAATGAGAAAAAGGTTGTAGAAGGTGGGAGGAGTAGAAATACCTCATCTTGTTTTAATATCAATAGACTTTTTCCTTTAAAATAAGCTGTTGATACACTGAGTTATGCAGACCTTTTCATGTGATGTCAGTATCACAGAAATGTCCATCCTTGGCCAACAGAGACCCACATATTTGCTCCTACTGCAAACCAGGAAGAACTATGGACCATACCTTGCGCCCAAATACTGTTTTTTTTTGTTTGTTTTTATTGGACCAAATATTGTTTTTAAATTTTCAGAAAAATTAGTTGGGACACAACAAAAGATTTTACAGTATTATGACAAGGAATAAATCAGGGGTGAGTGGCATGAGGATAAAACTAGTCTTTTGTGAGTGAAGTGCTTCTCCCCCCACCCCCCGGCCCTCCCCCCTTGTCCCCCCCAAAAAACGCCTCAGGGAGAGAAGGTTGGTGGTTCATGTTAATATAACCTATTTTCTGGCTTTCCCAGCTTTCAGGATCAGAATCTGGTATTTTCTCCTTAATTTAAAATGTAGGATTACATATAACTTAAATTTATTCTAGTAGTTAGGATTTTGAGGAGGATTTTGAGGAGTAAAGGCTCAGGTATGGGGAGACTAATATTTGCTCAATGACCTAGACTGTGGACCAGCTCCTCTCCTTATATTGCTTGATTTAATTCGAATCACAACCTCATGATATAAGCATTATTTGACCCCTTTTACAGGCTACTGACTGAGAATAAGGCACTTGCCTAGCACTGTGGTAGGTAACTCTGGGGCACCAAAATCTTGCCACCCTGACCACCATGAGTTTATACTGTAGGTAAGAAATCTGTGAAGATGATATGCTGTCAGCATTACACAGTCACAGACATGCTGCTACATAACAAGCCCTTGGAGAACAGAAATGTATGGAAGTAAGATGCTGACTGGGAGGTGGGGATGCATAAAAATAAATAAGGAGAGGTTAGTGTGGTCCACGCATGAAGGAGGCAGGGGGCGCTTAGACTCGACCCTGGACAATCAAGAAAGGGCAACGGGGCTTCCCTGGTGGTGCAGTGGTTGAGAGTCCGTCTGCTGATGCAGGGGACGCGGGTTCGTGCCCCGGTCCGGGAGGATCCCACATGCCGCGGAGCGGCTGGGCCCGTGATCCTGCACATCCGGAGCCTGTGCTCCGCAACGGAAGAGGCCACAGCAGTGAGAGGCCCGCATACCGCAGAAAAAAAAAAAAATAAAAATAAAGGGCAACGGAGAGGCCCGAGGGGAGGCAGCAGCAGGAACAAACGGTTCTCGCTTGTCACCCCTCAGGGAGGGAGGGAGGGAGGAACCACCCAATTCTTCCGGCTCTGAGAATGAAGACAGGCCAAAGAAGAAGCCGCAGGCCTTGGTGACTAAGAGTATAATGGGAAATAGCCAACACTGCTCCAAAGCTTCAACCTGGGGAGAGTAAATGTGGAAAAATGACGGTTTGGAGAGGAAGGAGATAGTGTTGAATCTGAGGTGCTAGTAAGATATTCAAGTGGAAAAATCTGCAGAAAATTGTAAAGAGTGGAGACTAACCCTCTGAGAGGATGGGGCTGCAGAGGAAAAAGCCAAGAAAACTTAAATCAAAAGAACAAGGAGTTGGGCTTCCCTGGTGGCGCAGTGGTTGGGAGTCCGCCTGCCGATGCGGGGGACGTGGGTTCGTGCCCCGGTCCGGGAAGATCCCACATGCCGCGGAGCGGCTGGGCCCGTGAGCCACGGCCGCTGAGCCTGTGCGTCCGGAGCCTGTGCTCCGCAGCGGGAGAGGCCACAGCAGTGAGAGGCCCGCGTACTGGAAAAAAAAAAAAAGAGCAAGGAGTTGAGGAGATGTGGACAACAGTGAAAACAAGCCAGAGGAAATAAGGGAGATGGAAGATGCCATGCAGTTTCAGCTGAAACTTGAAAGGAAAATGCAAAGGGTTAAGGTAGTGAAAAAATGGCAGCACCAACAGCCGTCGGCTCATCTGCCTAGAAAATCTGCCAGAGAAGTTGGAAGGGCAACACAGTCAGGCAAACTTTTTTGTTTGGCTTGCTTTTAGAGAAGGCGGAGAATGAAGATTATTTAAAGGTCAGGGGGTTAAAGATGAGTCCTTTCTGTCACTCAGCTCATTCCATTTCCGAAATGTGCTGGTTAACTGGACTGATGTCTTCTTTTTGAGCAGATAACACTTTAGAAATAGGGTGCAGAGCTGCAGCAGCCAGAGTGGTCACGAGGTCCCAACAAGACTTCCTATATATACACACATCACAGTGCGGAAGTTCGCTAGAGCTGGTCAGCTTCTTTCATCAAATCTTCTTAGAAAATTGATCTCCTTTCACTCCCTATCACCTGACCACCATCACCACTGTCACATCCCTGCCCAGTCCTTCAGACCAGTGTCCTTCAAGTCACCGAAACTGACCACCCTCCAGTGTGAGCCCCCTTTCCCTCAGCCATGTTGACCTACACTTTCCAGTGTCCCAAGTCCCTCTTTGACTTGGGCTGAGGCTGCTTTTTCACTGCCATCTCTTGTGTTGACATCTGCTTTTTCACTCTCATTTCTTCTAACATTATAGCATCTGTATGTTCTACTCCAAACATAGCTTTTTAAAAATACTTTCTGTCTCCCTCTCCGGTTTTCACAATCCTCATGTCATTCTTGCCTTCAGGTTTCACTCATTGTTTGTATGTTATCAAGTCCCTGTTGCAAACATTCTTAGGTATCTTTTTCCATTTTTCTGTTACATAACCCTCTAAAATATCCAACTCCCCTTAGAGACCCAAATTACTTGTTTCAATTGTTGCCCCTCCTACAATGCACATTAATTTGTAAATTACACTGCTAAATTTTTATTTCTAAAATATATATATTTTTAGAGCTATGAATTTACACCTATCTTTGCTGAGAAGCTTCTGAAACTTTTCTAAAAAATTTCTAATTATGTCCAGTTTTTTAAGCTCTAGGATGAGTCACTTTTCCATAAGGTTCTTGTCACTTCCATGTGGCCAACTAGCTATTCTTTACTGGAAACAATTAAGTCCGGAACAGGAATGCTCCTTTTTGCTCTCTCCACATTTTAAGACACAAAATTGTCAACCAGACAAATCTGGTACTTATTAGATGCTCTGTGTTAAATGGAACAAAGCTTTCAGCAGATATTGACATAGAGTTCTCTATTACTGTATGTCTTGCCTCTGTATAATACATAAAGAAAACTACCATCAGAGCTAAATATCAAACCTGGGGTTTTGCAAATGATGGGAGAGAGTGAGTGGCAAACCATTATTGCTGCTATTGATAACAGCAAAGAGACTGATGTCTACACATGCTGAGAAAATCCACGTATGTCAAAGAGACCACCAACAACAAAGGAATGAATTTTTCAGGAAAGATGATCAAATGCTCTTCTGCTGCATTTGGAATATGATTTGACTCAGTAAAAAAAACTGCTGGTTTAATTTTTCAAATACATATTTACTGCATATAAAACATGGTATTACTCTATTATTTTATGGTTGTTTAACTCTATCCCCTTAATGTTACAACTCACCTTACAGGATTCAAAACTAGCTGAGGAACAATTTGTCTTCTGAAATCCTTTCCCCTTCTCTTACACCTCAAGGATGTGAGGGTTCATTTTATTCTTTTGTGTCCTACAAAGTTATATTTTTAGCTCCTTAGACTTCAGGTGCTCTATCTACCTGTAATTATGTTGCAAAAGCAGAGGAAGATGCCTGTAGAGGTCAACAGCAGACAAGATAGCAAAAAGGCCTATTTGTGGTCTTGAACAGCTGCAACGGGGCAGGGCGTGCCTGGCAAAATTCCATCTGACTCTGGTCAGGCATGACAAACCCCAAGAGCTGGACTTGCTTTCAAAGTCATCCCTAGCACAGGACATTATTTCACTGCCCTGGGAGCAAAGGCTGCAGACAAAGTCCAAAGGGGCTGATCAGAAGGGTAACACGGGAAAGGCGGAGGGAGGGTCCTGAGGGTGGCGGCCTTCCGAAGGCTCTCCAGATGCTGACGAACCACCTCCCAGTGTCCCACCCTCCTCTCTAAAAACACGACAGAGCAAAACCACCAGCGCTCCTGATGGAAGGCCAGATGTTACTTTTAGTTCCAGTTTGCAAACGCTGCCCAAGTAAGTTTTGAAAAAAATTTTTTTCTTAAAGCAAGAAGTAATACATTTATACTTTACCCAGTACAACAAAAATAAGATGCTATTAATCATATGTTTAGAAATGGAAATACTTTTCAGGGAACAGGAAACACTCTTTAGTGGACGTCCTTTTCCACAGTTATATAAAGTTCTGTTTGTGAGGTACCATGATTGTCCTTGGAAAAATAAAAGAGGCTGTTGTACGTGCAGGCTTTTATAGCTTAAAGGGATTGGAGGCTTTTAGTCTTTACACTGTGATCTTTGCAATGTACAGTGCTTCTGGCTCCTTGGTTTAAACTGGTGCTTTCTTCCTTAGTTAATGTGATTGCAGCAAAGTAGCATACTTATATTCTATTTATCGACAAGCATATAATGCAAATTTCCTTTGGAACAAAGTTATACATGTATGCACATTTCATCTCAGGACACAGCACGGGGGGCAGTGAGAAGAGGAATAGGAACTTTGGGCATAAGAATGCCCAGAACTGAGGACTTCCCTGGTGGTGCAGTGGTTGAGAATCCACCTGCCAATGCAGGGGATACAGGTTCGAGCCCTGGTCCGGGAAGATCCCACATGCCGCAGAGCAGCTAAGCCCGCGTGCCACAACTACTGAGCCCGTGTGCCACAACTACTGAAGCCCGCGTGCCTAGAGCCCGTGCTGCACAAGAGAAACCACTGCAACAAGAAGCCCGCGCACCGCAACGAAGAGTAGTCCCCGCTCGCCGCAACTAGAGAAAGCCTGCAACAAAGACCCAACACAGCTAAAACTAAATTAATTAATTAATTAATTAAAAAAAAAAAAAAGAATGCCCAGAGCTGAGCGTGAACAACCGGACCACAAAACTACAGGTGTGAGTGAAGACAGACTACCTTTGCCCCCCTGGCATTAGCGTTTATACCCATTTAGGATTAAGTTAGACGGTAACTACCTTTCTGACAAACGGTGACAACGAACGTTTCTCTTATGATGAGACAGAATGGCCCCAAGAGGTGCTTCCACAAAATATGAGCACTCCTCAAAAACGAACCAGCCGTGTTTTTAAACAATTCATAGCCTGCTTCTCATGTGCCAATAAAGTCAAATTCTACTGAGCACATGCTCCATGCTCCAATTTATCTTATTATATAGGCATTCTGTTGATCGTAATGCTGACTGAAAAAGCATCCAAGGACTCAAAACTTAGAAACCCTGTCAACTGTGACCAGAATGAGCATTCCCAGATTTGTCTTGTACTAAACCTCTCTTATAACACAATTTATCTCACTCTGTAATATGATCAAGGAGATATTTAGGAGCTAAACACAAGAACAACTTCTACTTACGGCTGACACAGCTTCACCAGGTCCTGGTCTGTGGTGTTGGGAGGCAGCCCCCGGATATAGAGGTTCGTTTTGCTTAGCTGATCCCATCCTGAGCTGCTACTGCTACTACTGTTGTTATTACTGCTGGTGGTGCTGGGGCTGGGAGGGGCCATGGGGTGGGCTGGGACCAGAGACTGCTGGAAAACAAAGACGGCAGCGTTAGAACGCCAGACAGAACCGATTCGGCACCATTCAGAGGCTGTATGACCTCCCAACCAAGACGAAGTTACCAAGATATGCATACAGATTTATCTTCAGCTACTTTACCGCAGATTTTAACTTACACCTTAAAAAAGATCTGTTCATTCTACAAAAATACCCTCTCCTTCAACATGAATAATAGGATTTTACTCAGCAGAATATTCTCTACCTACACCTGAAACAGGACTAAGTTTTTGTAAGATTTTATTCACATACTTTAAGGCACACATCTGATACTCAAAACGAACTTGCATAAAGTTATTGATAATATCATTTTAATCTACAGTCATTTAGAAATCACTGGACTTTTGAAAAGGTTTTCAAATTCTGAAGGACACTTGATTGAAACTTGCTGACAATTTTATTGAGATGATTCTTAGGGATTAAAAAAAAAAAGATTACTCTTCAAGTGTAAGAAGGTTAGAGTTCAGTCAAGAGGCTCAAATAAGGAAGACTTCACCTAGTTCTAAGACAGGCCCATGGCTTCCTTGAGACATCTGGATAAGATTCACAGGTCGGCTACCTTTCGCTCTGGCTAACCTTGTGAAATTTAACCCCTGTGAGAATGGTGTAGAAGCTGGAAACCTTCCCAGGACTGGCAGCAACCAAGGTAACTTTTACAAAGCCTGCAAGCCAGGCTCGGTGTGGTTTCAGTCGGCAGCCACCTAGGAAGAATGTCTGAAAATGTACTCACATCAGATAATTGTTAACCAATCGAAAGAAACCACAGTTCTCTGTCCCTATGCCACACACATGACCTTTGAGGAAGTTAAATGGTTCAGTTTGACATGGAAGTCAGCACACCCCAAAGTGTCCTCACAGCAAATGCTCTGCAGTTTCACACCAGGACAGGAATTGTTTTTACTTCACATCTTCTAAATAATAAATAGACTAACCAAGGGCATCACTGACACTGAGTAACAGTTTGAAGATGGAAAATTAGTCACTAGACATTCAACAAAATTTTCAAATCTTACAGCTTGATTTTTACTACCATAAACAAGAAAATGAGGCATCTCTAGGACCCAATTAAATTCCACTTTAGAAAGTTCAAAACGTAGACCCCCTGCAATAAATATAACCTTGCTGACCTTGTCAGCAAACTCAACTTTCCAGGACAGATTATCTGGCTCTGCACCCAGTTTCTGCCACGGCCACCCTAACTCCACAGTACCCTGAGGCACTGGGCACCTCATGAATCTAGACATGTAACCATTTCTTCATGGCCTATACTATGAAGATTGTTCTTCTCACTGCCCAGCGCCCTTGCTAAATTAAAATCAGAGTCCAAACATCACTTTATCTCAAGGGATTCTTTTTCAGAAAGGAGAGGTGCAAGAAGGGTTAACAGTCAATGTATAAATGAAGGCTGAACTTGAACCAGGAACATCAGCACAGCTTAATCCAAACAAAACCTGTCTGAGATCATATCCTATCAAGTCTATCTGATTTATGCCCTTAATAAGCAGTTGAACTCAAATCCTTTCCTCTCATCCCTGGTTTGTCTCTAAGGGATAAAAACAGCTTTCCAGGTATAAACTAAGCCCTTCTCCTGCTCTGCCACTGTTGGCACCTCAGACCTCCCAGCTGTGCCACACAGAGGTCTGTGTCCCTTCTCCAAAGTCACTCAATATAGCTGCTAGCTGCAACCTGCCATCAACAAGGCACCCTCTATTTCTCACTTCAGTGAAGAACAGAGGGGCTGGGAAGTTAACACATATATCGCCACCCTGTCCCTAGCCTTCGATTTACACAAAGAACTGACAGTTGTAGACATCTAGGCAAGACTGTAGTTTTTCTTAACTCGCCTCTGATTCACATCCGAGAGCCTGTGCTTGCCTCAAACACAGCTTTTCACCATAGGACCTAGTGTGTTCAGCGCTGCAGTCGGGGGACGAAACGTGGTCACCTGGGTAAGCCTTGCAGGGGTCTGACAGGAGCTGTGGATTGGGTCCATGCCCACCTTGCAGTGGGATGACACCACCCAAAGAAAGTGAACCAGCAGGCATCTGAAAGACTGCATCCCAAGTCTGCCTCAGCTCTCACCTCTGCTCTTCTCTGGGGTGGAAAGTGGAGGGTCGGGCATAGACTTACCCAATGAAAAGAAACATGTGGATGTGTGAGTTATCTGAAGATCTCCTGGACATGAAGGAGCAGGCTTTTATTTATGCATCTATATTTGGCAGAAGCAGAGCCGTGATCTACATAGCTGATGGAATGCATCTTCGACCGGCCTCCATATTTATGACAGCAATATTTTCCCATGCTGGAAGTAGGTGGGGAGCACATACAGTCTGTGCCTCCCCACTTTCTCTCCAACCTACTCTTTGGGGGAAAGAAATCTCCTAGTATTCCGATCCCCCCTGGGAGAAGGGAGGTCCCGAATGCATCCTGAGGAGGGTGACTGGTCTCTGGTGAGTCCTGGTGACCAAGGTTAAATTCAAATGAATCCTATTATCAACTCTCAGAAATAGGTGATGACTAAAGACAAGAAGCATTAACTTAGTCCAAGTTGTCCATATTCCATTTTCTGGTACAGAAACTTTTAGATCAAAGATTGAGTTTTTAGAACTCATTGAAATTAAAAATTTAAATCCTGATAAAGACTTCCTCATGTTCAAAGAAGAAAATGCAAACACAATAAAGGAGTTTATTCCAAAATATTCAGAATGGGTTAATGATAATTGTTAAGAGCAGGGTAATGATTATTGTCATACCCTGCATGTTTCATATGTGCCAGACACTGTGCCATGCGTCATCTTACTTAATCCAAACGAGACAGATGCATTATTGTTCTCCCATTTTGCAGATCAGGAAACTGAGTCTCAGGAGACGTTAAGTAATGTGCCATGGTGACACTTTTAGTAGGCGGCAGGGCTGCAATTTGAACTCAGATCTGCTGGACAACAAAGCCGGAGCCCTTGATCTGTACTCTGAATGGCACCCAAAACACTGTCTATATCCTAAATGAACTATTAATATTATTTCATTTTTCTGTGCCCATTCTTCCTGCAACTTAAATTATGAAATTGAACTTTTTCTGAAATATGACACTTAATACCATTGGTGGCTAAGTTTTTTTAAGAAAAAAAATTCCAAGGTGCCTTTAAGTTAATTTAATGAGCAACAGTCAACTTGTGCTTTTTTTTTTTAACAAAACCCTTAAAAAGGTCAGTTTTTAAAATTCGACCTTATAAATCTTTTCATTAAAAGAATTCTGCAAACAATTTTGGAAAGCCACAGCACGTTACAGCCGAACATCAGAGTCACCATTTTAGGAAGGCTCCACTTAACCAGTGAAGAATGAAACCCTCACTCCCAGATTGAAACACAAACACTGACAAGTCTTTATCTACAACTTCAGAACCCTGATCAATTTAAAGCAATTACACTTTGTAGTCAAGTGCCTCAACAGCACGAACCGCAGACTTAAAAAAAAAAAAAACAAGAAAGAAAAAAAAAGCTTACAAGTGGACGATATTTTATCAAACTCCATTTTCATCACTGGTTGTCCTTTTACATTTTGCCTCTCAAAAACCCCTAAGCTGCCCTAGAATTTGAAAAGACACTCCCCACCTTCCACCCCTTGGATGAAGCATGTGGACAATTTTCACAAATTCAACCTATTTATTTAAGGAACTGGGTGGCTGAATGACCACAGCTAAGTGCTGACCCATCCCACAAGAGCCTAGGAGTCTGTAGCTCAGCCTTCTCTGGCCTAATCTCACTGCTTCAGGTCAGGTAAACAAGATATCTATCAAGTTATCTATCCAAGGGCAGGGAAAACAAGCTAATTCAGTTTTCACAATAACATTTAACTAGGCTGAATTCGCATGCCTAAAGTGATAGAAAAATAAAGTTGGTGGTGAATAAATGGGTGGCTCTGTTAGCAGAGCCTCTCTGCACTCCCTGCAGGAGTGGGTGTGGGCACCAGCAGGAAGAGGGCTTGTCAACACTCAGGGAGGACTTCCTGTGTGGACCACAATCAGGGAGGACTTCCTGTGTGGACAGCACTCAGGGAAGACTTCCTGTGTGGACAGCTCTGATGCCTCCATCCCACCAGGAAAGCCCACTCACCTCCTACACTAAAAGACAGACACGCAGCAACTACACGTACGGTAAATCTATTTCCCTCCCCATCACATCACCCCTCACCCCAATGCACATTAAGAAGTCTCTTCTATATAAATGCAAATCTAAGTCTCTTTTAAAAACGGGATTAACCACGTGTGAACTAAAAATATATTAGTAATCATGTACATTGTTGTAGATTTCTATTCAGCAAAGAACAATGAAAAAACAAAGACCTGTCACTATAAATTCTATTGTCTTATTTCCTTCCTATTTCTAATAGGCTCAAGAATAGTGCTCTGACCAATCTTATAGCTGAAGCTGTTCTTCCCTCACCCCCTCACTTAGTAACTTTCCTAAGAATATACTTTGAAGGGAAGGGAAACCTAGGATCTGCCTTTTAATTACCCTCAAGTCTTCTTTAAGGCTGTCATCCTCATAGTTTAAGGTTATAATCCATAATCCCTGTCCCCACCCTGCCACCCCCTACTACACACACACACACACACACCACCACCACCACCAAACAGCAGGGAGGTTTACCACATCAACTATTTCCTTTATCCAGAAGCAAAATAATCATTACAGTTGCTCCTGAGAGCAGACAGAAGTCATGGACATCATCATTTCTCCAGGAAATAGTATAGTATCAAGCCTGGCGTGAACTGAGTACTACACAAAGGCACTGTCTACCAAACTAACGCCATATACTGGTTCTTCTCCCAAAGCTTTCAAGATACAAAGGAAATTTAATAATTTAGGGGAATTATGGAACGGGGGTGGGGGGGGCAGATCATCTGAATAGGCCAATTTTGTCACAGTCAGAACATTTTTGTTGGTTTGTTTCCATTTAGACATCTGAGTGGCTCCAAAAGGGCTAGGAATAATAACTGAGAAAGATAAAGTTCCTGGCACAGGGAGCTGGGAAAGTACACAGCTGAGAAGTGGGAGGTGAGTTAGTGAGAGATGAGAAGCTGGCCAGGAAGCAGATGTTCTTCCGGGTAGGCCAGGAGGCGAAAGGACAGCACCGACATTAGCCCAGAACAATGGTGCCCCTTCACACATGCAGGGTCTTACTTACCCATCATGTGGGAAGGAGGACAAATGGGCAGATATCAGGTAATCCCATTGGATGCCAGGATATCAAAGCTTAAAATCACATAGCTAATTAGTTAATGAACTGGGTCTCATATTGTCACTGTTCCTTGTTTGGAAACAAACTTTGTAGCCTCAAACTATGAAACTGAGCAATAGGTTATTCAGTATTCTTTTGCTGGATTCTGTCTGTCGAAGCAGAGAGGTCCATGTTGTTATGTTGGCTATTTAAAAAATCTAAAACTAAAAATTCCCAAGGCTTCGTAATTAATATTCACTAAGATAGTTATCAAATCTCATCCTTAAATGTAAAGTTGCAATCTCTACATAGAAATCTCTTTACCTAAGTCCATCAGATAAAAAAAAATAAATTTCAGACGTGCACTGAAATTTTAAAATGTACCGTTCCGGTGAGTGATGCGGATAACGGAGGAAGCGAATGAGTGTGTGGGACCCGGGGTTGGTGAGAAATCTGTATCTCCCTCGCAGTTTTGTTGTAAACCTAAAACTCCTCTTTAAAAAAAGTCTTTAAAAAACAAAAAAACAGGGACCTCCCTGGCAGTCCAGTGGTTAAGACTTCGCCTTCCAATGCAGGGGGTGCGGGCTCGATCCCTGGTGGGAGAGCTAAGATCCCATGTCTCGCGGCCAAAAAAACCAAAACATGAAACAGAAGCAATACTGTAACAAATTCAATAAGGACTTTAAAATTGGTCCACATCAAAAAAAAAAAAAATCTTTAAAAGCAAAACGAAAAACAACATAAAGATTCCGCACTGAAGGCATTAAGTATGTTATTCACCGGAAAACTGGAAGGTCAAGAAAGTAAGTGAGGGGCTTAAGGCAACGGGTTCAAAACTTCCTTACCAGAAAGCACATTCATTAGGAAGGAAAAGCTTTTAACAGTGGGCTCCTGGCCTTATCTACCCTTAATTGCATCACGTAAAATGGTGTGGTATGGTATGGTTTCTAAAAGTAGTTAAGAGTTCAACCAAGTGCTCATCCCTGAGATGAGATGAGAGGGATGAGAGGGCCTGGGACAGAAAGGTTGAAGGCGGCTTCACTGAGGGAGTAGATGGCTGAGGGAGCTGGATATTAACGGCAAGTCATTAAAAACAGAGGAGGGCTTCCCTGGTGGCGCAGTGGTTGGGAGTCCGCCTGCCGAGGCAGGGGACGCGGGTTCGAGCACCGGTTTGGGAGGATCCCACATGCCGCGGAGCGGCTGGGCCCGTGGGCCATGGCCGCTGGGCCTGCGCGTCCGGAGCTTGTTCTCCGCAGCGGGAGAGGCCGCAGCGGTGGGAGGCCCGCGTACCGCAAAAAAAAAAAAAAAAAAAAAAACAGAGGAAAGGCAGTCCTGAAAGGGGTGGGTGTGTGGGCAGAGGAGAAGAGCCGACCAAGATACAGATAGGAAGCATCATTCTTCATGAAGCCAGGGAAAAGAGCAACCTCTTTTCCTTGGTCTTTTCCCTTGGTTGGCTCAAGGGTATGCTAGGACAAGCTGATGTTTGGGGAGGAGAAGGTGTGTGGGGGGGGATGACACTAGAAAGGTAGGCGGATTACCTAGAAATCGATATAGAATATCGATATAATGTCACACATGACTGTTCAGAGTCTCACAGGGAGAATAGAAAATTTTAAGATGATAAATGAAGAGCATAGCTTGTGGGGGACATAAACCTAAGGAAATTCTCCCCCCTCCTCTCTACATACAAAAGAAAAATGACTGAATGGAAAAATCTGCATATCCGGAGTCCAGTCTTGCCTTGGCCAGTAACTGGAGCATCATTTCTGAGCAGCACAAGGTCCTCGCCTGGGAAATGAGGTTAGACTGGGTGATTTCTAAGCTCCCTTCCATTTCCGAATTCTAAGGCTGGATAATGCTTCTGGCTGTCTCCAGCTAAGGCATATCAGGACAAAACCCAGCCAAGCCCCTGGGTCCTCTTATCTACCTGCACCAACAGCCAGAGCAATGGAGTAAGAGGTTGAATCAGCAGACCCGAGAAAGAAGACTCACCCAACTACATGCGCAGCTAGAAGACAGACAGGAGTCGCACTGTGGTCTCACCTCCCTACACCACTTAAGCCAAGCACAGAGTCCCTATTTAGCCACAGACGTTTGTGAGGAAATACAGTAAATACAGAAGCTATGCTAAAAGTACAACTAAAGTTTAAAGAAACAAATTTAAAAAAAATTTTTTTTAAGATATAATATTCAGAGTTCTTAGAGCCAGAGTGGTCTTCAGATGAAAATATTATAGCTGAATAACTTGGACCTATTGAGACTTTTTGTGGGTTAACAGCTTCACATCTTTCTGTTTCAACATGTAATCAGTAAAAAGTTGCATTTCACATTCTATTTAATCTCTTATACATCAAAAGACCATGTAATAGCTCCAAAACCACCTTAAAAGAAAGTTCATAACAACCAGCTATTGGAACACGGTAAACAGAAAATCCTGCCAAACTCCTGGTACAAAATTGATTACCCTCCTGGATTCTGAATGCAGGTGCATTGAGAGTGTTTTTATTCTCTTTTTGGGTCTCAAATGAAGAATTTTCAAATCCACACCTGTTTTGTTCCTTGACACAGAGCCCTGCAAAGGGACAAGAACAAACTCTTCCTTTTTACTCAAAATAAATTGAAAAAAGGAAATTTCCTAAGGGAAGTGCAGCATTACCTTTATCATGACAGCTCAGAACACCTCTGCAAAGCCTGAATTTCCTGCCTCACCCCAATGGAGTTAGGATACCAGCATGGTCAACTTCCTTCCAGCTGTTTTTGTTTTTTTAACGTTTTTATTGGAGTATAATTGCTTTACAATGGTGTGTTAGTTTCTGCTTTATAACAAAGTGAATCAGTTATACATATACATATGTTCCCATATCTCTTCCCTCTCGCATCTCCCTCCCTCCCACCTGCCCTATCCCACCCCTCCAGGCGATCACAAAGCACCGAGCTGATCTCCCTGTGCTATGCGGCTGCTTCCCACTAGCTATCTATTTTACATTTGGTAGTGTATATATGTCCATGCCACTCTCTCACTTAGTCCCAGCTTACCCTTCCCCCTCCCCATATCCTCAAGTCCATTCTCTAGTAGGTCTGTGTCTTTATTCCCATCTTGCCCCTAGGTTCTTCATGACTTTTTTTTTTTCTTAGATTCCATTATGTGTTAGCATACGGTATTTGTTTTTCTCTTTCTGAGTTACTTCACTCTGTATGACAGACTCTAGGTCCATCCACCTCACTCCAAATAACTCAATTTCGTTTCTTTTATGGCTGAGTAATATTCCATTGTATATGTGCCACATCTTCTTTATCCATTCAGCCGATGATGGACACTTGGGTTGCTTCCATCTCCTGGCTATTGTAAATAGAGCTGCAATGAACATTTTGGTACATGACTCTTTTGGAATTATGGTTTTCTCAGGGTATATGCCCAGTAGTGGGACTGCTGGGTCGTATGGTAGTTCTATTTGTAGTTTCTTAAGGAGCCTCCACACTGTTCTCCATAGTGGTTACATCAATTTACATTCCCACCAGCAGTGCAAGAGTGTTCCCTTTTCTCCACACCCTCTCCAGCATTTATTGTTTCTAGATTCTTTGATGATGGCCATTCTGACCGGTGTGAGACGATATCTCATTGTAGTTTTGATTTGCATTTCTCTAATGAGCTGTTTTCAAAACTCTATGTATAGTACAGTTTGTATTTTCTAGCATTTTTTGTAAGTAAAGAAGTATTGCTGAGATTGCAAAGTCCTCAGGGTGGAAATTACCTATTTAAAAATATACTTTCTTTACACTACACAACACTTATTGAAAGTACTGTAAAGTGATTAACTAAACATAAAGTTAGAAAAACATGAGCCAGCTTACCCCCAAAAAACCCCAAATGAATTTATTCAATTTTTTTTTCCCCCAAGATGCAAAGGGACATGTGAATAAGCTTGCAGCATGATGGGTTTCACAAATCAGTCCCTGGAGAAAAAAGCATTATCTGTACTTTCAGGAAACTGAACAAGTATTTGAAATCTTCCCATAATAATAATACAAAAAATGAAATCATATCTGACCGTGCTGTGATTTGTATATAGCCAAAGTAAAACATCAACAGGAAAAATGTTTGAGTTACTCCAACTCAAAAAAATTAACAATCACATTTATTGCTTTTTCATGGTACAATTTAGCAGTTTACATCTGACACAATATGGATAATTAGTGTAGGACAGCTTTTTATTATGTATCTCTGTGTATGTATTTCTACGTAAATGTCTGTGAGCGAGCAGAAGGGATTAAGCAGATGGTTGTCTCTGAGACACACTGTCTCTGAGACACAGAGCACAGTGGCTTTTTTTTTTTTTTTTTTGGCCTGAGATCCACCCAAAAAATTAATTTTTTGCCTGAGATTGAAACACTGTATACACATACAGGCAAAGACGTAGAAGTTATTTTCCTTTACCCTATGCAATGTACCCTAACCGTACCTTTTCTTGCCTATTTCCTTAAATAAGAAATGCTGGTAGCGACTTAGTAGCGGCCTACTAAATTGATTCCACACCCCACTAATGCTGCCACTTGCAGGTTACAAAACAGTGCTCTGCTGCATTTCTCAAAATTTGATGCGCACAGGAATCACTTGCATTGTTAAAATGCAGATTTTGACTCAGCCACTTGGGTAGAGCCAAGATTCTGCAGTTCTAGCAAGCTTCTGGGTGTTGCCCATGCATAAGGCAGGAAGGACTCAGGGCAATAAATACTCTTGGGTAAGAGTCCCTTAAAGGGTAGGGGCCCTTTCCAACTTTAATAAGGAGCAAGGTGCATCTACCCATAAAATGAAATGAAAACCTCTGTTCATCTGCTTTCCAGAGCTGAGAGAGACATCAGAGATCATGCAGTCCCGTAATTCTCAACTGGAAGTATACAAGCATATTAAGAGATGGGTGGGGAGTGGAGATAGGGGCAGTATTTTTATTTTTACTCAAGAAGGCTTGACTTTTAAAATGTTGATAAACACTGATCTAATTCAATACCTTACTTTCCAGGAAACCCCTCTGAGGCCCAAAGAAGTCAAAGCATGTATATGTCCAATGTCGTACAGCTAACTCGAGGCAGGACTAGGTCTCCCTTCCCACCAGTGCTGTCAAAGGGCACCAGCCCTTATTTGCTACAAGGATTGTAGCAATTATAATGGTACATGCCAAGTTTTCTCAATGAGTCTTAAAAAGGAAAACTGATGTGCTAGTCTTGTTAAGGTATCATAGAAAAAGTATGTATTTTGTACTGCCTCTTTTACACCTCATATTTTAGACTGCTTACTTGGATGTCCAAGTGTATGCTAGACATCCAATTTCCTGCTTACCAAAAAAAAAAAAAAAGGAAACTCACACCATCTATTAAATTTACAATTCAAACTTCCTAAAAAATCCTTGTGAATGCCACCACTCTATTTTTGTGTTTATATTAAAAATCTGTGAATAATACAATCACTATCTGTACCATCTACAAGAAGATACATAAATCAAACAGCTTAATTATAGCAGTTTGTTGCCTTTCTGTCAGAGAAGTACATTCAGGGTCAAATGGCAATTTAATAAGCTTAGGTTAGAAACCTTTGAAAAGTCTCTAGAATTGTCCGCCCACTCTCTAGTCTCCCTATGTATGTCACAAATTCACTCACTTAAACCAAGAAACTTCAACCCTCAGTTTCCTTACAAAGAAACTTAGAGACTTGGAAGATTTTCCTTTCATGTATTCCAGTGTCTGGTTTTATCCTAAAGCTTCACAGTGGCTATACTCATATTCATTCTCTAAGACGAGCTGGTTTTCCTTCAGAAATTCCCAAAGTTATGAGAACCCTGCTCCCAGTAGCTCACCAGTATACTTAAAGAACTGTGCCTCTTTTGACCTGGGTAAGCATTTCTTCATTTTTTTTTTTTTTTTTTTTTGCAGGAACAAGTTTTCTTCCCTGTGCGATTTCTCTTGTATATTTAGACTGAATATCCACGCTTACAGCAGCCCAGAGACTCTCCTCTCTCTTGTGGAGCCAGCCCATGCACTACTGCTGTCTAATCACTTCAGGACTGATGGTATCAGCCTTGGAGTACCTGGGTGCCTTGGAAGGTAACCAACCCAAGTGCTGGCAAGGTTCACTCCTCTCTTCATCTTTTCTGAAGTAGATAAACTAACGTACAACTTCATTCTGCAGTGAGTGGAATCTGGGAAACAGTTTTAGTATTTATGTAAGCCAGACAGGACTTCTTTTTCAAAAGAAAAATTATTTCACAATACTCTTTGTTTAAAGTAGGGATTGTTGCTCAAGAAGGAAAAAAGTGAAGCTATTCATCTTCCTGAAGACCTTTTATTTTCTGTTGCTCAAGTTAATCACAAAGCATCAGTTTCATCTGAAACTGACTGAAAGTTGAAAATTTCAGAGGGACCTTCTTTTCCAAGAAACCTGGGACAGTATGATTCAAGTTCTAGCTCTCGGTAGAAAGGAGACCCGGAACCTCTGTGAATTTGGGGGGTCGGGTATGGGGGTCACACACCCCACAGCAGCACAGCTCCATTGAGCCTTTCCATCCCCTTTTCCTCTCCTTATATTTAGTTTCACTATGTAGCATATAAAATATCCTTTACCTTTGCTTCATGAAATCAAACATGCAATCTTTCATTCTCAATCATGATCCCAGATTAACCTAATTTATTAGTGACAGGTACCCAAACTGGATTTCATAAATCTCTGCCCTTCTAAATGCACAAGAAAATGACATCATCTCTTCCCACCCATCGACAAAGAAACACAGTGGTGAAGACAATTGTACCTAAATGGAAACTGGCTTCAGGAGACTCTACACTCGATGACCAGTGATGAGGGGCCAGCTCTCTGCACCCACCCCACCTAAACCAAAGCAGCCAATGAGCACTGCCGGCACAGGAAAGGGAAAAACACTGCTGTGAACCCCTGTCCTGACAGAGCAGACGGGAATGGTCCAGGTGTGGCCTGCAAGCCACCTAGGATCTCCTACGCTCTCCGGATTGTGTGAATGTGAAGTAGCAGCTCTCCGGATTGTGTGAATGTAAAGTAGCAGCAAGGATACTTCAGGGAACCTGTGCGTTACCAAATCATTTTGCTGAAACAGAAAAAATGCAGGAGGCGGACAAAAACAGTTTAAAAATTTCTATTTCTCCATACAGACATCAAAAATCCTAAAATTCAAAAAAGAAATCGTAAAATTCAAGTCTTTGGATATTTCCTTTACATTTTGGACTAGATTTAATCTCAAAACAGTACTCCCTGCCCAATTTAAAAATCGGGACATAGAACAAAAGAATGAACTAAGAAGAACGGTAGATTTTTTTTTTTTAAAGACCAGAACCAGGCACTGTAACTTCTAGTATGGGGGGAAAAATTAGGAATGAATGGGCAAACTGCCTTTTCTACACTCCAGCCAGGGAAGCTGGAGAAGGAGGTCCTCACCTCGAGGCACGGAGGGTGCCAGTCAGCCCCTGCTCTGCTTGTCTCTGCAACCCAGTAGCTGCTCCCAGTTACATAAGAATTATTCAAATTACACCATCATCCTACTTTTAGGAGAACTTCCAGTACCAAGCAAATTAGGAAGAGATGCAGATCTAAAAAACAATTTAATCCTGCCTGAATACATTTTTCGAAAGGTAGTATGGAAATTGTAAATACTGAAGCCAGACTTTATCCATTAAAATCTTAGACAGGTTATCTCACTCCGCTGTCCCCAGAAATACACATGGAAACTTTGCCTGCATCACCTACATCGGAGACTCTAACTTCATCTTCGTTCTTTCTTACTGTAAAATCCAAACATACCTTGCGATAATAGCTGATGTGCAAATGCTCGCTAGCAGTTATCTTTCTAGAAAGAGACAAGATGTCAAGAATAATACTTTTAATTGAGGGGAGTAGGCTTAGCCATTTGTTTACCTGTTTTAGTTGGGGCTGTAATCTGTGATCGTTTTACTATCAAATGTACCTAGACAATCTTTAAAAAGAGCGAAATAAGCAACAGCTAAAGGGAGAACACCATTTTAAACCATGACAGCTTACTGCAAACATTTTTTTCTAGAGAACTGAGTGTTATTCACCGTACTGATCGCTAACGTTGTTGAGCATTCATTGCGTCTTTTGGTACCAAGCTAGGTGCTTTATATGTATTCTTTCATTTAATCACAATAAGGGAGGTATAATTTTCACCATTTTACAGCTGAGAGAACAGAAGTTAAGCGATTTTCCCAACATCACTGAGGAGGTGGCCGTCTGGATGTGAAATACGGTCTGCCCGACTACCTCTTTAGGAGCTAAGCGGAAGAGAAAGCAGGCGTTAAGGGAGGGGTGTGCCATTGAGTTTCACTGAATTGGGGGCCTTATTTGATACACAGTTGCTCTACCTAAAGACTCTTTTTTAAAAAAAAATGACCTTTGCCGTGAATATTCTGCTTATGTCATGGTTACTAAAAATCTTCCTAATACCCATCAATAAAACATAACCAAAAGGTTTTTGGCTCAAGAAACTGGTTGCAAAACAGTGGAACTTAGTGATAAGTTCCCTTTTACCCCGATCCCAACAGTACAGCATGACTGTGTAGGAATATCGCTAGAAAACACTCAGGCAACATGCTTTCCTTTAGATCTTCTCAGTACATGGTATTTTAATCTAAACAAAAGTTTAACACTTACTAACATGGTTATTTCTACATTTGAATTAAAGAATAAATCTGCTTCCCTGGCCTGTAAGCCCCTTGAGGACATGTAACCACATCCTGCTTGACTATCCCACCCTGTACAGCACAGAGCTTGGACCAAGCACTTTATGTACGTGGTGAGGGAAAAAACATGGACTGACGTATGTTAGAAACCATGCAACTGTTGCAGGGCTTTAACTGCTGTATGTTGAACAGCTCTGGGGTATAAAGAGGTGAGAGGAGTTGGCCAGGGCTGGATGATGGCAGGGTCTGTCTTAGAGAGGAGTTTGATATCTGGGGCAAAATGCATCAATCATACCCTTTTCGTAGCTGAAACAAGATCTCTATTTTCACTGAAATCTATTATATTTCCTCGCCAGACTTGTAGCATCTCTGGAACAATCTCCCAACTCTATGACAGGTAGACTTTTAAAATTCCTAGTTTAAGACTTCAAAAACACCAGGGATGCTGGACAAATGATGACTGATAGTGAGAATTATAATTCAGAGAAAAAGATGAGTCCTAATAATCTTAATCGTATTGCCTTTGGATACCTGAGATATGTGGGTCTCTGTCTTTTCAAAACAGATTAATCAGAATTACTATAAACCTTCAAGAAGGTATAATCACTCTGGGATCCTCCTGCCTTTGGTAATGGCCACATCTGGTCAGGCAGTTGTTATTCATGCTTGCCAGGAGTTGCTTTAGTAGACTCTCAATTGAAAAATGACACATTCCCTCCAATCCTTTGAACTGATTTTTAACCTTAGAGAAGTGTACGACAGAGAGTTATTTAGAGGACTAACTCCTTAATGGAGCCATCTGAGTATTTTGATAAAATTCTCTCGGATGAACCACAAATCACACCCACCGCCCCCTCAACTGCTGCATGGCTTTAGAAGAACAGACAGAGAAAATGCTACTCCTTGAAATGAACGGCATCGCTTTAAAAAAGTTCATTAAATATAAGTATCACCATCCTAATACAATTCAAATGTCATTAGTTTCTGTCAGGAAATTTAAAACTTAGATTTGTATAGTAACTATAATGTTACATTTGTATATTAAGCTATACTGAAGTTAAAATATAAATGGGGAGACAGTGGGAAATGGCTGGATTAGTTTCCTAAGGCTGCTGTAACGAATCGCCACAAACCTAGTGGCTCACAACAGCAGATGTTTATCGCCTCACAGTCCGGGAGGCCAGAAGTCGGCAATCCAGGTGTCAGCAGGGCAATGCTCCCCCGACGGCTCTAAGGGAGACTGCTTCCTGCTCTCCTAATTTCTGGCAGCTCCTGCAGTTCTTGCCTCGAGGTAGCGTAATTTCAGTCTGCCTCTGCCTTCACGTGGTCAGCTCTCTGTGTCTCTCCTCTTCTTAGAAGGACACCGGTCATTGGACTTAGGGCCCACTCTAATTCTGCTCTGATTGCATCTCAAGACCCTTAACTAATTACATCTGCAAAGATCTTATTTCCAAATTAAGTCACATTCTGAAGTTCTGGTTAGACACGAATTTGGGGACACGCTATTCAACCCACTACAGTGACTTTCTCTGAAGGCCCATTTTGACCCTCCTAACCTTACTTCTCCTAAACTTACTTACGTAATCAGAACATGTACAGAGAATTACTTTACATCTGTACCCACGATAACACCGATTAATTCATTAACCATAATTATATCCAGAAAGAAACTTATGTGTCATCTTGTCCAACCTCATATCCAAAGGAAGATTTCTCTCTGTGGCATAGAGATGGGAGGGTGAAGGTCGGGGGCCATTACAAGACAGCAGATGCCCCAGTTTATTTCTAAACCACTTCTAGTTGCCACAGCATACAAGTCTAGTCTCCCCTTCTTTTATCCAAATTTAAATCTTTAATGATAACTATCACCCCCCCAAAGGTATTCCTTTAAACCTCCCGACAAGCAACAATAACCGAACAACTTCTTTGACCTAGACAACTGCTAAGGAGGTAGTAAAGCAATTACGGTTGAAAGGATGGATTCTGAAATCAGACTGCCTCAAGTTCAGATCTACCACTGAACTTGACCTAAGGCAAATTATCTCTGAATCTCATCTCTTCATCTGTAAAGTAAGGATGACACTGTCTATGCTAGCTCACAGAGTAGTTGTGAAGGCAGCACAAGCTAATCACTGCTGGGCCCCTAGTGAAATGCCAAGCTTGGAAGAAGCGCTTAATGACTGCCAGCTACACTTGAGTCCCTCCTTCTCAGTGTTCCTCTCGCGACTTGGTACCCAGATGGCCAAGAGGGCTCTGCTCAGTACAGACACCACCAGTCCTAAGCTTGAAACTGACTTATACAGGTAAGCAGCTTCTCAATCCCCCTTCCTCCTACTCTGAGGCTCCTTTGCAAAGCCACAGTAAAGAAGAAAATGAAGAAAACTGAAAATGAAAATGACCCTGTGGGTTCAAAAGTGGAAGATGCTGCGAAAGGCAAGGGAAACTGGAGGAGCTGATTCCCCAGGAAAGGCTCCCTGGAAAGGCTGGCTAACCAAAATTTTCCTATTCCCTGGGCCTTTTCATCTGGGTGAGTTTTACACTTAAAATTCCAACTAGAGGTGCATCTGGGTTAGGGCCCCTCTTTTAAAATTCCCAAACTTCTTGAATCTGACGTGGTAAAACAGTCATCACCTAAAACAGTTGAGATGAGCATCACAAGGGAACTTAAAGATGTGCATATGTTCCATTAGAGGTGCCTAACTTTTGCTATCTTCAACCTTCAGAGAGAGAGGAGGCAGAGTGCAAAAGGCCACTCAATTTACGTTTTTCACTATGATTTTTAGAAGTGAGAAAGGCATTCTCTTCCTCTACTGAACGTACCATACGATAACCCTTTGTTCAACAGAGACTCAGAACTGAAGGTGGCAACGTCATTTCTAAAATTCCATTAGAAGACCATGGGCTTTGGGGCTAACCGAGGAATCTAGCTATCATTAATAACATTTCGACTGGCAAACCTAGGAACCAGTTCACCAAATACAATGTTTCTATGAGAAAAAAAAAAAAGTGTTCTGATTTTTAAAATTTCAACTTACAGATGAACTTTTGGATGAGAACTTTTAATACTCATGCAGTAGGATGACTTCATTTCTTAATCTAAATACTCAAATTTTATTAATTGTAGGTAAAACGACACCAAGAGTCTAAGCAGCTTAATCAGCTGGCTAATTCATTTGGGGTCAAACCAACCACACAGCTCTTTTCACATACCTAGTTGGACGTATTCGACTTCCCTCAGAATTTTTTTTTAACTGAACGGCACAATTTTATGATTATTCCCATTAACCCTCTTTTTGTTAACTGGTGCCTATCTTCCAGTGTACTGGTATCCTTCTGCTAATTGATATTCTCTGTAGTGCACCATTCCTCCCAGCTGGACGTCACCTGAAGAACTGAGAAGCATGTTTTCTACGTGGTGTACAAGTTGCTGCTTTCAACAAGTTTTATCTCAGGATATTTACTGTCTGGTTTTTCAAATCCTAAGACTACCCCCACCTCTTGACTTTCCGGGCTGCTTTTTCCCTCTTAGCTAGAGACAGAGCTATATATGATTGTCAATATCGAAGTTACAAATATCAAAAGAATTGCCAATCGTGGCTTTAGGAAATGGGGCTGGGGAGGCGGCAATGATGGGGAAAACACTGAGGCAAGTGAGATTACACTAACTACTCTTTTTCTCTTAATGGTTCTTTTTGCCCTATTCCCTTAAGAGGGCTGAATAAAAATTGGGTAGATCTCTAAATTTTATTAGCAAGAGCTTTTAATGACCAAATGTCGTTTCCTAACACTAACAATAACTGCCAAGGTTTGTGGGTTGTGGCTAAGCAAGCAGAAAAGATGCACGTGGAAGTGCAAGGACCCAGGTGCCACTGTCTGATGGGCTGGTCCTTTGCTTGCTTCTGATTAGACAGCTGTCTAGCTGTGGAGGAGGGGAGTGTCTCAGCAACGGTGTGAGACCTGGAACCTTTTTCATCCCTGCTGCCAATGGCAGTCTTGCCCACTCAGTGCGTAGGGGAGAGATGCTGAGAAAAAGGTCAACAAAGCAAATAAAAGGGAAACCCACTCTCATCATACACACGCCGTTAGGTAGACTATGAGATGCTCAGGGACCTCTCCTCCCCGCC
Source organism: Leucopleurus acutus (assembly GCF_964270905.1). Classification (NCBI taxonomy): domain Eukaryota; kingdom Metazoa; phylum Chordata; class Mammalia; order Artiodactyla; family Delphinidae; genus Leucopleurus; species Leucopleurus acutus. Next base: position 47,944,452 of record NC_139149.1, read on the forward strand.
ATGTCCTCTCCCCCAACAAGTACACAGAACGAGCCGCATATGCACCTCCTTCCACCCCCCCCCAACACACATATACACCCTAGGCAGTTGCTTAAAAAACATGCCTGGCAAAAACTTTACCGGGGGAAAAAAAGAAACAGCTTTCTGTGTACTAGATTTTGAAGATTTTCATCTGGTCCCTGAGGTTCATGGCTGGCCCTGGCATCTTAGCTGGCTCAGCACTTCTACAGACTGACCTCTGAAACCGTTTCCAGTTTTCTACAGGAACGCAGAATGGCTCAAATGCATCAGCCCAGCTGGTCCAGTGCTCTGGCCAACCCAGGTTGCAAGGGACATGTGCTGTTAGCTTTTCTGATGTCAGCCTTGGGAGATATATCCCAATTTCTCTTTGGACCCAGTTTTGACTCAGTTACTCATACATCTGTCATTCTCTTGCTTGGCACCATTTACATTTCCTGCCTACATCACCCCTGGACTTAAAAGATCACTGCTTTATAAGCTAGCTCATTCTTCGTCACCGAAGATGCCCACAGGCAGAGCTTTTCTGAGGAATATCTCACCCAGTGGTCCTCAGATCTCAGTGAGCTTCTAAGTCACCAAGAGACCTTAAAATGCCCCTGTAGTGTTTGAGAAAGTGAGGTAGTGGGACCCAATCATTTACCTTTTTAATAAGCACCCCAGGAGATTCTGATGCCGTTGGTCCAGGGACCACACTTCAGGAAATGCCAACATAAACAGTAGAACAAAGAGAGCACATCTCTGAGACTCAGAGACCTTGGTGTCCCTCCTACTCTGGAAGGTTTACGCTATGGCCTCTACAGCTAATCTGAGTCTTCAGGGCACTGAGGCCCCTACCCACTTACGCCCCAGCACCCTGGCTGTGACCGTCCTACTCGCACAGCAGCCGCCATCTTGTCCCCTTGCTCCCCACAGGGTTTATCTTTCAGCTCTTCCAAATGACACTGGATCCTTGGACTTGCCGGCAGGAAAAGGCGTCTCCGGTTCTAAAACTGCACACTCTCTGGTCACACCCTCTAGATCCTCTTTTCCATCAGCTGATCCAAGCAATTTCTGGTTCCCTGATCTGACACTTCTTACTAACCCTCCCTCAGATGTGAGAGGTTTTCGTGGCTTCTCACTAACAGTCATATAGAGAGTTCAATGCCCAGCTCTACATACACTTCACTGGGTACAAAGAAATGTCAACTCATCGGCTTAGAGGATACCCCTGGGACGAGGCCTTCCACAGTGCATCTCCTAGACAGTTACAAGACAACATCTTTCTGTTCCCATTCCGAGTCAGGGAGTCAATTCCACACGTGTTCATTTTACAAATTGTCTCAATCCTTACTTTGGTTTATGTGACTATTTGCAGAAAACAAACAAACTTCAGAAAGTGGCTGCTTTTATAAACCCAATGACCTCATTCTGGGCAGAAATGGACCTTCCCCGACACACAGCACTGCCAGTCACTGATAAATTCTTGCCGAAATAATAACTGATAAGTATGCCTCACTTCACACGCTGAGGTAGTTCTGAAAAATTCTGCATGACCAAGTCCATGTCCCGAATGCAGTAAGGAAATAGGATTTTTAAAGAAAACCTGAAAATGAAAGCAGCAAATACTGTGCCCCAAATATGTATGTAAAACACTGTGCACCATAAACATTATACTGCAAAGAAATACAGTTTCCAAGTGCTCAGAGATCTTAAAACAACCTAGCTGGTAATGAGGAACACACCCAAACAAAAAGTTAGAACAATTCCCCAAATAAGCAACAATTATATATAATGAAGAATACTTTGGTAAAGAGAAATAACTAATTTAGTTGTTTTTTTTTTTAAATTGGTGCTATCAAGATGTGCCCTTAGTATCTGTCAAAAAAAGAGGGGAGGCGGAGAAAGAAAGAAAAAGTGAAAGAAAGAATAACAAAAGTGAGGCACGTCTAATGGAATGTATGAATAGCTTTAAATTTTTTGTATAAGACTCAAGAAGCTTTGATACAGCTTCACATTCTTACAGAACTACAGCTCTATGATAGCTTTCAAAACAAACTTAAAAATGGCAAGAATCTTCCTGTTCCGAAGGACTTACCTAATAACTTCAGGAACTCACTTCCATTCCAGGTCCCTAGAGGTAACCTGATGCCTTAATGGGTAATGGTGCGATTCATCCCTTTCTGAGTATAAAGGGCATTACTGCTTCTCCACACCACCACATACACATCCCAGCTGAGATGCGGTCAGTGGAAAACCATCACATCAAAATTCTGCTCTAATGTAATAGCAGGAACTGCAGAAAAGGGAGATGACAGAGATTATCTTCCTGGAAGAGGGAGACCTTGAACTTCAACTTCCAGAAGAAAGGAAAGTGAGCTTGCCGATGAGAGTGTGGAGTTCCGTGGCCATCTGTGATAGCCTAACAAAAGACTGGAGGAGAGGAAGGAAAAACAGACTTCAAGAAGCAAGGAAAGTACTTTTGACTGGAATGGCAGGTATGGACTTGAGCAAAGCAGATCAGGGACAGAGCAGTTAGTTCCTCAAGGTCCTTGATGATTATGGCTGGAAATGGACGCATCCGTAGCTATTTACATGTTTAAGCTATTTCTGTAAAGAAGTATCTTTTATCTTACAGGTGAAAAACAACAACAAAATAAAACATTTCCTTATATGCTATGCACAAGAGGGCCACCAGTGTAACACTTGGGTTATGAAAGCCAAAGTGACCACGAGTGAGTCACGAAGCATTTTAGCTTTATTTGGGGTCCACCAGGGTCCCAACTGATGAGCTTCACTCAAGATGAAGGAATGTCTGGTACCAGGTTGTTGTGGGTTGAATTTTGTCCTCCCCCACCCGCCCCCCAAAAAACCCCACCTACACTGAAGTCCTAACCCCCAGTATCTTAGAACGTGACCTTATTTCGAGATAGAGTCTTTACAAAGGTAATGGAGTTAAGATGAGTTCATTAGGGTGGACTCTTAACATGGCTGGTGTCCTTATTACAAGGCAAAATCTGGACACAGAGACAGACATCCACACAGGGAGAATGTCATGTGAAGACGGGAGTTAGGAGAGAGGCCTGAATAGGTTCTTCCCTAACACCTTCAGAGGGAGTACGGCTCTGCCAACACCTTGGTCTTCAACTTCTATCTTCCAGAACTGTGAGAAGATGAATTTCTACTGTTTAAGAACTCAGTTTGTGGAACTTTGTTATGGCAGCCCTAGCAAACTACGCCAAACATATTTTTAAAGAAAAAAAAATTAACATTTTACTCCTAGGATGCTATTTCTATTTTATCACGGCTCTCTTGTCTCACCATTTCAGAATTATGACCAAGATTTAGGGATTCAAAATACAAAAAAAAAAAAAGACCAAGGTAGTATTGATTACATAGATACATGAAGGAAGCCTCCCTGAATACAACCAAGCAAAATATCTGGTCAAGATCGAGCCTTTAGGACTTCTCTGGTGGTGCAGTGGCCAATGCAGGGGACACGGGTTCGAGCCCCGGTCCGGGAAGATCCCACATGCCGAGGAGCAACTAAGCCCGTGTGCCACAACTACGGAGCCTGCGCTCTAGAGCCCGTGAGCCACAACTACTGAAGCTCGCGTGCCACAACTACTGAGCCCGCGTGCCTCGAGCCCGTGCTCTGCAACAAGAGAAGCCACTGCAATGAGAAGCCCGTGCACCACAACGAAGAGTAGCCCCCGCTCGACACAACTAGAGAAAGCCCGCGCCCAACAACAAAGACCCAACTCAGCCAAAAATAAATAAATTTATTTAAAAAAAAAAAAAGATTGAGCCTTTAATCCAAAACCTTCTGATCAAAGCGAAGAATCAAACCTACACTCACTTGGTTTTACTCTCTGTCTACTCTATTTTGATGGTGCTAATAAGTATCATTACTATCTGGTTTGAGTATCACTTTCTTTCAGTTGGTTCTGTGCACCTTTTAGTAGAAGAGACAACGAATAAAGGATTCCATAAATCAGGGGTGGTCTGGACAGCAAACTACTGTCCAGAGGCCAAATCCCATTTGCCACTTGCTTTTGTAAACGAAGTTTACTGGAACACAGCCTATCCCAATGCATTATCTATGGCCGCTTTGAAGCCACAGGTAGTGCTAAGTAATTGTGACAGACCCTTATGGCCTGCAAAGCCTAAAATATTTACTGTCGGGCCCTTCACAGACAACCGTGTGCTGACCCCAGTTGTAGGTGGTCTGTGAAATGTACGAGCGATTTTTAGGTAAACCTTGATCTGTTGCTTCCCTTGATTGTCAACAATCCCAGCTCCACAAGTGATGTTTTCCAACCCTACTTCATACCTTTGACTTGTGAACAATGAAAAGAAGAGCCTCTTAGAAACGGAAATAGTACCATTTTTGCCTGAATTTCTCTTTGTGCTCTCTAGCTCTTCCACACCCCTCTTAGAGAACTCAACTAAATTTGGCAATGAATTAATGCCAAGAATGTGGAAGACATACTTCCGTTTCTTCTCTGCTTTATGCCCTAATAAGCAGCTTAATACAGTCAATTAAAGGGTAGGGTAACTCGAATGTGACAGTCAACACAATGACAAAATGGATCAGCCAGTTGAGAACGTTGTTTCTATCTGGAATCAAATCAAATGCACCTAAAAGTCAAATCATCTAAATTAAGGTCGATCGGAGCATGATAGCTATAGGTTAGACATGTTCTTACACCATGCACTTCTTAAAGAGCTACACCTCTTAAGCCACTGATTCATTTCTACCTTGTATAGTTATTTATACACCTGCTCCACAGCACCTATTTCACTACAACATTGAGAAATAAAATCATCAATGTCTTATTCCCTTCAGGGCCTAACACAGCGCTTGGCCCATACTGGTCTCTAAAATATTGACTGAATGAATAATAATCCAAGCTGGATTTGTTTGAAAAGGTTCAAACTGCACTATGGCCTGGATACATGTGTTCTAGTCCTGGCTTTGTTACCAATAAGCTGTGTGATGTTGAAACATCCTCAACTCTAAAATGAGTACTTACAAAAGTGTATCTCTTAAGGTCCTTTCAGCACTAATATTCTATGCTTCTTTTGTGATACACATGACATAACAGACATTATTTCATATCACTTCATCCAGAGCACTAGTTATCACATCACAGGATTCATTCAGAATAAATTTTCACGTTGTAGACACCAGAAAGAATCAGTGAGAGTCTCTGACAGGGACCAACCCACTTTTCTTGAGACTAAGCAACTACGAACCTTAAGATACATAAAAAGAGAAAGTATCCAGGTGAACTATTAGTACCTGGAATATCTTAATGGTAACAAAGGGCAAGGAACTGGTCATTCAGATTTTTTAAGAGCACATTTCAGTGTGTCCTAGAGGGGCCCTTAGCACACAGCAGGGATGTAAAGTCTAAACTGTGGTTTCTTCTATACAGGAACTTACTCTAGAAACCACAGAGCAAATTTTGCATGCTGTAGTAAGTCAGGCAGGAAGGGGCTAAACATATGTAAATTTGTCTACCCACAACCAATTAGGTGAAAAAGACAAAACAAATTTAGAGGGCAAAAGAATGTCCATTAATAATTAGAACCTGTGGGTTTTCTAGATCACTGATATTTTAAACTAGATTGACTGTCCAAGTCAGTAATCTAGATTTCATAAATGCTTGTAGAAACAATAAAATAGGTGGGGAAACTAACCTTAAAAGAGGAGAAGTTAAAAACAAAACATATGACAGTTGGCAGATAATTTATTTTGTCTGAAAGTAACATGCAACATACCATCCCTAAGGACTTAGTTGTTCAGAGAATAATAAAACACCTCATATGAAAGCGATTCTGAAAACACTGGTGCAAGGGTGTGCCACACTTGGAAAAGCCAAGACTCTGAAAGTAGAACGATGGAGGATTCAGGGTCAGAAGACCTAGGCTTTTTGAGCTGTGAGATTTTGAACAAATCGTTCGATGTCTCTGGATTATAATTTCCTTAGGGGTAAATTACAAGGGCCGGACTAGATGATCTCTAAGGTCCCTTCCAACTCTAAAATGCAAAAGGTTCCTTTAAATAAGTGTTTCCCAAACTGTTCCACAGAATATAGCTAGTCAATATTCTAGGTACCATGATCAAATAATTCTAGGAAACAATGAGATACACAAAGTTGGACAAATGTCTGTACTGCAGGATTTCTCAGACTTTTAAATGCGATTTCCACTGTCACTCTCTAAGACGACAATACTATATAGTTCGTAGTGTTTCCCAAGTTTCTTTGAACACTGAATATTTCAATTCCTGGAACACTTTTAACATTTAATAGAACCCCAGGATCTTAGTGAACACAATTTGGGAAAAGTGGCTTTGAACAATAGACTTCATAAACTTCAAATCACACGCTGAAGAAAACAAAATACTCATGTAACAGTTTAAGGGCACCCATTTCAGAATCCATAACCATATCTCTGTAGTGTTTGTCTGTCATAAAGCACTTTATCTTACTTTAACTCCTCGATCTTTTACTCTAGGAAGTCAAGGACAATGGAAGAATCATTTCCATTTATCAATGAGAACTGAGTTTCCCTTCTAGAGCTTTCTCCTAACAAAGTATTTTCTGCTCATGAACAGAATCACAATCTTCTACCACTATTATCATTTTGTGACCCATCCGCCGAGATCCTCTTGTGTGAACTGACTTGTTAGGCGACACCGCAAGGAAGAAGGGAAGCAGACAGAGCACCTGTGACAGATGATGAGTCAAGTGCTGTCATATATGACTTCATCCAATCATCTCAATAACATTAATTATTTTATCTCGTTTTGTCACTGAGGAAATCAAGATGCAGGAAATTTAAGAAATGTGTTCACAGTAATAGAACTAATAAATGATGAAGCTGGGATCCACACCCCTGTCCACCTTTCTTTCTTTAAAAGCAACTTAAGATGTTCTGAAATAGTTTGATAGTATATTTTAAAACTTAATTTGGGCTTGTGGTGCAGTTAAAAAATATATATTATTTTGGTTCGTGGTTGAAGTCTGTTTGAAATATGATTTGATTTACACGAATATTTGAACAATGGTTATAGGGAGGTATAAATTATATGAGAGCCACATCTTAAGAATTATCACCACTTGAGCATTTCTGGCATGCCAGGCAGACACATCTGTATCATCTCATTTAATCATCCCAATCTTAACTCTAAAAGGTTAAGATCCTGGAACGACTACACCTTCAAGATCTTGACCATGGAGTTTCCTCTCTGATCACTCTCCTTCCCTCACTCCCAGGGACTTTCCTTTTTATCTTATCAGAATCTCCAGGACCCTCCCTGTTCTCAAAAGTTCAGTGCCTCTCTTGATTTCACCTGTCTTTTTTTTAACATCTTTCTAGGAGTATAATTGCTTTACAATGTTGTGTTACTTTCTTCTGTATAACAAAGTGAATCAACTATATGTATACATATATCCCCATATCCCCTCCCTCTGCGTCTCCCTCCCACCCTCCCTATCCCACTCCTCTAGGTGGTCACAAAGCACCGAGCTGATCTCCCTGTGCTATGCGGCTGCTTCCCACTAGCTATCTATTTTACATTTGGTAGCGTCTATACGTCAATGTTACTCTCTCACTTCGTCCCAGCTTACCCTTCCCCCTCCCCGTGTCCTCAAGTCCATTCTCTACGTCTGTGTCTTTATTCCTGTCCTGCCCCTAGGTTCATCAGAACCTTTTTTTTTTTTTTAGATTCCATATATGTGTTAGCATATGGTATTTGTTTTCCTCTTTCTGACTTACTTCACTCCGTATGACAGACTCTAGGTCCATCCACCTCACTCCAAATAACTCAATTTCGTTTCTTTTTATGGCTGAGTAATGTTCACCTGTCTCCTTAATGTTCATCAGGATACTCTCGATTTTCATACCTAATCCCTTTACCAATGCCAAACCCTACATAAATTCATTACCCAGATGCTTTCCCTCATTTCTTGTGGGAGAAGGGTCAAAATACCCTGCCAACTCACACCCCTGCACTCCCAGGGGCCCTCGCTACAACTTAGGCATCCTTTTACTCGTCTCTATTTGAATGCTCACCAAATTCCCAAGAGCGATTACTCCAAATCTTCTGTCACACTCTTTAGGCCTAGAATCTTTTCTTTTTTTTTTTTTTTAAATCGTAACAGACGACCTAACCTCTTTACTGAAATGTAGGCTTTTAAAAGGTTGAGCTTCACTGGCCTCCTTACTCCTCCTAACATCTCTAGCATAATCAATCTCCTCCTTCCTGTATCACTGTCAGGAAACTCTCTCCTTTCCTGTAAGACTAACCTCAATCTTTCTTTAAAAAAAAAAGACCTAGTTCCAACTAGTCCCTGTTTTCTATCACCTTGCTCTACCTACAACCAGTCAGATGCTAAGATAATCTTGCCTCAAGATTGTCTGAAGGGACTCTTTCCTTTGACACCCAGTTTTTCTAAAGACACACCCTCTTCACTCATGCATTCCTTAAACCCTTTGGAATGTACTTTCTACCACGTTCACCCCTGCTCCCTTCCCTGCCCACCACACACAGACTACTCTACTGAAACTTCTGTCTCAAAGACTTTCAGAGACCTCCCAACGGACATTTCCAATGGCCTCTACTTCGCCTTTACCTTCCTTAACGTCTAGGCAACACTTAACAGAGCTGACCAGCTCTGCTAGAAACTCTGCTCTTCTTGGGCTTCTGTGATACTCTCTTGATTCTCCCAGCATTTTGCCATTTCTTTCCCCTTCTTTGCCTAAGGCTCTTCCTCCTTCCCACTATAGAATCTATGCTCCCCAGGTCTCTCCAGATTCTTCTGGACACCTTCTCTTCCTGAACTGCTTTAACCTGTTCCCAATGTGCCACCTAATAAGTTGCAGGAGGTCCTGAGCTTCTTGCCTTCTTCCCGCCTGCACTTGGTTGGTAGGAAGGGTGGTAACGTGTGATTCACGTGGCCAAATTAAAATGGTCAAACCAAGCTTATGGCTTTTCCTCAGAAACTAATTTACTGTGGTAGGGTGAATTCTCTAACCCGTTCACCATCCAACCTGCCATCTTTCATACTCCTGTTGAGGTGGGAGTATTTAATATAACCAATGCACTTGCTATACTACAGATGTTATCGATGACATATACTATCAAGAAAAAGATCTGCTGGATAAGTACTCCACTCCAAAGAATGTGAGGATCCAGGCCAAACATGGAAATCTACACACCCATGTGACACAGCCTCTATACTGACTTTAAGACAATCCCAGGGTCGCAGTAAGAAAAAATATTTACAACAATCTCCTGGATCCAAAAAGAGTACTTAATGTGGTTCGCACTGGGTGCTACTAGCCTTTCAGGGCTGGACGATTCTTCCTTATGAGACTAACATGGATACAGAAGGACCTTTTGTATTCTTGGTGTCTGGACTTTGAATACCAGTAGAATTTAGCACTCCCCTGCCCCCAATTTAACGCCTAAAAAAAATGTAGACGATCCCTATAGGAGAACGGCTGGATTCCACCTAATCACTGAGACCAGAGCAAATAATTTTGCAGAAACTTTTTATTTTTCCAATCATTTCAGACAAGAGACCTAGGACTCTTTTTTTACGAACACTGTCCACTCCCCACCCAATCAATCGCCAACTCTGTACAATAACTTGAATCCACCCCATCTAATACATTCACACTGCCGTTACTCCATTTCACAGCTTTACTTCAACTATTACAACACCTTTAAACTCAGGCTCTCCTTGCATCCACTTCAGCAAGCTTGACCCTATCCCTGCTCTGTCCTCCAACCTCTACCCTGCAGTACAGCTCACCTGAATTTCTCAATCTTCCCCTAGAAAAGCCCATGTCTTCTATCTTCAAATCTTTGCTGTAATGTTCCTTCCACCTGAAACGTCACCTTCCATGAGGCAACCTGCCTCCTGAGTTAGAAATCTTGGCACCATCTTTAAGTTGTCCTCCTCCATTTCCACATGCAGTCATATATTCTTTTGGAGGGCACAAATCCCTTCGGCAAACTGCAAACTGATGAAAGCTACGAACGTCTCCTCAGGAAACAGCGGATGTACGCCACATTTTACATACAATTTTAGGGGCTTTATGTCCTCCAATGTCTATAAAATTTGGTTGTTCCTCCTGTCCACAATGTAACTGCCTTCTTTTGGGTCCTCACCATCTCTCAGCTGTTTGAGGTGCTAGCTAAACTGGCTTCCCCCCACCCAGCCTCTCCCTTAACGAGCAACAGTGTACCTTCTGCGTGTCACCCGTTTACTTCCTCCAGAATGACATTCCCAACTTAACTTATGCTACACACTCAGTAATTATTTGAGTCAATGTTTCTGAGTCGCTGTTGAACTTTCAGTTAAACAAAAGGACATATCCACTCCCTTGGAGCTGGCCTGTTGGGCATCTGACTTATAAAACTGAGAATACAGACAGAGAAAGTGGAGACAACATTGTTTCTAGAATATCTGAATACATAGGGTTGGGTTGATCATAAATGGTCTTCCGAAAGGGTGATTTTTTTTAGGCAGTTCCTGGAAGTGGAGAGACAGAGATCTTGTTTTAGAACAGAGCTGAAAGGAAATTCTAGCTGATGGGAATACTATGCAGAAAAAAATGGGATCTAAGAATCTCAGATAATACAAAACAATGAGGCTACATATCGCACCCAACCTACAGGGCATCAAAACAATGAAACAAACAGATTTTGTAAAGTGGCGTGTCAACTAATAAAGTAAGAAGCTAACAAAGCAATACTGCTTTCCTTCTCTCTCTCTCTCTCTCTCTCTCTCTCTCTCTCCCCCTCAGACCCCCCCACCTCTTTCTTCCTCCCTTCAGTGCTCTCTCCTCCTTTCACTCTGAAGTCTTGTAGCCTCTACAGAGCACACCCAAAACTCCCTGATATACTGAAAATCCCCCCTGGGTTACACAGTAACAACAGCTTCTAAAGTGCAGACATGATCTGTACTGTGTGTTTCTTACAGAAACTGTCCCATTATAAATTACAGCTGCCTGTAAGGAAGCCACGCCTCTCACCCCACTGCCCTTTGAAAAAGCTACAGTGAAAAGGACGTGTGTGACGAAGGCAGCTATGAGTATTCATAATAAAATAAATCCAAAGGATTATGACATGAGTGGTAGAACAGTCTTGGTTTTTCGCGTTCAATACAGAAATTATATGAGGGGGAATTTGTCCACCAAACAGCTGTATTTAAATGCGCCTGTAAGTCAAATGACAACAGAGAAAACAGCGGTAATTCTTCAATATTTAAAATAACTCCTTCCGTGAAAAATACTTTAGCATATGAAATTCCATATATATAGCTACATTTTCTCCTTGCTGACGCATATAAGTTGGTGTCTTAAAAATGTTTTTTAAAAAGTACAGAAGTCCTGTCGAGTATGTATAAAATGGGAAAATACTAAGTTCATAAATACAAAAACTATCTGTCAGAACTAGGTGATTTCCAAAAATGTGATACAGGAATTGGCAGTAAAAATAAAAACAGAAATTCATAAAGAATAGTAAAGGACTGTATCTCAAAGCTCAGGCACAGAAACAAGTAACACCTACATGCTATGCTGAAATTCTCAATGACATGAGAATTGGGTTTTCACTGCAATTTTTAAACATTAAAAATAATACAATTTTCTATATTCTTTTCACTTTATCTTTTTCTTGATAACCGAAGGGACTGCATGTTCAGGTGGGGAACAAGGGGGACTGGAAGGCCGAAAAATAAATGTAAAGAGAATCATGAAAAATAAGTCATTCGTGATTCCATCTACCAACAGAGGAAAACACTTTTTAATATTTTGGCATATTTCCTTCCAGTCTTTTTTTATTCATGCATTTTTTGAGGCTGTTTTGGATGCACAATTAACAAATACAAATACAATTTTCCCCAGTTTACGTTACACTGCTTTGTAAGTCCGTATGTTTAAATGAATAAAGTGGAGTCAAAGTACATTTCTATTTATTAGAGCACTGCTGTGTTTAACACCAAGTTCTGTTGTGGCTGCTGCCATTTAATAGGCGTTAAACAACCATAGCTCCATTGATTCATTATTTTAATACAGAATTTAGTTTGCTCCATTTAATTTTTTCACCTTGTCCTAATTTCAGGAAAAGCTTATGACTTCCTTCCTCATGGTATGTCTATCCTATTTTAAAATTTACTAAGCTTTTAGAATGTATTAAAGCAAAGCATTCTCTACAGATGCGAGTTTAAAAACAAACACCCACCAAACACCTACAGATGTCCAAGGAGAAAAACAATGTTTATTTTTCTGAGAAAGGCAAAGATGGCATCTGTGAAAACCAACAAGACAAAGGAAAGAATTCAGGAAATCATCACGCATATACTAATAATCAAATCCGTCCATTTTCGAGCAAATTAAAAGGTAGCATTTTTCATCAACAAGAGTGATTAATGCTTTTTTCCCTTCTCCAATCATATATTTGCATAAAATAAAGAACAGAGGGTTGAAAGGCTTTCTTTCCCCAAAGGGAAGGCAAACTCTGCTAACAAGAGCATAATACAGGAACAACTGTTCTGAAATATGGTGGGATGCTCTTTTCTATTTCTTTTTGGATTTTTTTTTTTTTATGTGGTTGACAAGTCTCGTTTTCAAGCTCCAGATCCTTACCCTTTTGGGGGCTGCCCCCACTTTCTAAACAAAGTCCATTCTTAGAGGCTGTGTCAAGGTCTCCCAGGATCACACAGAGCCTCCCAGGACCACCCGCTGTTGCTTGCTCTGTTGGGACATTAATAATAATAACACCTTAGAAGGATTAACAACAACAACCCTGTGGAGTGGGCACTATTATCTTTATTTAACGGAAAGTGAGGCTTTGGGAGGTTAAGTGAAAAAGCATGCAAGAGACAGAGCCAGAACTTAAGACGGGGTCTCTTTCAATTAGGTTGAGTGATGGTTAAAGAAGTTAAGACGTGAAATCGGCGTTACCAGGGCTCAAGGAATATGCCAAGAGGCAAGATTTTTGGAGGAAAACATGGGAATAATATGGTTTATAATTACGATTTCTTTTATAACTCGTTTTAAAAAGTGAGTTGGGTTCCCCACAGATAGGATTGCTGGATTTCGCAAATAAAAACACACAGTACCGCACAATATTTGGGACGTGCTTATACTAAAATATTATTCATTGTTTATCTGAAATTCCGATTTAAGTTGGTGTCCCGTACGCTATCTGAGAACCCTAGAGCAAAGGCCTTTATGAAACAAACAAAAAACACTAATAAATTACAAAGCTACAATTCCCCAAGCTGAAATCTGGGATGCTCTGTGTGCCACATGTCTTTGGGAGGCCAAGTAAAGGGAAGTGTAGTGGGGCTACAGCTGCTCTGGACCGAGCTTCCTTCTCTTTTTTCTGGTAGCTGACAGAACCCTTGACTCCAGAGACCTGAGCTTTCACCAACTAGGCCATTTAAATTCACTGCCTCAAAATTCCTGACCTTTTCCCACTTTATATGGATGTTGTGAAGATTAAATATAGCTGAGGTTGGGAAGGGATATCATATACATCTTTAAATATTTATTTATTGGCAGAGCGCTTTGGAAATATATTCTCAGAAACTTGGAAAGACTGACTCCCCCTGTCCCCGCCCACCCCAAGAAAGGGCTCAGAAAGTATTACCAATATATGATGAGCCCAGCTGACAGCAGTCTCTAAAAGGAAGGAAAGAACAAAAACGAGAAACGTGTTCAAAACCTGAAGCGAACTATGGAAAATGTAGTGAGATGCCAAAAGGGATGCCTAGCGGAAAAACTGGACGATCACTGATGATGGCGAATTCCGTACTTTTCAAACGGCCATGGTTACATATTTCAAACGGTTACCTTGACGCACAAGCACCACTCAATCACAAACACACTGAAATAGCCTAATCCCAAAACAGGACAAGACCTTTTTATGTATACCAATTTAATTTTCTGCTAATTTCCCCTAAACCTCCAATTTCCGTGGCTTGAGTAGGTTTACCTTCTTTTAAAACGACAACAAATTGGGACTGGCTCAGACAGTGTTCATTTAAACATTTCTCTGAACACTTTAATCTTCAAACTTTAACAAAACCCAATCTACTACACATAAATTGCTGTGAACAGAAACTGCTTGAAGAGGATTAATCAACAGCTTTGTATGTCATCCTCTAACAAGGCCAAACACTGAATCACTGTTGAATTCTTCACGTGCAGCTACACCCAGTTAATCTTCAAGAAAGCAGCAAACTATGTAAATCTATTTAAACTGGGGAGATAAGTACTTCACTCATCAAAAGTTTTAGCAACACTTAACAAGTACAGCTATTGGTTGGCAAGATCATTTGAAAAGAAACACACACACACACACACACACACACACACACACACGAAAATTCTTATATGCACTCCCCGACCCCAAAGACCCCACTGCAAACCACTAGGCAAAAAAGTACTTGCTACACACCTCAATTTGTAAAAACCAAGTATATGACATCACTGAATCAACTACTTCAAGAAAAGCAGTTCCGAAATGGAAGTAAGGAAACAGGAAGGGGAAGGTAGCTAATAAAAGAATTCAAAATAAAATGGAAATATTTATCTTCTCTAATTAAAGGAAAGCACTTTTTCTTTTGAGACATACTAAAAATATTTTCACAACTACAGAAGTCCTACTAAAGGGCTTTCATTTTGCTTGTGGCGGTGTTCTCATACAGACTGGATTTGCTTGACGAATATCCTGCATCTGCACGTCACAGTCAACAATCATAGGCCATACACATTTCTCCACTGAGACTAGAACCAACAATCTTTGTCTAGGCTATCACCCCCTCAAAGCATCTTACTCTGACCTGAGCCGAGCAGATGTATTTCTAACATGCTCATAGGCCTGTGATGCAGGAAAATCCTAAATGATGCCGGAGATCAGTGCTCCTTGACGTCCTCGATACACAGCGTGGGGCAGGAGGGGAATGAGCACCACCCACCTCTGTTTAACTGAAACTGGCTGACTCCTATATTTGTAAAGTTTTAAGAAGAAATCGTACAATCACTCTGTAAAGCAATCCTTTAACATCAATGCCGATCCCAAATATCACGAACCCACTGTCCATGTCATTCACAGCATCCTCCTTCACCTGCAACTCTTTCCTCACCACCACCTCCCTGCACCTGTCCATGGCCCAGATAGGTGGGAGGAATCCCTAAACCAGACTTTTGAGACTAGAAGGGTGACGGGCAGTGATGCAGAGAAGCTCTGGATGAGTTTTCATTGAGATGTGCACGTAATAAGCAAGCTGCCGTAGTGTGGCTGTCTTAAGAGCTTGACTGCCAAAGCCTGGCTCTGCACTTTGGGTCATACAGACTGAGTACGGTACTTAATCTACGCCTCAGTTTTCTTAACTGTAAAATGGAGATATTACCATTACCTACCTCACAGGACTGTCAAGATGACTAAATGAGTTAACCCACCTATAGCTGGGTGGTTCTCAGCAACCCACAGGCTATAAGATGCTCAGTGATGGTTTGCCACTATTAATATATATGTATAATACAAGTGTGACTCCAGCTTATTTTTTTTTTCCAAAGGTGATTTTTAAGTATTTCTCGCATTCAGTGTTTTCCTCGGGCAAACTATCTGAAATCAGCTCTAACAGCTGATCATATATTTCTAGATTAAAATCAAACTGCCTTATAAACCTAAAATGGACCTATTCTTTCATCAAAATGAACAAACTAATGTGAACTGAAAAGTGCAAGCTTAATGTCACAAAATCTTATAAAAAGCATTAATTAGACTTCCCATTTAGACTAAGCCAGGATGAGATCACAAAGTCACTCATGGTAACCAGGTCCCCTTGCTGGAAGTGTGCTTTCCCAGTGAATGGCTAAATACTAACAAAAGAAACCTTTGACTCAAATACCACTGGTACCCGGGGTCTTGTGTCTGTATAATGCCTACACATTCATTTCTTTCTTCGCCTATAGAAAAAAGAAAGTCTGTTTGTTTTTCTGATTCAGTCAGCCCTTTTAGTCTCTGAATCTAAGGAGAGCCTAGTGAAAAGAAGAGCATCTTATCAGCGTGCTCCAGACCAGCAGGCTGTCCCCCTCCACACACAAAACCTCCAGCCCCTCACAGCAAAAGGCCTCGCCCTCAGAGCCTTTTCCCCATTTCAGAGCTAACACCCCACCGGGTTCCGACAACAAATAAATGAATACACAAGGCCCTTACATAATTAGCCATCTTTTCAGGTAGAGGGAGGTGGGGTGGGGGGAGGATTCAGGAGAATATTTATTGTAAATTGGCTTCATTTATGAAGTCGATGCAAGTGTACTGGATCTGAGGGCATTTATTTTAAATGAGGCCACATGAAGAGATTTTAGAGATGCCAGCTTCTGAATCTTGACAAATTTTAGTATATACTTCAGCCAAGTCACAAATGCAGATTTTTTTTGTTTTTTTAAATTAAAGGAAGGGGCTTTTCTTAAACCAGGTAAAAGTTCCATTGACTTGGAAAGCAAGGGCATACAGACCAGGTGTGTTTACTGTCTTTGTAAGGGAAAGCTAACAAGTGAAAGAACCAAACACCAGAAAACAATACTTTTTGACAGTCATCGTATCAGAAAATTAGCATCATTTTCAGATATACTTATAGTAAGAGTGCCCTCCCTACCCCACCCCCCAAAATGACTTTGAGAACAAAAAGGACTAAACATAATCAATAATCCTGTGAACGTCTTTCGGAAAGCCACCAGGCATCACTGTCATCTGTCATGATCTTAACAGAGCCATGGTCTGCATGGAAGGATACAGTTTGATTGAATCATTATCGGGATAATAACTTAATTGATTTGTCTCAGTGGCTAAGGATGTAGACAAGAGATTATGGAAGAAAAATATCTGCAATCGTGTTTTTGTTTTCTCAACAAGCATCTTGCCACTGACCTCTAAATCACTTTAACCTTTTCTAAACAGACCTGCACATTTTTTACATAATTTAAAGCTAGGTCTTGTTAATGCTGCTGCTGAAAGCCTCCGTGAGATTTACCACAACATGGCTTCAGTAACCTTCTTTTAAAAACAAAGATGAAAAACAAAACAAAAGGCCATGACTATAAGCTTCCAGCTCCACTCCTTTTCCCGGCAGGGGATTTTGATCTAACCACTAAAGTGCCTTTGGAGTTCAATCTGTTAAAAAATGTATGAAACGGTATTAAAATAGGAAAAGGCATGTGTATGACTCAGGCTTATCCAAGTATCTCTGCAACTAGGATGTCACAGGATTTCCCTGTGCTGCTGAAAACTGAAAACCTTGAGAAAGTGACAGTAGAAGTTCCTGTTTCTTTTTCTTTTCTTTTTTTTTTAATATATAAATGGGAGGGGGAGCGAGCGCGAACACACACACACACACACACACACACACACACACACACACACACACAGGTCTTCCGGGTTTCGTACGAATCGGGCAGGTTCTTTGAGGTTCCAAGTGAAGATTGTTGTATCCCAATCTTAAGACTTATTATCGTACTCTTCCACACACAAAGGTTTCCGGAAAAAAACCCAAACTTGTTGCAGAGCTGGGCGAAGCCCCCGGCGCGCTCCTGCTCTCGCCGCGCCGCCGCCCCTTCCCCTTCCTCCGCGTCCCGCCCGGCCCGGCCGGAGGGGGCGAGGGCATCTCCCCGGCTAAGGTCACCGGCCCGAGCCGTCCCCGCGGGCCGCCTCCTGCGAAACAAGGTCACCGCCCGGCCCGGTCCCTCCGAGGACGACCGCGGAGTCCGGCCGAGCGCTGCCACCCTTTGTAGAGCGGGGCGGCCGGCCTCCCCGCGGCATCCCCGCCGCCGCCTCACCTGCTTGCGATAGGGCGTCCTGCAGCTGCTGCTGCCCCCAGGGTTGCCGCTGCTGCTGGGGAAGATCATCGCGGCGGGCGCGGGCGGCGGGCGCGGGCGCGGGGCAGCCTCGCTGCGAGGGGGAGGGCGCAGGGAGGGGGCCGGCCGGGGCCGCGGCCGCTCTGGGAACTCCCTCTCGCCGCGCGGCGGCAGCCGGCGGGGGCTGCAGCTTCGGGCTGACTTCTCCTCCGCCCTCGACCTCCGGACTCTCCTAAAAGTGCGGCGCGGCGGCGGCAGGCAGGACTCTGGCAGCTCCGGCGGCCGCCGCCCTGCGTGCCATGGACGGGAGTTCGCGCGCGGAGCTGGCGGCGCCGCGGACTCTCCCGGCGGCAGCGGAGGAGCAGCGCCGCCGCGTCCCCACCTCCCGCGGCCTCAACCACCGCCCCGAGAGCGCGCCGGCCGGGGGCGGGGAGGCGGCCGCGCACCGCCTCGCGCCGCGCCCAGGCCCACCCGCGCCTCCCCGCCCTCCCGCCCGGCGCCGCGCCCGCCGCCCAGCCGGCCGGCTGGCCCCCGGGCGCTCCCTCCCGGGCTCGGGGCCGCAGCGGGGGCCGCGCGGCCCGGGGAGCCACCGGCGCCCCCGCTCTGGTGCAATGGTTGGGTCTGGCTCCCCGCATGCCGCACATTCCTTGGAGTACCCACCCCCCTCGTCTTTTCTTTTTTCCCCCTCGGCTCTTGGCTTCAGCACCCGCGGCAGCTTTGCACCCGGGCTCGAAGCCCCTTTTCAGGGCACCGCGCCGGGGATCACGCTAACACCTGGGTAGGAAGCCAACTGGTCCCAAGTCTTCTTTTTCTCTTTCACCCTTCCAAACTATCCCCCCGACCGTCCACTCTCCCAGAAAAGGTGCGGGCAATCACTCCTACTTCAACGAACAAACCAGCCTTCCATCAAACCTCTGCAAATCCCCGTTCCCCCAATTCGCACGCTAAAATTTTAGCAGAGAAAATGTCTCCACTCCCCACCCCCTAACCGCAAAAACGCACGGTAAAGTTCGTACTTCATTCCTATGCCAGAGTTGGCAAGCTTACCTTCAAGATGCCAAAGTCAAATAGCGAAAATCATTTCAATCCATCGGTTTAGTAAGCCTTCCCGAAAACTGAAGTGTGTGATCCTTCTATATGTTAATTATGAGATGCGACACAAATGTGTTCTATTGAAGGGACACAGAAACTGCAAAACAGGGACAAAGTGAGGAGGTAGTTTCCTTTGTTTTTCAATTGAAATTAAGGCGACTCAAGATGCCCCCCGCCTTTTTTTCTGGATCGCCTTTGCGTTCGTTAGTGTATCTAGCCTAGAACCCGTGCAAGGCAGACGGCCTCTACAGCAAGTCCCACCGGCAAGAGCCCCGCGGTCTGTGGATGGGCCACTGGGACAGCTGGCCTGTTCAGCAGTGACTATTACAGGGTTATATTACCGCACTAAGCGGTCAATATTACAGCGTTCTTCCTTGGCCTCTGGCCTCTAACGCCTTCCTGGAAAGGGCCATCTGCCATGATAATGAAAAAGCCTAACTCGGCTAAGAAGTGAAGGCTCTCAACTTCTGGCTGCCATAAGGAAAACAAAGTGTCCCCTATGGAAACCGAGTCTTCTAGCAAAGCTGTGACCATTCAAGGGTGTTTCCAGCAACAAGGAACTAAAAAATATCCGTCCTAGATATCCTTCCTACTGCTGACCCAGGGAGCTACCTCCATATGATGAAGGGCTCCCAACATTCTCAAGCACACCTGATTGAAAACAACTATATACACAAACTATATATATATATATACAATTCTTAACTCTTTTCATTAAAAAAAAAAGCAGCAGCAAACTTACTCTAAGTGCAGTACTAGGTGCACAATGGGCAAGTACGAACTTGCTAGATAACATTCACAGAAACGTATTTGTTCTTTAAAATGATTTAATAGAAACAATACAACTAACATTCAGTTCTGTGTTAATATATATGCTATTTCGGGCTACTGCATGCATTTACGATTGTTTGGGCTGCCCCTTTGCTGTCTCCTCTCACAGGGACCTTTTACCACAAGTTATCTATCACAGGTATAAAATATAAGGTTTTAAGTAGAACTGTTCAAGTCATAGATGCCTTTTCCTGAGAACTTAATGCCCAAGACCCCAGCAGTTCAAACCTGTCATCTATGGAAAAAATTCCATGTACAACCTCACTTGTCATGACTGGTCTCTTAGGAAACCACAGTCTAAACCACAAAAGAACAGCATAGATTAATTTTTCTATGGCTCTTCTCTAAGGTCATGATACTTTGGATATTGTGCTATTCTAGAATGGGAAGACTTGATTTGATACCCTGCAATTGTTTTACAGGGATAAGACATGATTTCAAGTGATAATAGAATTTAAATTGGAATACA
Organism: Leucopleurus acutus; assembly: GCF_964270905.1. Taxonomy (NCBI): domain Eukaryota; kingdom Metazoa; phylum Chordata; class Mammalia; order Artiodactyla; family Delphinidae; genus Leucopleurus; species Leucopleurus acutus. Next base: position 47,964,730 of record NC_139149.1, read on the forward strand.
AAAGCAATTCTAATACTAGATACTAAAATATACTAAGAATACTAAAAATATTAAAAGGACTATTTTTAAGAATAAAAAGGATATCTAAATAGCAACAAAACAAAGTGTTCTATATAGTGTATGACATAAAAAGAGATAACTCAAGGTGTATATTTTTAAAAACAATGTCTACAAGCCAGGGTTCAGAAGTTCCAGAGTTAGGTAGGTACTACGCACTTAACTAGGTAAAGCATTGCAAAGAAAGGAGAAGATAGATTTTCCACCCTCAAAGACTATAAAATATAAAATGTAACAAAGTCACTAAAGCCCAAATAATTCCAACCTAAGAGAAATAACAGAAACATGAAACCATATATGTATGTATACTCAATTGTAGATATTCACAAGTGCTTAGTTATAAATGATTATAGGAATAGATCCTAGTGAGATTCATCTGGGAAAGTTTATTGACCTTTGAAACAAATATGTTTTAAGACAAAGTAAGGAAACATTCCAGAGAAACTGCAAGTTATCATGGTAAGAATTAGGGCTTTGGAATCTGCCCTGTAGATGCTCATCTTCCTGAAAGGGAAACTGAGACTGCTGCCTGGGCGGTCAGACAACATCCTCCTCCCGCAGCTCAGCTGGTGGGTAAAGTTGTGGGAATCTGACCCAGGGGCAGCCAATCCACAGATAGGCCAGTGACCTATGACATGGCTGGGACTGAAAAAATGAGCGGAGCCAATCAGATCCTCACCCTTGGGAATTTAATTCAGAAAATTCCAGTTAGGAAAGGGGCAGAAACTGCAAGAGTGCCAGGGGGTAGAGTTGAGGCCACAAAAAGCCAAAACCATATGCAAGGCAAGGTTATGAGGAAGCAGAAACTATGAGTAACAGGAAGCTGACTGGCAGCAAGCGGAGAGGCAAGCAGATGCCAGGAGCGGGTGAGCACTTGGCCGTGAGATGGAGTCCCTGAAGCTGCTGTGGCTCTTACGACTGACAACAGCCCCTCCGTGTGTACACTTAACCAGCCCCACCCCTCTTTCTCAGAGAGCTTAAGTGAATCTGGACTTTGCAATGTAAGGAACAAAATTAAAACAGCCCAACAGATTTGGCTGCACATTTCAGCTTTCCACTTACTAGCCACATGGCTTTGGGCAAGTCAGTTAACCTGAGTCCCAGACTCCTCCCTGACGGTCTTAAGTGTATCTATGGTGCTCCAACAAAAGTACCAAACTCAATAAATGGCAGCTGTCATTATTGTGTCTCCAGGTTTCAGAGTGGTGGTTTGTAGACTTAAGTGGGTATACTGTGTAAATAACTGATGTTAGTAAGGCTGGCTGACCATCCAAGAGCAGGAGCAAGGGTGTAGTTGGAATTGACAAGTAAAAAAAAGAGCAAATTTAGGTAAGGAGAACTGTGTGTTGAATGGCTGAATGAAGACGCTTTCTAAGGCTTAACTCTAAGAGGTTTAAGAAAAAAAAAGTCTGACAGAAGGTCTGTTTCAAGAGCTAGGTGAACTCAAGTTTCTCTCCCACATTTGTTTTTGTCCTGTTTCCTTTAAAGAGGTTGTGTGTTGGACCAGAGCCATTTCTGTATGAATGGGAAGACTGTGAGTGGTATCAGAGATCACACTGTGAGGCAGGAGGGGGCTATGAATGAGGATAATAAAGATGGAGCCATGAGTACATGCAGGAGCCTGCAGCCTTGTAGAGCAGATGAGACTTGGCTACTCCCGAGTGTTTGTATAACTGCAATCTGAGACTCTTGAATTGAGAAGATATTTGTCCCACAGAAACATTCTGAAAATGAGACTTTCATTTATAAATTTCACATCTCATTTCACTTTCACAGCAACGCTATGAGGTTGGAAGGGTTATTAGGCTTCATTTACAGATGAGAGGAAAACAAGTTAAGACTGACTGACTTAACCATAGAGCAAGGAAGTAGCAAGTAAATGTTTAAACCTAGGCTTAGCTAGGGTTGAAAGACCCTGTCCTGTGCTCCTTCAACACTATAATGCTGTGGACTCAAAAAAGCCTTATAAATAATGCTACAATTCCCAGGTGAGTACTCGTAACCTCTACAGCACCGAGTTGCTGGACACGAAAAATGCAAGGCATTAAGTGATAAGTGCCAGCCAAGTGGTCTAGACAATCATGTGCTATGCCAGTCCACTGCAGGGAGAGATCAATACAGGATGTAACATGGGTGTGGGGAGCTCAGCTGTATAAATGTTTTGTTTGAGGGACATTCAGAAAGAAGCACTGTGAAGATGAGAAGAAAAACAAAACGAGCGGGAGAGAGATGGATGGTATGAGAGAGGACGTAGATTTGGGGTGATTGCTGCTGAAATCAACACTAATCAATGAGCTCCTTGAAGGCAGCAGCAAAATCAAAAGGCTAGGAGAGCCCCCATTCCAACACATGCATTACTGAACCTCATATAAGAGAGGAGCCTTTGAGTAAAATTACTACAAAGAAAGTGTGGTGGGAAAGCTAAGCTTTGAAAGAAGGGAAAAAAATAGGGGGAGAGAAGATGTCCAATGAGATAAAAATAGAACACCTCTATCAACAAAAGAATAGACCTGTAGCAGGGTCTATCCCTCTATCACTGCTAAATAATTTCAAGCACCCATTTTTATTTGGATCACATTAAAAACAGAAAAGAATGAAGAGGAAGAATTCATCCAACATTACTTCACATTACAATCTTTAAGGAATAAAATACAACCAAATAGTATTGGTTAGTGTAAACAGTTCACGCTAAAAAAATTGTTTACATTTGAGAGTACCTATGTTTAAAAGCTCGCAAGCCTCTAGCTCCCAGCAAAACAGAAAAAGAAAAAAAAAATTATGAGGTCAGCAGATTCTTTAAATTTCTGTTCTTTCCTGGTACAAAATAGAGTTGATAAAGTGTCTTGTTTCTAAAGGAGCAGCAATATTTTCTATTATTTACTATTTTGCTTTTTTTAAATTTTATAATTCTTGTTCTAGACCTAAAGTCTCCCTGGATACATATAAAATCACATGTATATAAAAATGAAACCACTGTAATAAAACTATAGCTCTATAGCTATAATCCTAGAAGGCATATAGAACAACATAAACAAAGCCAAATTCTGATGAGTCTTACCAAAAGCAACATTCTAATGATTCTTAAACCTATCCTGGTGAACAAAACAGAAGAAATAGGCTTTGCCCTGCTGCTGCTTCTCTGAATGGACTAATAAATACCTGTCATTTATTGAGTAACTACTATATTCTAGGCAATTTCTCAGCAGGTTCCTCTCCTTCGCCCCCCATTCACTCACAACACACACACACACACACACACACACACACACCATTAGAGAATGATTAGCCTATTTTATAGAAGAGAAAACTGAGGCTCAGAGGCTTAAGCAACCTTTCCAAGGCCACAGATCCAATACATAATGGAGCTGAGGTTTGAACTTAAGGTCTCTCTGACTCCAAGTCTCCAAGCTCCAATGACACTCGTGATCGTTATTATTACTATGATCTATGGTTCAAGTCCAAACCCCATAGGGAAAAACATAAGAGCTCAATCCTGGGTGTGTATCTGAGCTTCAATTACCATGAATATGACCTTCGGCAAGTCACTTTTAAAAAGATATGAAATTACATTGAATTTCCATTCAGTTATTTATAAAGGCAAAATTTCCAATATTAGAACATATAGTTAATAGTACAAATACATATTCTGACCCAACCTAGCTCCTAAATCTCATTTAACTGATAGTTGCTAAAATATAACTCCTCTCTTACAACCACCAGCTTTATTTTCTGGGATAGTTGGTGGGATGAAGTTGGGAGAGAAGCAGAAAGAACTATCTTCTAAAAGCTGGGAGGGTGATTAGATGAAAGGTATTTCCAGAATCCTGAACTGAAACTGAGAATATAATTTCACTCAAAAAATAGTGGAAAACCGTAGTAGAGATTAGTTTCATTATGGGATTCATACATGCTTATCGGACAACTAACATCCTATTCATCATTTAGGATATTTCTCTCTGTGGCAAAACATCCTCTAAATTCCAAACAAATAATTTACACTCAAAAAATTTTGGATATCATCTATTCATAAATTAGCTACAGCCTTGTTCTTGCAAAATAGTTAATAAAATTCAAAGCTCATTCAAATTTCTGGCATAGTGGTTCTCTGTACGTTAAACTTCTTTTCCTATGTTTTTCTATAAAAATAAGTACTTGGGTCCTAATTCTTTCCAAAAACCAAAATCTTGGGGGTAGCTATATGAATTAAAAATTCAAGATTTTTGTTTTCGTTTGGTTTACACTATATTGAATTTGTATCTGTAGATCAAATTCTATAACAAAATAAAGGAGAGTCAACTATCTGGGAAACCAGGAGAAAGAGAAGCTCCATTGTGCATTTATCGTGGATTACTGTTTTCCTAATTTACCTGGATGGATGCCTCAATCCTCTACATTCTTTGACTGTGGGAATATAGTATTAGAGCTGTTATTCTCCATCCTTTAGCAAGCCTATAAGAAAATAAGTGCTTCTTTTCAAAATACTTTGAGATAATTCAATGAGTTTTCCATGAATTACAGTAAAATTACAAATTATGAAAGATATTAAGTGATTTTTGCAATTACAGCTTATCTAAAGAGACGGAAGTAACATAATCATCTACTGTAGTGATCAAACTATGTATAAAGGATAAGAGCTGAGATAAGGAAGGGAAGGGCTGATGTGCTGTGGAAACAGCTAATCACATCCACCTCTGGCTACATGACTTGGGAAGAGACAAAAAGTACTTAGGAAATCAACAGAATTTTTGGAAAACTAGAGCCAAAAAAAAAAACCAAACCTCTAAATCATGAAAAACAAAATTCAAACCTGGAAAAACTGTGTCCTTTCCATGAGTAAAATTTAACTGTTAGAAAATTTGGATAGTACAGACTGAACAACTAACTATACCTTGGACAAACAAAACCCTCGTATAAGCCAAGAATGATAAAAGGTATAAGACATTCCTAAATGTCTGGGAGACATAACTAAGGTCTATGCAAAACCTGGGACCCAGAGCACAAATTAGGATTTAAAGCATTCAAAATACAGAGAAAAAACCCCAACAAAACAGTTTCCTTTCTCTTTAGCTGCTAAGCTGACCATTACATTAGTTTATTTCACCTGAAGAGGAGGATAACAGAATAATTAATAACATCCTTTAAGTAAATGAGGATGCTGAAAAGCTTTCTATTCTCCCCTGAATTATAAATGTGAAGGTTCACACAACAAAATACAGAATTAGAAGTAAATTTCTATTCAGTTGGGGATACATGAGGCAAACTTTCCAGCAGTAGAATATTTAGTTAAGAGTACTGCAGTGGGCTACATAAGGAGCTTTTAAAAATTCTCCACCCGAAGTGTCTTTAAGAATGACTAGTTCTGGGTTATCTAATACACTTAACACATGGGACAAACCGATGACAGACCTGTGGCAAATTGATACTCCCCAAGAGAAGAGAAGGCAAATGAGGAAATTCTGATATTGTCATGACAATGTGACTGACCATGACATCAGCAATTCCTAATTCCAAACTATGAAGAACACTCCGAGAATGCTGACAACACATTAAACAGATCCTCCCAGAACCACCCTTCCTTCACCTCCCAATCTAATATTTGATCTAGTGGCAGATGTGATGAAGTTTCAACTAAAGGATTATTCAATGTTAAAATCTATTGAATTCTTCTAAGTTGGAGGAAGCACTAGGAGGAAGCAATAGATAATAGCTGAAGACATTTTTCAGACCTATCATATGATAATATTATATCATAGCATATTATAAAATGTTACAATTTATAAAACGCTTTATTGTACATCTCATTAAAGTCTCAGGGAAGGAGGCAGGGCAGGCATCCTCCACTTTTTTTAAACAGGAGAGTAAGCCTCAGGTAGGTTAAACGACTTGACCTGGGTCATGAAGCTGAACCTCAAGGTTGGAAAGAATTATTAAAAGCCAGTTCCTGTGCCTGACATATAATAATCACTCAAGAAATAATACAATAATAGAATGAATGCTACTGTCTCTCCTTGGACACCACGACCGACAATAAATTCAATCTATCCATATTTAGTCATTTGTATTAGAAGATTCTTTGTTAAACAGCCTCCAAATCTGAACCTACTCATTATATTCCTACCCCAGGACTAGAGTCTTTCTCTTCTATAGATTGCATACAGCTTTCGTCTGTATTCTATACTGTCCAACCCATAAAAGTGAGGGTGGAGTCATCTTATTTTGAGCCTTAACAACCTTGTAAGAGTGCTTAAACAGTCTGTAAATCTCTAATGAGTTACTTAACCTACTGTCTTACACGCAGTAAATTTTTTTGGAGGCATGAATGCATGAGGAATGGTAGCTTTCTTACACAGACACACACACACACAAATGACAGAAATGATGATTTGCATCCTCTTTTCAAAATGATGATTACTTGAAATTAGAAAGAGTTGAATGTAAGAAATGGAGCGATCAAATCTTAAAGACTACATTTTACAGATTATATTAAACATGGTGAATTTGCGTCCTAATCTTTAGATCACTTGGGATCCTAAGAGGTGTTGTAATGAATGTTGCATTTTGCATTTGTATGTTACTTATTAAGGAAATGGTATTCCACAATCAAATGGTTTCTCTCTCTTGACCTCAACTATTACTGTCAGAATAAATCTTCTTGCTTTACTTTTTGGGGAAAAGAGAAATGTCCTACAAATCTCTCTGAGATCAGT